>NC_045719.1:12098648-12407981 GCF_009834535.1 Camelus ferus
CCAGTTGCAGTGTTTATGGCTGGTGTGATGCAAAGTGTGCGGATTTATGCCAGGGATTTTTATACACCAAACTATCACATCATCTGTCAGAACAGCCATGCCAAAACGGGCTTCTTTTGTTTTTAAGAAAAAGCTGTCGAATTTTTCCGTATTCACTCTTTAAAAATGGAATTGTTTTTTTTTCCCACAAGAGTCTTATCAATTATTTATGCACAGTAGCGACTAAACCATTTTAATTTTGCCTTGGACGGTTCTTTGGTATAAAAGTGCCACGGACAATCTCAAAATGCCATTGAGTATTTTGCAGACTAAGGATAGCTTCTAGAAGCGTTAACTCACCTGTCCCACCAATTTAAAGAAGCTAAGATTTGCCTACAGAGAGGAGGGATAATACAATTATAAAATAACATTCAAATTTTTCGAGAGCTTTAGTTCCTAAAACTCTTAGAAGCATGATTTGTCAATAGCTATCAAAGTGGAAAATACACAGTCTTTGACACATGTATTTTCATGTGTCATGACAACTAGAAATTTATTTTACAGATATACACGTAGGTTCACTTTCACACATGTGAAAAGACGTGTCTTTAAGGTTATTTCCAGAAGAATCTTTGTTATAACAAATGATGGAAAACCATCCAAACACCCATCTTTAGCAAACTCCTTAAATGCATTATTTTCTAACTATCTGTTGGATTACTGTGAGCTGATGCGCTGATGTACGGAATATGGAAAGATAATCAGCATACTGTTAGGTAGAAAAGACTTGATAGAGAATGATGTATCTATAAATCTACATACATAATATATAAATATTTATTTTTATCATTTTTGTACAAACAGGAGGGAGGTAATATATTTACATTTGCATAATCTCTGAAAGAATATTTTTGAAACTGTGAGACCAATAACTGGTCCTCTGTGAAGAGCAAGGTAGAAAATGGGTATCTTGTTTCTGTCTATGAAGACAGAAATGGGAGGAGACATTTTTCTGTGCTCCCATTTAAATTTTTTCTATTTACATTTAAACCATGTAAATAGATTGAAGTATTGAATAAATAACTTTTGAAATAAAAAAAGTAAAGAATATACATACATCAGCCTCCAAGGGGACCAGGATTTGTTGGATAAGTTAGATCCTTGAAAATTCTGGTCCCTCGTGTGGAACATGCTATCCTCTTAGCTGAGAGCCACCAACTTCCAGCTGCCAGCATCTGCCTGCCTCACTGCTCGGCCGCATCACGGGGCAGCCAGAAGGGCCAGAGGACTAATGCTCCCCCCCCGTGTCTGGAGTGGCCCTGGACCACGCACTGCAGAGGGTTACTGAATCAGTATCCCAGCAACCGTGAGGACGGATTCCACACTGGAATCCAGCTCTTTTGCTCCAGGTGGTGACTTGTTCGATAATACATCCTGTATTGTCTGCCCTCCTTTTTCTCTCTCACTTCTTCACTCCTTTCCCACTTTCCTGAGATCATCTCCTAAATATAAACTCTAAAAGACACTCTGATCCTCATTGCCAGGTTTGCGTCTGGAGGAATCCAAACTAAGACAATGGCTACTAGAAGCTGGAAAGTCAAGGGACAACTTCTGATGCGTCATAGCATCATCATTACTGGGGCTTCAGCTGTGGAATGAGTCACAGGTTCAAAGGGAGGGACTGGCTTATGAAACAGCTCCGGCATTCTGAGTGCCAGAGGTGCAGTGATCATTACAGACTGTGGCATTAGTTGATCATTGCTAAGTTTAAGCGAAGTACTGAGGGAAGCTTTCGGTTCACCCAACTATCATCCCAAGGCATGGAGAAACCCAGAGGGTCTTCATGGCAGTGTTCAAAGGAATCCTCAGCTCCTCTAATTGGAGGGTAGCTTTGCTCAAAAATCAGGCCATGCTAAGCATAGTACAGGAGGCTCAGTGCATGGCCTTCCACCATAAATATCAGAACTCTGGAAAGGAATGATGGAAACCTCGAGACCTGGCATGGAGACATTTAGAGGATACACTTGAGGACCTTGAACTCCAGATCCCCCTGAACTCCCTGGGCTGGGATAAGTGGCACAGTCCCCATGCTGGAAAACAGCAGCCTCCCTTTGTCTGACGACCATGCAAAGACCCACCTTGGGCAGATGACTCCCAAGAGGATACGAATCTTCCTCAAGATCTCCTCCCACCTCCCCTCTCTGCTTCTGGACTAATAACTGGGGCCACAACACAGCATGGCCTCCTTTGGGAGAAAAGGGGTTATCTACTGAAAGAACCACAGCATCTGCTAAAATGCACCAAGACGAAGCAGGAGAACATGCCCGGGAAGGGATCTTGAAGATGCTGGATGTGGTGAGGGGTAGAACGTAAGGCAGGACAAGGGGGGGGGGGGTATTGCCATGGGGATGCTCTCCCAGGACGGAGGATTTAGCATCCCGGTGAGAATATCTATACAGCTCGGGAAAGACAGGGGCGAACAATAAATAAGGTGGAGATGCCAGAACTGCCTTGGCAAAGTTTTGAGGGAGGGATCAAAACGCACAGAGAACTGATCATGCTGCAACAAATACCACAGAAGATCAGAGACCCCTTCAGTGAGCCTATACATGTTGGGAGGAACCAGGGGACACTCCTTTCTCTAAAGCAGGAAAGATTTCAACTAGTCCTCTGTAAGGAGGGCTGCCAGATAAAATACAGGAGGAAATAATTGGGACACACTTTTGCCAAGAAATTATTCACTGTTTATCTGAAATTCAAATTTCACTGGGCATCCGTTGTGTGTGTTTGTTGTTGTTGTTGTTGTTTTTTGCTAAATCTGACAGCTCATTCCATAAGCCAGTGTTGATGATGGGAAACCATGGAAATAGGCTCCCTCATGTCACCGGAGGTGGAAGGATTTCAGGATAGCAGAAGCCACGTGATTGCACTTCATCAGCAAAGGTAAGGAGAATGGAATTCTGAAAAGGGCCCCACGGCTGGAATGAAAGCCAGCGTCTGAACAGCAGGGATCTGCAGCAATGGCTAATAGACCACGGTATTCGAGGGGCAAAATACATAGTAGCCAAAAAGAGTGCTGTTTGACCAGTGTAACCAAGAAGGATTAAGAATAAGTGATTTCAAATGGCATTATTTTATTCTTTTCTATGGCTAGTGCTATTCCACTGTATAAATTACCACGACTTCTTCCATCGACAGTCCATCTATTGAGGGACATTTAGGTTGTTTCCATGTCTTGGCTATTGTAAATAGGGCTGCTATGAACATTGGGGTGCAAGTGTATTTTCAAATCAGTGTTCCCTCCGGATATATGCCCAGGAGTGGGGGCCGTCATTCTATGTGAAGTAAGCCAGAAAGAGAAAGAAAAGTACCACATGATATCACTTATATGTGGACTCTTAAAAAAAAAAGACACAAATGAACTTACTTACAAAACAGAAACAGACTCACAGACATAGAAAAGAAACTTATGGTTACCAGGGGGACAAGGGGATGGGGAGGGATAAGTTGGGAGTTTGAGATTTGCAGATTCAAACTACTGTATATAAAACAGATAAACAACAAGGTTCTACTGTATAGCACAGGGAATTATATTCAATACCTTGTAGGAACCTATAATGAAAAAGAATATGAAAAGGAATATATGTATATATATGTGTGACTGAAACATTATGCTGTACGTTTGAACAACATTGTAAACTGACTATCCTTCAAGTAAAAAAATGGGAAAAAAGTGAGTGATTTCAGTTACAGAAATGAAAAATGTTGAAATGTTGACCCTTTGCCCGGCTTCCAGACCTAGCCAGTTCTCAGGCCAATTGAATGGGAGGCCACTTTCCTTCAGGGAAATCTCTGAAGCATCACAGGAGGCACCAGGAACAATTTCTCCCAACTCTTTCTCAAGGAGACCTGCCACCATTTCCGGAGTATCTAAACCCAGGGTGAAAGCAAATACTCAAATTGTTTTAGGACTCCTGGGTACAGCATTTGCATGAAACTGATACCAGTGAATCCCAAACACCTTCATGGCCCCTTTGGTTAGGGCAGGGCAGGGTGGGGAGGGAGGAAGGCAGATGGTAAATGGATTCATGGCTCCATCTGCCTCACAGCGGGTCTGATGTGTCCACACACCCCCCCCCCCGGATCATCTCCTTAGCTCCTGAGTGTATAACTGAATTTGACATACTTAACAGCAGGAAGAAACCTCAGATGAATTCCCTGATCTGTGAGAGAAGAGCGATCATGATAGGAAAGGCCAAGTGGAAGCTTCTTCCACCTCCCTTCAGGCCGAAAGAGGACATGACAAGCACGGGGAGAAATGGCAGAGATTAGAGCCATCCTCAGAGACTTAAAGGACCCTCCTCATAGCCCCATTTAATTTGTGCATCTTACTTTTGATGAAAACAGGTGCACCCAAAGGCTAGTGTAAACTCAACCAAATATTAGCCCTGATCTCGGCTGTAATGCCAGATGTGCTAACTCTGGAGAGCAAATCACCTTTCAATCCCCACCAGGAAGGAGAACCAGAAGTGTGCATTCACTTAGAACTGACACTGCATCAAAGGTCTTGTCCCATGGTTTGGTGAGCTCTCCAGTTCTCTTTCGTGGTGTGGCCCAAAGGGAACTTGATCATCTGGACACTCCCCTCAGCACTGCACTGGCCCACCGTACTGATGACGTGGTGTTAATTCATCCTGGGGAGCGGGAAGGGGTAAGCACTCTGGGTGCCCTGGTAAGGAACATTCACACTAGAGGTTAGAAGGCAAGCCCTTAGGTTAGGAGATTCAGTGAAGTTTTTAAAGGTCCTGTTGTCTGGACGCCGAAGACAAGTGTTATACCTCGCACCTCCTACTGGTACCGAACCAAACGTGGGTCCCCTGGCCCTTGCGCAGTGAAGCCAGTCTACTGACACCGGGCTGCGGTGAAGGAAAGAGCAGCGTTTGCTGCAGGGCACCAAGCAAGGAGTCCAGGGCAGCTAGTGCTCCATAGCTCGAACTCCCTGGGAGGTTTCAGGAGAGGATTTTTAAAGGCCAGGTGAGGGAGGGGCATTGCAGGGTACGTGATCAGCTCGTGCACAATTCTCTGATTGACTGATGGTGAGGTAACAGGGTGGTGTCACAGGGGTTAACATTATCAACCCTTAGGCACCAGTAGGTCTGGGGGCGTCACGCCCATCGTCATCAAGTAGTTAATTTCTTCCTTTCGGTGGGGATTTTAGCATCTGTAAAACAACTCAGGACATGTGCATCAGAGACTACTATCCAGGCACTTCAAGGAGAGCTACTGCAGAGGATAAGGGAGAGGGGTCTGTTCCAGGAAGGCCCCATAGGGTCCTGCTCGGCTACAACCCCCTGTTCTCTTTGACACTCAGTCCTGAGGAGGACAGATGTTGGACAAGAAAGGGAATAATGTTTTGGATGGATAGGTCAACCATAAACTCGGCAGAGGAACTTGGTTTTAGGGGAACTTGGTTTCCCGACTACCGAGAAAGCAGCACAGTATTGGATAAGCCCCTTCAGACCTGGCAGAGAGCACACACTGCGCCTGGCGGCCCTTGACGCCCCGGAGGGTCGCAATTCATGCTTATCTGGACTGAAACGGATTCTGGGTGGAGGCTCCTCTGCACAATGCCTCCTCCAACACTGCTCTCGGACAGCGTGTTCACAGCTTACCGGAGTGTTATCATGGAATCACCCAAAATACTGCCTTGGGTGAATGGACCCACTTATGTGGAAGGAGGTACAACACACAACCATGAGACTCACCCATCATTTCTATACACCTCATCAGCCAGCCGCAAACTGCCAGCCAGAGAGAAAATCAGAATGGCCTCTTCAAGTGTGGCCTCCCCTTCCCCACCCGGCTCACCCCTCCCCTACAAGTATGGTCTGGATCACCTCCCAAATAACCCAGTAACTGGAATCCTCCCAAATAACTAGAATCCTCCCGTCTGTTCTTGCTTCTAGGGGCACCAAACTAAAGCACAGATGTAATAATGGCCTGGGTTCTTGTCGTCTTTGTCAACATCATTCTTTCTCTTCTAAACACGCCTGTCTTGTTCCACTCCATTTACTGGGCGACTTTAGCCAAAGCATTTGCCTGCAGCCAGCATACATCAAATTTTCCCGTAGACACCAATTGTTATAATCAGGACACAGGATTTATTAAATTTATTTCAGACTCTGAGCTTGACTTTCATTAGGTCTGGCCCGATTTATTCTTAGTGCCTTAAGCCAGGGCTTCCTTCCACAGGAAAAAGCATATTGTAGTAAATTAGGCAGGTTTTATGAGGGGCATATAGATAGTCCTGGGTTTGAATCTTCCAAGCTTATTGTATATGAATGCGGAATGAGCTCAGTCTGAGTATCGTAAACTCTGAGCTGGGTTTCATCCTCTGTCCTCTGACAATAACAATATGCATTTTGCAAGACTTTTTGCAAGTGTATTTAAAGCAAGTTGCTCAGTGCCTAGCACATAATGAATCCTTAACTAAAGTTAAATTTCCCTTACTCTTCACCCTAACTCTGTGTGCAAACTCCTTTTTCTAATCTTCAAAACATTTTTCATATGGAATAGACATCACTTCTAGGAGGATTACAGGAGATAAGTGAGAAAAGTGGTGATACACACAGTAGCTGCTCAATAAATGTTAGCCCCTTTCCCACACAGCGCCATTTCTGTTTTAAATTGTCAGGCTTTCAAACAACTTTATCAGGCCATTACCGGAGAGAAGGAAAGCTCGTTCCTCTATCAGACCTCAGTTCTAGGCATTTAGCTTCTACAATAGCAATTCTTGCACATCACACTTCCACCCCCACGCCAGATTGCCCTCCTCACCTGGCTCGGTGCCATGAGTAAGTTCCCCTCCTTTTACTCCAAAAGGATCAGCTTGGGAGGTTACTTTCCCACAAGCCAGGCAATTCCATTTCCATGCATTTCTCTTAGGAAGATGGGAGTGAAAAAAGAGATGAGGTGTGAAAGCCAGAGTGATGACGCGGCCACTTCTGACCAACTTCCATGCTGCGCGGCGTGCTGGCTTTCAGGAGGGCGGCCGAGGTGCCGGAATTTGTACACAGGGTGGCCCAGTGGCTTACCAAGCTAGAGCAGCGGGAGCAGCTCACCCACCCGCTGGGGATCAGGAGGCAAACTGGCTGTAGGAAATTAAAAAACAATCATAAAACTGACCAAAAATTGCCCCCTCACTTTTTTTTTTTAAACCACATGGCAGCAATTCTAAATAATGTTAGTGCTAAAACCTCCTCTCTGAAAACGCCTTTTATTGGACCGCTCAGTAATGACTGTGCTTTCACTAGTTATCTTTTAGTGAACATTGC
The DNA here is from genome assembly GCF_009834535.1 of Camelus ferus. Lineage (NCBI taxonomy): Eukaryota > Metazoa > Chordata > Mammalia > Artiodactyla > Camelidae > Camelus > Camelus ferus. Next base: position 12,105,962 of record NC_045719.1, read on the forward strand.
ATTCTGCGTGGAGGTTGACTGGGTGAACTGCTGCTCCCAGCTGCCATGCATGGGGATTCAGCTAGGTCCATTCAGTTCAGCCTCCTGCCTCCAACCTCGTGGTACTTTATATATTCCTGCATTAAATGAACACGATAGCACAGAGATTGTATAGAAGAAAGAAAACTAGAGTTATTTTAATTCTGTCATTCTATGTGATCATTGTTGGGGCTCCCCCAAATGTGCCCCCATGGCATAGTGATTATTCTGCATTAAAATTACTGAAGAAATGGCCAGTGCACAAGGGACACTCTGACCCTCCTTTCTGTCTCCCTGAAAATAGGAAATAAATCTCCCTGCATTTGGAGGTAGGACACCCTTATAACCAGAGATGGGGAGTTCATTGAGAAGCTTCTATCAGCAGCCTTGTTACTTCTTTAATTTACTACCCCAAGCCCAGACTCTTTTTAGGCTCGTCACTAACTGAGCACCCAAACCCAGGTTTCTTTTTCTTGTCAATTCCACACAAATGCCTTGTTCCTTTGTTTAAAAAGTATAAAAGCTGCCTGCTTTGGCCACTTCTTAGGTCCCATTTCTATGAGACCTTGAGGCACATGAATTAAAATTGGCTTCTTTTTCTCTTGTTCGTCTGCCTTGTGTCAATTTTAGTATTAGTCCAGCCGCAAGAACTCAAGACGGACAGAGGAGGAAATTTCCCCTTCCCAACAGCATTCATGTTTCAAATTTAAAATAGGGAAAGAGTAAATGTAAACTGGGAAGTGTATTATTTTAGTTAAGTAATTAAACTTTTTGGTTCATATGAGAAATGTATTTGAAATCAATTATTTTATGATTGTTACTGAAAATCACTTTGTTGTACAGAGGAAAGGGTATTAAAATATGACCCACTTTGGGTGTCAGATAGGTTCCGTAGGCCACTGGGGTAAATTTAGTCAGAAGAGGGGCTTCTGGTTTTACCTTTAATCAGCATATACATTAACAGTTCCCATATTTTCATATGGGTCATATTTAACATATCAATAAAATAGTAACATATTCTAGAATTGCCTTCCCTCACATTTCACATAGGAAGGAGAAGTAAGTATTTTTTAATGTCAAAAAACAATAATGACAGCATAGAATAGCAGCTACGTGTAAGTTGTCACAATAACGATGTTCAATTTGGCATGAGTTCAATGACATAAATCAAAAGCATATCGCATTTACTCTACTCTCAGAACAAACAAATACGGCTCAGGAACTGAGAAGTTTGGAAGTGCTTTTCTTCTACTGCGTAGGAAGCAAAAACATCCCAGGCCATTTAACCTTCAGATCCTTGTCTCCTTTGAATTTGCAGATAAAGCTGCAGCATCACTTTATTTGCTGTCATTACTCATTTCCCCCATTAAGAGTTTATCCAATCACATAGGGCAGAATTCATGGTCAAAATCACATTGGTGCAAACAATCGCAGGGAGAGGGGCACAAATAGACGGCTGCACTGGGGTCTCCCCCCTCCCAACCTTGGCACGATCACTTCTCTTGTCACTGTCTGCTGCTTTCTTCTTTGGCTTCTGAGGCTGGAATTTAGGATTATGGTCTTCACGCTTTAGATCAACAATAAAACCATGTTCATTAGACGCGGATCTGTTAATGGCTAGTCTAGAAAATGGTTCTTCAAGAACAGAAGACTCATTTGGCTGCCAGGGAGAGGAGCCATGGCAGACCTGGAAACAAACTTGGTTTGCTCACCATTTGGGGGCGTTCCAGCAGTTGTCTGAGTTTCACCCTAGGCTCTTCCCTTTTGCCTCTAGGGGCCAGCTGGTTATCGAACTTGTCTCTCTGGGTCAGCTCATTTCCACGCTTTAAGACTCAGACTCCCATCAGCAAGGTCAGGGCTGTTTATCTCCACAAGGCTCTCATGCAAACAGGACAGAATTTATATCCTAGTTCGTTTTTAAGAGCCCAGGAATACTGCGAAATAGCTCGTGGTACAGGGAAAGCAGACGCATTACAAACCAAGGTGTATGGGCTATTTCCTTGCTTTCCTTTCTGTACTATTGAATGTGCTTCTAATTCCCTAGGCACAGAGGTCCCCTCACAGCTGCTTTCATATGTCCCTCCAGAGAATTCCGAATGCCCCGGCAGTGATTAAGAGAATATAAATCCGTAAGTAGCAGAATGGCTTCCCTTCATGAAGCAGTAAGGGCCAAATGTGGTTTCCACATAATGGAACTATTGAGTCCTATTTTAAGAAAATCTGCTTAGGAATATTTTGGAGACCCAAAAAAGAATGCTTATAAAGTAAGAGAAGATTCAAAATCATTTATCATCACTGTTAATTATTTTTAGATTAAATTGGTTGTAATTGGACTGAATGATCAGGAAGCCTTATTCTCATAATTCTTTTAAAGTATTCATATACTTTTTTTCAAACTAAAATATTTACTAAATAATACATTTATTACAGTGTAATATAATATTTAAGAACCTCACTTACTCTAGCTTTATCAAATACCAGCATTTTCCCATATTTCCAAGCCACCAGGGCTGTATAGTATGATGATTGGGTCCTGATACCAAACTGATACCCCCTGGATGCAATCCCTGTGCTATTACCTAAATAAGTTCCTTTCTGTATAATGTTTGGGTCCGTTTCTCAACCTCTCTGTGCTTCAGTTCCTCAAATATAAAATTAGTATAATAATATCTCATAAAATTTTTTAAATGAGTTTTAAATATATTAATACATGTAAAGAGCTTAGGGAAGTGCCTGGCATACAATAAATACTCAATATATGTTTGTTATAATTTTCTTAAGATTAAAAATGATAAAAAAAATTTGAGATTCATTTGAAGCCACCTGAGTACCCCTTCCCAGTTCCGTATCTCCTCACAGTACATGTCACTGAGTTTGTTTTTCATTTCTAGGCATGCTTTTACGTCGTTACTACTACCCTCGTGAAAATAAGTGTTCATAAATGATATTTACATTTTTTTGTACTTTCCAAACTTTGTATTAATGGTATACTTTACATATTGTTATGTGACCTTTTCACCCAACATTAAGATTTAGACCTGCTTTATTAATTTCTCTAATAACTACTTCATTGTGTGAGTGGACCACTATTTATTCTCTAGCCGACGGGATGTTTAGATAGTTCGCAATTCCTTTGCTCTTACAATGACTCAGTGAACATTACCGTGTGAATCTCCTTGTATACCAGGTCCTGAGTTTCTCTGGACTGTGTATCTGGAAGTTGAATGGCCAAATCAAAGAAAACAAATCTTTTCTTGGAGATTACCAAAATGCTTTCTCCAAAGCAGTGGTCCCAACTGAAGTGCCCACCAGCAGTGTAAGAATCTCTGGGGTGTGAATCCTCACCAAGATTTCATGTTCTCAGACTTTAAAATTTGTCCCAGTCTGATTGGTATGACACAATCTCGTTTTGATTTACCTACATCTAATTACTAATTAGGTTAACTTCCTTTTCATAAAGGTACTCAGATTTTCCTGTGTAAATTTTCTGTTCCTATTCTATGCTCACTTGTCTACTAGGTTGTTGGAATTTTTTCCATTGGTGTTATGAAAGAAAAATCAAAATGAAGTCAGTGTCGTTAAGAGAGCTCTCCAAAATGGAGCCAGGGGCCATTGAGGAAGTGGCTTCAGGCTGAACGAAATCTGAACTTTGACCACTTCTTGTTTTGACGTAGCCATTCAGAGCAACTGCCTAATGTTCCAGAAACTCAAGATACTTATCACACCCTCACCCTAAAGTAACTCACGACAGCCTATCCCCTGAGGCCAAAATTTCCTTTCTTGTGTCAGGTCAGTCATGGTTCTTGAACAACCTATGGCTCTTGTCTTTATAAGTCCCTTTTTCTCATCCCTTGAATACTCTCGGTTTAATCCGAATCTGTGTCTCCTGAGTTGTAATTCTTAAGACTTCAAATAAAGCTCTTCGTGCTCGGCAGCCTTAATACTGATTGTGACTCCACAGTGTGTAAGAGTTTTGTTTTGCTTGGTTAATGTGTTTTGTATACAAATCCTTTGGTAGTTAAGTGTTTGGCAAATATCCTCTTCAAGCCTATGAGTTGTTTGTTTCATTCTGTTTTGTTTGCACTTAATTTATGGTGCCTTTTTGGATAGTCTTGTTTTCTTCCAATTTAGTCAAATTTATCAATCTCTTCCTTTATGGTTGTAATTTTTTTGTCTAGTTTTCAAGAAAGTCTTTCTTACCTTGAAGTGATAAAAATTCTCCTTTATTAACTTTTTTAAATTTAGAAGTTTTAAAGTTTGCTTTCCATATTTAGGGCTTCCATAAACTTGAAAAAATACATTTTCCATATGATATGAGGTGGAAATCTAATTGTATTTTTCATTATTGTTTTTATCGTGCTAACAATGTTTATTGAATAGTTCATTCTTTCCGTTACTGATTTTTATGCCATCTGTGTTATATTTCAAGTTTCCTTGCATACATGGACCCTATGCTGTTCTGTTGTTTTATTTATCTGTCCCTCTGCCAATACTGCACAATCCAGTTTACTCTAGCTTTATAACCTTACTCATCTTTAAGGGCAAACTCCTCTCCCACCGTCCACACCACACAATTTTGCTTTCCTTTTCTTTGGACACTTACAATTTTAAAATTTATGTTCGTGATCCTATACTCTTCCCTTAATTTTATGATAGCTTGTCTAGTTTACAAAAGACTGTGTAAAATGTTTGATTGATATTGCCTTAAACTTAGATAGTAATTTAGTGGAAATCACATATTAAAATTCAAATCTTCTTGTCCATAAGTATGCAATATTTTTCCAGATCTTCTTTTAGGTCATTTGATAATATTTTGTAATTTTCTTAAAAAAAAAAAAACTCTTCCATCGCTTTTAGATGTATTTCTAAGTTCTTTTTGTTTTGGTTTGGTTTTTGCTATAATGATTACCTAGTCTAATTCTAAAGGAGTGTAGGAAATATCACTGAATTTTTTATGCTGATATTGTTTCTAACAATTTTGGTGAATTCTAACAAACTTGGTGAATTAAATGGACAATTTTTATCAATTCATATGCTCTATTAGCGTTTTCTTCCAATTTTTATAGATTTTCTCTGTAAACAATTATCTTTTGAAAAACAAAGCGTGTCTTTCCAATATTTGTATTTATTTCTTTTTCATCACTTTATTTCATTGTCTCAGAATCTTTTACAATGTTTAATAAAAATGAATGTAAGGGAAATCTTTGTCTTCTTACTCTTACTGGGATACTTCTAAAGTTCAATCATTATTTTATTAAATAACTTTTGTATTAGTTTGATAATCATTTTATTATTACTGTCTTATTTTTTGCTTCTATTTTGTTTCTAGTCCTTAACAATGCTATCTTCTTTTTGGTCCTGATTATGTACACTTGACTTTCTCTTTGTATCTGATATGTCATTGCTGTGTGTTTGGATCAGGCAGGATTGTCTAAGTGTGAAACCACTACACTCTTCTCTAGTAGTTTCCATCAAATTTTAAAAAAGATAAAACTTATAGTCACCAAATAATCTGCCCGAAATATTAAAAAGTAGCTTTCAGAAAGCTGAAGTCTAACAAATTGTGATATTGTACCAAATCCTAGATGTTCACTCTGGGCTATTTTATTTTTATAGCATCATGTTAGATTAGGCAAACATTTAAATTTGAGTTATCTTTTTCTGGCAGTATAACTTTTTTTGTTTCCTTGAAAACAGGAGAATAATTTACTGAGGTGCTAAGGATTTTCAAACTGCTGAAGTTTTGATAGACTACGGCAGGAGTTGGCAAACTTTTTCTGTAAAGGGCTGGATAGTAAATATTTTCAGATTTGAGGACCATATGGTCTCTGTCACAATTACTCAACTCTTCTGCAGGAACACAACCATAGACAATACACAAATGAATGGATGTGACTATGTTCCAGCAAAACATTACTTATAAAAACAGGCAGCAGCTGAATTTGGCCCACAGGCCACAGTTTGCTGCCTCCTGATCTGCGATAATCTTCAGAAGTGAGTTCTACATTAGATGTTTAAGCACATAAATACTGTCTTAAAAATACTAAATCCATGAATAAAAATTTAACTTTAATTTTTCATAATTATGTAAAATTAAAAAATGAAATGTTAATTTAAAAAAGGTTCACATAGTGTCAATATCATTTCTGAATTTTAGACGCGAAATGAATAAGCCATATGCTCAGACCATAAGATGGATACACTTATTTTAACTTGGACACTGCTGATCAATAAATATTAATTAGACTATACTGTATAAATCATTAACAATAGTGACAGGAATTAATATGTTTAGATTTATAAATTATATTTCTTTGAAGGCACAGTTCTATTAGAAACCAATGTAACACAATAGTTTCCCTTTGACATCTAAATTATTTAAGGATCTATGTCCCACTACTAGAGGTGATATTAATAAGACTATGATACAGAAGGCAAAAAGGACTCAATTTTAATAGAACACAGGAACTCCAATGTTAAAATATTTCTATATGTGCTCAAAACTTAGCTACCAAAAAGGGGAATATAGGATTTTCCTATAAGTAGTTTAGAAAGCTCTATGACAAGTATTTTTCTTTTTAGGAGAATTAAAGTCACAACAATTGACCAGAACCAAAGACAGGAAGCAGGCTGTGAGTTTCATCCTCAGCCTCCCTTCTCATTCAACGAATGCCAGTTTCTCAGCTAAGTAATGTGAATTCTATGCCCTCACATCTTGTCTCCTGTCAAAAGCAATGCACAAGAAAGCATTTTTGCACAGCAAAGGAAACCGTAAACAAAACAAAAAGACAGCCTATGGAGTGGGGAGAAAATATTTGCAAATGATGTGACTGACAAATGCTTAATTTTCAGAATATATAAACAGTCCATACAACTTCATAACAACAACAAAAACAACCCAAATCCACAAATGGGCAGAAGACCTAAACAAGCATAGAAATGGCCAATAGACACATGAAAAAAATGCTCAAAATCACTCATTATCAGAGAAATGCAAATCAAAACTACAATGAGGTATCACCTTACACCTTTTAGAATGGCCATCATTACAAAGCTCACAGACAATAAATGCTGGAGAGGCTGTGGAGAAAAGGGAACCCTCTTACGCTGCTGCTGGGAATGTAATTTGGTGCAGCCCTCATGGAAAACAATATGGAGACTCCTCAAAAACCTAAAAATAGACTTACCATATGATTCAGCAACCCCACTCTTGGGCATGTATCTGGAGCAAACTCTAATTTGGAAAGATACATGCACCCCCAAGGTTCACAGCAGCACTATTTACAATAGCCAAGACATGGAAACAACCTAAATGTCCATTGAGAGATGACTGGATAAAGAAGTTGTGGTATATATACAATGGAATACTACTCAGCCATAAAAAATGAATAAAATATGCCATTTGCAGCAACATGGATGGACCTGGAGAATGTCATACTAAATGACGTAAGCCAGAAAGAGAAAGAAAAATACCATATGATATCACTTACATGTGGGCTCTAAAAAAAGAAGACACAAATGAACTTATTTATAAAACAGAAACAGACTCACAGACATAGAAAACAAATATATTCAGTATCTTGTAGGAACCTATAATGAAAGAGAATATGAAAAGGAATATATATATGTATATGTATGACTGAAACATTATGCTGTACACCAGAAATTGACATAATATTGTAAACTGACTATACTTCAATTTAAAAAAGGGGGAAAAAAGAAGGCATCGAACTTTTATGGTATCTGCAATTCTTTGTAGGAGTGTTTGAATGTCCAACTTACTTTTTACAGTGCACTGAAAAATAATTCATCCTCTGCTAAAAAGTACAGGCAGTCAGGAAGAGCTTGGGCAGTGAGGTGCGAGAGAGGAGGATCTTTTGGTGATGGGAGGGCAGTCATTTTGGGGTCCCTGAGGCCACACGTTTTAGGCTATTGCCTGTTCAGACTACAAACCAAGCCAGTCCTTGTAGAGATGGTGTATGTGTAAATTCAAAATACGGTTTTTGAGCAAAACCTGGAAAACGAATCAAATTAAAAAATTTAAGAAGCCATAGTGCCCTCAGTCACATAGCTGCCGTAATGTTAGCTCATTGTAGTAAGGTTTTTTTTCTTCTAGAAAGGAACAGCCACAGGGCATGTTGAAGCTCAGAAATCTATATTACCAAAGAACATCCAGCTTTAGACACAGGAGCAGAAAGCTGATCCAAATGTGGATCATTCAAGGATTCAAAGCTGAGCTGGTTTCAGAGATTCAGGCTTTCAAAAGAACCCAGTGTAAAGGATTATAGAATGAGCCTTAGGAATTTGAACTATTTGAGGAAATACTGAGTTTTGAAACGTTCGCCTTAAGTCTGAATATAGAGCTGTCAAAAAGCAGTGTAAAAAGCATAATGTTAAATTACTCCAATGATAAAAAAAAACCCTGCCCCTTTTGCTTCACAGGACACTATTTCTGGCAAAAAGAAGACTTCTCAATACGAACACTGGGAAGGACTCCATGGAGAAGGTAAAAAAAAAAAAAAAATGCATTTTTTTCAATAAAAACAGCAGCCAGGCTTCAGTTTGGGAATCTGTGTGGGGAGCACATCTGCGCAGGAGACATCTTCACTGAGGAGGTCCAGTCACCTTGTTCCTTTCTCTGTTGGCTGATATTGTGAGAAATGAGACACACGGCAAGGGGAAGGCACACTGTTGTTTTCAGAGGCCAAATGAAATGATGCACTTCAGGGCACTTCAAAATAAAAATGAAGGAAGCAAATAAAATTTAGGCGTAGAAGATTCCTGAACTAATTCAATTGTGTCTTTCTTTAAAGCAGACAACCACCTGGAAGCAGTCATAACAAAGACAAGAGCGAATCGATTTTAGTGAGAAAACTAAGTTAAATATTAAGATCTAATCATATACTGTCTTGGAAACCGCTGTGAGTTTATTTATTTCCTTTTTAGAACAGTGCTAATAGTTTACAAATGTGCCATGTATCTGTTATCCTCACTGAAAACAGAATTATTGATTTCTACTAAAAAAAAAAGCATAAAATAAATATGTCTCTCTAAGGAGTATGAGTTATATGAGAATATCAAAGATATCACTGAGAACTTTGAGTTTGGTTTTTTTTTTTCCTAGAAAAGGCTTTGAGTATTGAACTTCAAAATGGTGTAAACAGAAACATCCAATGATTATGTGTGTCTGAGTATTTGTGTGTTATCCATTCAAAAACCTTGGTGATTGATTCAGGTATGTGATATAAGAGTTAGAAATTAAGATAAAGAGTCCCTTGACTCTAGTTAGTATCTCAACATTTAAGATATTTCCCAATTTCATGTTTAAAGAGAAAAAGATGCTTGGATCAGGTTTTCCTCATGCTAACCAGCAGAGCCTCGTTCCCGGAACTCAGGATGTTTTACAGAAGTGGTGGTCTAGGGAAACCAAGTTCAGTCTCTGAGCCAAAACCAGCTACTTTATCATGGGGCTTGAGAAGAAGTTTACATGCTCACCTGCGAGTTAACTCAGTTTTTTTCTGTAAGTATAAAATAAACACTATTCTCTGGCATCATGAAAGTATGTACATGCAACTGTATGCAGGTAGTTTCTTGTGCAATATCCACTGAGGATACTTCAGAAGAGAGAGAAATATGGTCCCTATTTTGTAACTCTCAACATTTAAGCTCCTGCTCCAGGGAACAAGAAGTCTAGTGTTAATATAACTTAAACTGGGTGGAGATGAGCCAGTGTTATGTGATTTTTCTCAGGTTTCTTTCAGTTCTATCTAAAGCGGGGGACATTTTGGGCAGAGGCAATGGATATAAAATACATATGTTAAATTAAAACTTATTAAAAGAGCCCAGAAGTAATTAATCTGTAAGACTGCTGCAATTAATCCATATTAATTATCAATTAAATAATTTGCTAGAGCCCAGGACTCTGGTAATATTAGCTTTGCTCGAAAATAAACACCAAATGGCTTCAAGGGAATTCCTACTTATGTCAGGAATAAAATAAATTTAAAAAAAGGAAAAAGGATATTTTGCATTCTTCTCAGTGGTGAAAGCACAATAATTCAAAATTAGCTTTGTGTCACTGTGAACAGTTTGGTCATTAAAGAGCCCGAAAATCTATTTCCTAATAATATGGTAACACATAGTCAAATCATTCTTACTTAAAAGAGTATGACATTTTCTTCTTAAAACTAAGCTGGAAATCGATCAAATTAAGGTTTGTTTTTTTTTTTTTCAGGGGAAGAACATCAATTTTCCATTCTTATTTGAATTTGGGTATGGGAGTGAAGTATGGTACTTCAGTGGCCTGAAGATGATGAATCAGAGCGGTGTCTGGTCAACACTTCCCTGACCATTTATAACAGGCATTTTTGGAGATCTTGTGGTTATTCCATTCCTCCATCACCACAATAAATTACAGCTTGCCATTTTCACATTGCCCTTGGGTATTATTCCAGTGGCATTAGCATTAAAACACATTTCTTCTAGATAAAAGAATTCAACCTAAGAAAGATGAAAAAAAAATTTTTTAAGCCCTCTAGTTCTAGAATATGCCATTCTTTAGATTTAAGATTAGCTGACGTCAATTTGCCCCATTCATTGCTGGAAGCAAGTTGGTCAAATAGCATTTGACTAACATTACGAGATGACAAGCTCTCTCTTTATGACTCTGATTATGTATTCCCTGGCTACATGCATGTCCTGCTTTATTGGCCCACGGATTACTTGTGTAACATATACCCAGTCACGTGGTACAGAGGCATCACATTTCCCTCAGTCTTTGATTAACCCTTAGTTTGTCTCCAAGACATTTTCATATATCTCAACACGTGTAATCAAGTCAAAGAAGAGAATGATGAACAGGAGTGGTTAATTCTTACATAGACCAGATGTCTTAGGTATTACTGGGATCAAACATGAGTTTGTAGGCTGTGAATTTTTTAAATGGCAGAACAAAACAACCTGGAGCAAACAGACCTGGTGAATCCGAACTGTTTTCTCTTTCAGTATAACATGGGCTAACCATACGCCATCAAATTCGACTTCTGTTTTATTGGGACACTTTGTTTGATTGCTTTTCACATCAACTGGAAGAGAAAATTTCTTAGATTACTCTATAAATTAGCATATCCCATTTTTTTTAGGAAAAATATTGTGATGTGTGGATAATAAAACTCACTAATCTGGGGCAAGCAGAGAGGCTCTAGACATCAAGGGAATCCGTGGGCATGGGGCAAGGTTTTGACCAGGGGGACCCCCTGCATCAATAGGACATGAACCCCTGAGCTTCTCAGAATGGGAAGCATAGATTTGTGATGGGAAGTGAACCATTAGTGGGACATGAAATGAATTCTGGCTCTACACGGACTCAGCATTCCAAATCACTGACATGCCTAGTGAGACCTGGCGATTCCCTTTTTTAATTGTAGTGTCAATGCTTCCATCACTGCCTGGGAGAAAGCCTTAGGGCTAATACGCTCTTACCGCTACTCACACATGCCGAGCCACCTTTCCACCAAGAGGGCAGCAGCTCGGGAACCTTCAGAGGCAGTAACGTCCATTTAACCAGATCTGATACCATTGCTCCACCTTCCCTGAATTTGTTCTGATTTTGGGTTTCCTTTTATAGTAAGTGTTGTTAAACAGAACACTGTAACTGACAATACTCAAAACAACAAACTACGTTTTTTTGCTAAGTGCCTACATTAGACATTGGAGACAAAGCAGTAAACAAGGAAGTTGTAAGACCTGCCCTCAGGGGGCTTACAGGACAGCAGAGACAACAGATGTTAACCAAGCATTGCTTAAATTAATGGGTTTCAAGTGTGAGGAGGGCTGTAAAGGAAAAAAAGCAAGATGCAGTGGGAATGTTCCACCTCGTCTGGGGGGCCCAATTTTATCTGGCCTGGTGTGGACTGCATGGGGACGATTATGTCTCCCGTGCTGACACCAAAAGCATGTTAATTAATGGAAAAATGTATCAGCTTCTAAGCAGCTGTGTGACACTATGAGCTCCTGTTGAGCCTGTGGTCATTAACACCCTCAGGTCTTCCTCTGCATGAGCTGCTGTCCAGTGGATCCCCCAGCTCTGTAAATCTTTAATTGATTTTTTTTCTTAAAGCCCAAATGGAGACTTCAAATTTAGTTTTAATAAAGTTCATCTTGATGTCTTTGGTCCTTGTTCTAGTCTGTCAAAATAATTTCTGATTTTGATTCTTCATAAACCCTGTCAACTCTTCAGACTGGCATCTTCAAATCTGCTAAGCATCCTATTTCTACGTCTCAGGAACGCATTTGTAAGAGTTTAAGTTTGTAGATCTTTTCAGTATAATAATTTTATTTTTTTTTAACAGAAGCAAGGCTTGTTTCTAGTACAAAATGTCAAAGGACAAGAAAAAGTTTAAAAAATTAAAGACCTCTATCACATCCTCATGATAGCAATATTATCAATATTTTATGGAATACCATTGCACTCTTTTCCAGTTTGAGGAAAATATACTGAAGAAACAAGGAGCATATAGGGCATATATGGTTTTGCAACTATGGGGCACATGACCACGTCTTAGAATTTTCTTCCCTAACACAATTTTAAAATGTTTTGTCATTTTTTTCCTCATCTGTATTTTATTTAACAAACTCATTTTCTCCAATGTCTATTTTCTTGCTATTATAAATAAAGTTGCGATAAACATCTTTGTAGACAAAATTCTAAATACATTGTAAGCCAGGAATTTGCACATCTTTCGGAGAGATATTTTCACTCCCTTGTAAAACAAAGACTTCTAATGTGGTTTTCTCAAGGAACCTTCTGTTCCTTGACCATCTGGCTTAAAATCCATCTCAGCCTCCTCCCCAGACACAGTGACTCCGTATTGCCTCCCTCTGCCTTGTTTTCCCCAGAGCACTTGCCGTACTTTAACACATTATTTAACTGTCTCATTTATCTGCTGAAGGCCTGTCTGCCCCCTCACTAAATGCAAGTTCCACGGGGAGGGATTAAGCATTGCTCACTGCTGTGTTTCCAGCGCCTACCACTAAGTGTTCATTAAGTGTCTGTTGAAAGAACGAGAGGGGGGTCTAGTCTCTCGGGGATACAAAGTGCTGGAACCACACCACACTCGGCCCCCACCCAACACCCACTCCCGCTCCCCTCCGCTGACTCAACGCAGCGCTGCTTTTCCGCAGTGATGATGATCATCTTCACTCGTTTCTCTGTTTGGCAAGAGATGCTCCCCTTCCCCCTTCCGTGGTCTCGGGAGGGCATGAGGCCACATTAAAGCTTGCCTGCACACTATTCACGTCATATATTATTCTCATCTTTCCAGCTATCGTAACTGTAGTTTTTACTCAATATGCTGATGAAGACAAGGGGGCTCAGGGAGGTCGAATACTTTGCTGGAGGTCAGCCCATGAGTGATAAAATGTTTCTAATAAACTATGACACACCGCCTCTCAGTAACCCGCTGAGTGACTCTGGGTAAGCTATGTAATCTCTCTGATCCTCTTTCCTCATTTATAAAATTAAGGGGTTGGATCTGATCTCTGCATCTGACACTAAAATTACTTTGTGACCAGCATAAACCATGGAGCTCTTAAAGAATTATTAACTGTGTTCTGACACAGGGGCTTTTCTTTCTGCTAATACTTCTATTAAACAAAGGATGAATTTCCACAGGACCCTTTTAATCTTGGAATTTTAAAAACCATAGATGGAAGTAGTAAGGCAAAGACTGTGTTCTACAATGTTAAATTAGAGAGTTACAGTGTAAAACTATCATAAAATTTTGACCAAATATTACCAAAAAGTATTAATAATGGAAACTGTCTTTCTAGGTATTATACAATTATAATTAAAATTTTAATCCTTTATTCTGTGAAAATAACATCCAATTATTTCTGTAAGGTAAGGACAATCATTGAGCATTTAATATGCGTTTAATGGCTCCAAATCCTTTGATGTATTAAGTATTTAATCTCACCAACGACGCTGTGAGCTATGGAGGGTTATTACGTATCGTATTCTCATTTCACAGATGAGGAGACCTGAGTAGGTGGTTTTAAGAAAATTGTCCAGAGTCATAGATAATAAATGGCAGAGTCAGGATTGGATCCAAACTGTGTTATTTCAAAGCCAGCACTTCTAGTGGCAACACCATATCAGCCAGTGTCTAGAGGCTATGTGTTGGGGCGGTTATACCCCAGACAGGGGCAAAGCAGATAGATTAGTTCTATTACACAAGAGCAAAACTTAGGACATGTTTTGAAACCCAATTATATAAAATGGGCTCCTCATGCAATATGCACAATAGAACATATATATTTTATAAAGTAGAATGTAATTCTAAATCATATAAGTGAATAGAATTCTACAATGATATTATTCTTCCACACTATCCTTCATCTTCTTTTACTTTTAATTATCTTACCAATCTTACCTACTGAAATACATAAAGTACATTCTCCTTCTTTTTTTACATCCAAGCTACAGAACTACATGGCCATAGTTGTAACACCGTTGTTTCAAGGAATCAGTAATAAGATGCTAACTTTTTACTTCCATACATCATTACTGTTTGGTGGCCTGTAGCATGAACACGTCAGCCTCCAGGAGAAGTTTCGTTCTGCAGCTTTGTTATTCGCTGCTTCTGCTGGTAATGATTTTCCCTTACAGTTATGTCAGTTCCACACCGCTTCACCTCTGAGAATTTGTGATCCCCTTCCTGGTTGGGGCATGTTAGTAGTCTGTTTTTAGTGCAGAAATTCTGAATGACCAAATGTAAGGAATATTCTTGGAGTTATTTTTCCCCTTTGTGTGGCTGGTGACGATCAGCAACGATAGGGCAAAGGAAACAAGAAATGATTGTTATCTGTGCTGCCCCTAAGAATAAGAACTACCTAGAGGAAACAAAAGCAAGAAAAACAGTATCGCCATAGCATTGTTGTATCTGATAAACATTCATTCAAACGCAGTCCGCCGGAGGAGGAGACCCCCTGCCTCCCACCTCCACCTTCAATGAGCTTCCAAGTCCTAATCCTCAAGCCCCGTCTCACCTAGTAGCCTAATCACGAAAGGATTTCTGTTGTTGTCACTGTTATCCACGAGAGTGGTTATCATTCCAGAGCTCCCTTCGTTTTCACTCCTTGTATGAAAAGCTAATTACCAGCAGCACCAGCAGCTAATTCAAATGCTGCAAAAACGACACTTTCCCAGTAGTTTGAAGGCCGGCGAATTCACGGATGGGTCACTAATTAGTAACGTGTATATTAAAACGTTAAATATATTTCTACTCCTTCCTTGATACAATGATTCTGTAACTATGCTATAGATTCCGTGGTGGCTTGTTTTTAAGTGGTGAATGAAAACTCTTGATGTAGAATTGCCACAAGCCTAGAAGCAAGAAATTCACACAAATTAAATGTTTTATTATCACAAATATGCACAAATCCAAATAGAAAATTTCTTTAAAGTATGCTTAAATCATCTAGCCATTTAATACCTGCAAAAAGTTTTTATTTTGGAACTATGGATATCACGAACTCTGTGAATCCTTTCCATGTTTGAATCTTGCTGGAAAAAAACCCTCCTTTTATTCATTATTGTCTTACTATTTTTTCAACATATAATTGGCATATAACATTATACTGGTTTCAGGTGTATAACATAATGACTTGATATTTGTACCTATCGTGAAATGACCATCACAATAAGTCTAGTTAACATCCATCACTGTACCTAGTTACAAAATTTTTCTCTTTTGATGAGAACTTTTAAGATCTACTCTTAGCAACCAACTTCCAAATATGCAATACAGTGTTTACTAACTGTAGGCTTACTATTAAGTGTATAGTCTTACTGTTGTCTTATTGTTTTTAAAAAGGATGTTTTAATTGATACATTTCTGACCACAAATCAGAACCATTCTTAGAAGCTGTCACTTGCATTAACAGAGTTTTGAGATGGTGTCCCTTTGCCAATCCAAACTTGACAAATTCAGATACTGACGCAGACTGTCAGGTCCAAAATGGACTCTTAAGATGACAACTGAAGCAGACTGCTACAAAACCTGGCTGCCAAAACAGGAATTATGGCTTTGTAATGTAAATACAGCTAAAGGTACAAGTTACTCAGGCATCCATTTGTCAAAAGACAGGATGTGATGTGTCCTGTGGCGCTCCACTGTGTTCATTCGTGAGTACCAGGGCAGGAAGGTTTGTGCGAAAGCCTCAGAAAGAAGAGATGAGGTGCAAATTGTACCCACAGATCTTAGTATTTTATGTTTTCCATGTTTCACGTGGTGACAATCTATCATTTTTATATGGATAAAAGCTTCTTTCACTGGAAATGACAAGATTCTATTCTAAAACATAATCAAAATGACATTTTTATGATAAGGAAAAAAGAAAGAACTGCTTACAAAATTATTTAAGGAAAGAACTAATCCTTTCCTGGCTTCTTCCAGGTAAAGAGATCACTTGAGCACTGTCTCTGGTGTGGCAATGACCTAGCACGGTGGACCAACACCTACAAAATAGATGTACTTCGGCTATCATGACTGGCTGTTTTTGGAAAGGTTCAGAAAGCACAATGATGACTGAATCTATAGATTCCAAAGAGGCAGAAATTATAAATCTCTAATGCTTATGACATAGCATAGAGTGCAAAATATGTAATCGGGGAATCAGCTTTTTATAAAATCTAAACATTTAAAATCTAAGCGACACAAACCACCCACAAGTTTACCAATTTGCTGTCATCAATGGAACGTCTATTATGTATTAAGCACGAGTAAAGATACTGAACAGACGTCATCTAATTGAATGACACCAATGCAAAAGGGATTGCCAGGAGAAAGAACAATCAATCCAGAGTGCATTCGTGAAAGCGATTTCTAGGGAAGAGAAATGTTCTTGAAAATAAAAGGGGCCAGCGTGAAGTACGCATCACACCAGTTGTCTGTCAGCGGTGTTCGGGGAGGAGCCCGGAGTTCTTCCCTGAACTTCAGTTCACAGCTACAAGCACATTAACTACTTTCCCCCCTTTTATTTAGGGCAGCATTTTTTAAGGTTGACAACCTCCTGCAGGGATGTTCTGAAAGACAGAGACGTCTTGTCAGAATTATAAATGTCCTTGGCGGCTGAGGCAGAAGGAGTTGACTGTGTAGGGCATTCCTGAGAAGGCCTCAGGATTTGAAATGGTAACCATCTTTTTGGCTACGTGTTTTTTTTTTTTTCTTTTCTTTTTTTGGATGACAGGAGATGTTTTAAAAACTGTGAAGGACAGAACTTTTCAATTCAGTTACCTGTAATCATGTAGGAATCTAGCACATAGTAGGTGTTCAATAGATATTTATTTCATCTAAGCCCCCCCCCATCACTGCGGACAACTTTGGAGTTAAGGGGGAATCGCAGACTGTCAAGACTGCCAGAGGGAGCAGGTCAGGCTGCTCCATCCCTGGACAGTGAGTCGAGCCTCCTTTCCCTTTGCTTCTAACATGAGCTGTGCTCTTGTCATCGTCCAAACTGAACTCATGTGCATATGCACCTTAGATGGGGAGACAGCCGTAATGTAAGGGTGTATCTATTGAGTGACACACAGCTATGTATGTGTGTGCATATTCATGCATACATATATGCACACGTGTGCATGCACTGGTCTTTGGCATACGTCTTGGCCAGCTCCTTGTCCTTCTTTTAGAGACTGTTGCCCCTCCTTACCTCAACTGATATAGTTGTTACCAGTTTTGACTTAGCGTGCTCAGAAAAATGTGAGCCTCTATTCACAGCTGTTAGGTTCCAGGGGTGCATCTGTCTGAATTTTTAATGCTGTCATTGCAGCAGAGAAAGGGTTTACTCACAAGGCAGCTGAATCTCAGATCCACTTTCCCGAAGGCAAGGGGCTTAGAAATGTTTATGGGTGAAGAGTAAAGGGTGGTTGGAGGTGCAGGGGAAGGTGACTGGAGGCAGGGAAAAGGTGAGGCAATGGTGAGTTTCGTGCGTCTTCACAGGACGCATGTTGAGAAAATGGTGGGTTAGCGTGATCTGAGGGTGGAGTTTTTGGTCCTCTGAAGTCAAAAGGTCATCCATTGGGCAATTGCACCTGTCCAGTTGAATGGTCAGTGGTCTCAACCAGTTTGAACTGGGCAGAACTCACTCCACGACCCTTAAAAACAACTTAGGCAACCGTGACTACGGTGACCCACACACAGATAATAGGGATAAAGGCTACAGGGATAAAGGAGCCTTGTGATGGGCTGTGTACGTTACGTGGAGCTTGGACGGTATGCAATTTGCAATAACAATTAGAGCAACTTGGTGAGTCAAGGGAGGTTACAGGATACTGTTTGTTAAGCAAGTTACAGTTTAAGGGATCTAACTGATGACCGCCCTCGGTTTCACGGTATCACCACCTGTCTCACTTAAGCTCCAAACCTAGGGGTTCCCTCTCTTTACCCTTTCACATCTAATCTATCATCAAGCTTTTTTTTGCCCTGTTTCCAAAATATTTTCAAAGTCCACCCACTTCTCTCCGTTTCTACTAATGTTACCATCATCTAAACCACCAGCATCCTTCCCCGGAATTACTGCAAGAGCTTTATAGTTGACATTCCTGCTTTTACTGTTTCTCCCCATCCTGCTGTCCCTGAGTTTTCTTTAGTTTGCTCAGAATCAAATTAATTTTACCCAGCCCCATACATAAGCTTGTACACCTTTCAGCTCCTGATCTTGCCTGTGACCAAACACCCCCCATTTCCCTCTCCATTCACGACTCCAGTTTTGCTGCCTTCTTTTTGCTCCCTGAACATGCCGGACGTCTCCTCTTCTGGACCTTACTGCTTCCTCTGTGCAAAACTGCCTCTTGATGGTATCAGGAGCTGCCTTGTTCAGCTCAGTTCAAGCCTCAGCTCCTTGGTGATACACACCATTTCCCCCCTCCCTCACTCACACTATCGCTTCATCACCTTTCTGTTTTATTTCTTTACTGACACTCAGTACTACCTAAAAGTGCATTGTTCATGTGTTTGTTTGCTCTTTTCCCTCACTAGACCATGAGCTCCATGAGAGGATGGATTTTTTTATCTAACCACTCATCACATGAACCCAGCACATTGACAAGTGCCTGGCACATGGCAGACACGTAGAAGCAAAAACTAAGAGAGAACAGAATGGACGTATCAGTAGATTTCTCCCAAGTGTTGAAACTAAGACGGAGAATCAATTTTAGTCCCTAAAAGTTGAATCTTAGACATAAACTCATATAAAACTCAAAAGCTATTCAGACAAAGCAGTGAGAAGAATGAAACCGATAGAGAGAGCAGAGACAAGAGCTAAAGACAGTCTTGCTGGTATTCAACTCTGCTGCTCGTTTTTGGAGACCCAGATATGTTCCCTCCCCATGGTATGATGGTTCAACTTATGCATGAGATATCTTTGCATAATTCCAATAAATTCCTCCATCTTTTTTTCCTTGCTTAAATTTGTTTGAATTTGGTTTCTGAGACTTACAATTTAAAAATTCTAAGTAACTTCGCCTCTGCCTCTCTTCCCTCTTCTGCTACTGTCTCATGAAACGATAATACACTTTGTCCACCTAGCTTTCTTTTTCTCTGTCTCTTGGAGGTTTACACACGTGCTTCTAACTGCTTGGACTACGCTTCACTAATTTTCCTTTGAGAAAACCTTTCAGACACCCCAGACCTAGGGTTTGTACGCACTCTTCTACCACCTGCCGCGGCATCCTCTGTGTATCCCCAGCGTGTTATTAACAACCAGTCTTGCGTCTCTTTATCTGTTTCTTCCACTGCTGTTTTCTTGTTTATGACTGCATTCTTTTTTTTTTTTAACGACTGCATTCTCGATGCCTAGTACAAAGCTCAACACATAAGTCTATATTAATTGAATGAATTAATGAAGGAATGAATAAATGAATAAATAGAGCTGTTTGTTGGTAGCCAAAGTAGAACTAAGAAGTAACAAAATAGACTCTGGGTGTTAATATTCTGCTTCACTTCAGACTGTTTCCTATTGATGTTGCTTTAAAGTTCTGAACTGATTTGGGGACATTCTGTTTACTTTGAGCTTAGGAAAGATTTATACTTCTGTTTTTCAGTACGATTTTTTCTCCCTGAAGACCTTTTTATTTTTCTGCTCATGTTCCCCTTTTGTACTTAAGGGCTTTATTATTATTATTATTTTGATAGCATTTCTCCTAGTTTGAAGGAAGTTTCTACCTATCAGTGCTGTTTGGTTTGCGACATTGTCAAATATTGGCAGTGTGCCAAGCCACTAGGCACCCTGTTTAAAATAAGATCTTGTTGACAGAAAGATAAATCCACACCATCAAGATCACTCTCTATTTAGTATAGTCCATGGAGTCATTTTTTTAAACCTTAAAAAAATCAGAATGGCAGTGCTATCTTGCAATGTTCTTATTTTCCATAGTCCTTCCGCAGTCCTTAGTGCTGTAAGGAAACGATTAAATAATCCAGGTTTCTTCAAGTTCATTTAATAGCTGAAAAAAAACCGAGTGCTCAATTTATGTCAGTGAAGTTGTTCCCAAAGGGAGAGAATGTTTCAATTGACCATGACTGTGACCCAATGATACACCGTTACTCTGCAGCATCTCAACGAGTCCGTGTTCCGCTGGACTGGGTGCAGTGATTCTCTTCCTCCCTGCACTCCATGGGTCTTAGAAGTGTCATGACACTAAATGACAGCATTTTGCTTGTTTTGCTGGCACTTCCTCTGTGAAGTCAGTACTGTTACTGAGTGAATTTGCAATGTTTCATGAATGCTGTCAAAGATTCTTCATAAAATTGGATTCTTGACAGCAACACAGGAGGAAAGCGGAAAACCTTATAAAGAGAAGGGATTCCGAAGAAGACATTTATAAATTGAAAAGGAATTGTCAAATACTAATTATGTTATATAATATCCTATTGTATGAGGATCTGCCTGCCTCCCATGAGGCGGTGATGGAGAAGATGGCCATTGGGGCAGAAACCTTGAACTCTGTCAGCATCCTGGGGGGCGATGTAAGGAGTAAATGTTATCCTCGGAATTAGAGTAGTTATGAGAACATGGGGCCTTCTTACTTTTTTTTTTTTTTATTGTTTTGGCCTTAGAATGATGGAGGTGGTAGAATTATTTATTTCAATTTTCTATAATATTCGGTGGTCACATTTGAGACACAACAGTGAGATACTCTTTCACTCAGATTCTGAAGGTAGAGTTAATCATTTCAAAAACAGGACAGAAGCTGTTCGGTGTAACCAAATGTATCCAGGGTTTACAAACGAGCCATACAGAATCCAAACCAAAACTAACCTCAATACAATTAATTTAAAAAAACATGTGAAATGCAGAAGCCGTCATTTAATGGTGTCAGCACTGGAGTTAGCATTTTGATCATGTGCTGTCTTAATTACAGTCAGTTTCCAACTGTGAACAGGTTATGCATCTAAACTTCATTAGGAAAACAGGTATTTGTAAAACAAGAATGTTTCTTTCCACCAAAAGGATGACTTCTTATCAGATTGCTCAGAAAAACCTGTAAAATCTAAGTATAACTAAGGAATGATATTAGTAAGTTGCCCAAATATTAGATTCTTCATGCAGGAGGGCTTTTAGCTGGGAAGGCTTGGAACGGTTGTATTTCCTCTTCACTTCTAGCCTCAAACAAAGTCATAAAAAAATAAAATTTCCCTTTGATATCCTGTAACTCTGTTCTGCCCACCTCCGAGGGTCCTTCTCCTCTCTCCTCAAGGGATCCAGTAACTTCCAGCTGTTCTGAGCCACATTAAGCTTTCCCTCAAGTGCTTCTACCAAAACTCATATTTCTTCAATAAGAAAAGACATTAGAGAAGAAAGCACTCTGTTTAAACAAATTCACAATGAAATGTGAACGACTGAAAGCCAATATACACTTCGTGTAGACAAAGAAAACTTACTGAAACTCCATAGTTGGTCTGGAACTGTGTTAGGTTTATTAGCTCTATTATTTTATTTATGTCTTTACAAAAATTTATTACAGAGTACCCTGGAGTTCAGATTACTTAAACAACTTGTTCATGGAGCATAGCAGGTAACTATAGAGCCATGACTCAAGACACCAAGAATGTTAATTTTTTGTTTCTGGAGATACTTACTGGGGCCAATTAATTAATGTTGTTTCCGGCCCAGGCACTGGGAGAAAGGAGATGCTGGTAAACGAATAAAAGTCAAAAATTACAAGGAGAAATAAAGTGGAGCAGATGGACTGGACCACCTTCCCCAAGTTAAATTCGTTTTGTACATTTTGTTTCCTGTTTTATTTTCCTCCACCTTCCGCACACAACGATACTTTACAATGCATTAATCTGAAAGTTCCGGATTGTTTATAGCTCGGACTTGATTCTTCACCTTTCTTTTCAAATTTATTGGGATTTCTGAGTAGCAACGAGGTCACACTTTGGTATTTTCATGTCTCCTTATCTGCTGATGGGTTTTTTTAAAAAAAACTTTTCATTGATGGGAGTTTGGAAAGTCTTGTAGCCAGTGGAGAAGGGCAGACATTAAGAGCAGGAGCTGTGGCATCCTGTAGGGTGACTCTGAGGTGCACGTGGTGGGACTGGAAGGTGCGGGGAGGGAGGAAGAGGAAGAAAGCTGGGAAACCTGTGGCCTTGTACAGACTGGCTTTTTAAAAATTGGAGTTCTCTCTACCACTGTGATTATATGTGCTACACCCATGTTTGGTTTCACAGGTCCATGAGGGGGTCCACAGAAAAAGTATCTGTCATCTGGCAGGAGAATCTGGACAATCTAGAAAAAATCTGTAAAATCACCACTGCTGAAAAATACCTTCCTCAGAATAAATTGGCCTTAGAAATGGGGAATCTCTGTGTTGACCTTGACTGTTATCTTCCATTGTGCAATACCTCACCAATCTTATTACATATAATGCTAAAAATATTCACCAAATAATACATGGTAAACAAAACAAGGCAGAACACCACCACCAACAGAAGAGCAAAATACCCTTCTCGCTAAAGAAGTTGTATCTCTTGGTGGCATTTCAATTAAAACAAAAGGCACCCAGGGCACAGTGATAATGCTTAGTGGTCTTTGTTTTAAATGCACAGATAAAACACAAAATTCCACTAGAGCAAAAGTGTATTAGAATTCTCTTTCGATGGAATGAATACATTCACCAACACCAAAATACCTGTGTAGCCTAGAGCTAATTTACATAGAACTTATTTTTTAAAGCTTATAATTCCTTTGACTTTCACTCAACTGCCAGGGGATTTATGTACAATGTAGGGGACTTACGTACAATGTATCTTGCTTTCAAGTTCTTATTAAAATAATTAAGGAAAATAGATTATAGAGTCAGATGTTGACACAATTTACTGCTGCTCGTTTACTTTTATTTTCCATGGCAAGTGGCCTTTGAAAGCCATTTCCCATATTATCCTCCCCCTACTCGTCAAAATGGAAGCTCATGCTGAATGTCAAGCTCCCTTTCCTCCCTAGAGAAGCAGAGAGTATATGAATCCTCTTATAGGAATTCAGAAACGCCCTCTTGCCTAAAGACAGATCATCCAATACTGAGGAATGGGGCTTGCAACATTTAATGAGTATCTCCAACACTAACCTTGTGTGAACTGACATATGATGCTAGCCCAAGGTCTTTGACACACCTTGGAACCCCTCCAGCAGGAAAAGGAGCCGTCCGTCTAAGAGGAAGACTATAAATATCTTCAGTGCCTTTTAACCTCAAAGATAGACAGGTGTACTGGTTAAGAACGTGCTCTTAAAAGTCATGAACCTGGGGTGGGGAGGGTACAGCTCAGTGGTAGGGTGCATGCTTTGCATGCATGAAGTCTTGGGTTCACTCCCCAGTACCTCCATTAAACAATAAATAAATAAACCTAATTACCCTCCCTTCCCCCCAAAAAGAAACAGACAAAAAAAAAAAAAGTCGAAAACCTGAATTCAAATGGTGGCCCTGCCACTTTTAGGGTGTAACTTTGAACAACTCACACTTCTAGGAGCTCTTTCCTCATCTGTAAAATGGGATTAATGATATTTTAGTTTTTACCCTGAGGATTAACTGATGCTAAGAATGAAAAAAACTAAGTTAAATACTTGCAGATAACAGACATTAAATAAATGATTGTTTCTGTCCTAGGAGGCAGAGCCTAAGTTGGAAGTTCTTGTCAAGAGGTTTGTTGGCCGAGCGCTCTCAGTAGGAGAGTGAGAAAATCAGGACAGTGCATCATCTGTCATCACACTGGATGTGGCCCCACATCACTGTCGGGCACTGTGGTTCTCTGACCCAGAAGCTACCACTGCATGCTGAGTTTGTGCTCCTGCCGGGAAACATTTGGTTTGACTCATGATGGAGGATGCATTGCAGAAGTTGTGACCCCTTCTTGCTCCTGGCAGATCGCATGCATTGGTTTTGTGATTTCCCTCACCCCCTTGGGGCTCCCAGTGATGCCACAACGGTTCCAATGGTTTTTTAGGTTATGGAGTTGTGGTCCATCATGCTTTGGGCCCCTGGAACTAATCTGAGTCATGCTTTTTGCTTTCTAGACTTTCGCAATATGACAATGATGTTTGTTTCTTCACAAATACCACCAAGCAACGAGCCATTGTGGAGGTATCCTATGGACATTCCGTGCCCCCTCCTACCTGTGGACTTGGGGTATTGTTGGCTGTTGGAAGGACTTCTTACTCTGTCACCCTCACCACCTTCTGGACCCCAAACTCGGTAAGAACCTGAGCGGAGGAGTCTGTTCCCAGAAAAAGCCCATCTCATCTTGGCTGCTTCCTGGGCAACGATCAGGAAAAGAATTCTAGGTATGAAAAGGGGGCAATTAGAGAAGAGGTAATGTTATCGGTGTTGGGGTTGGATGCTCTCATTTTGTGATGGTAAAGGAAGCGCGAACCCCCCTGGCATCCAGGGAGAGACCACCTTAGCCCCCAGGAGGTATGGAGGGCAGGGGGCGATAAATCCTTTGTCCTCCAGATCAGAGCGCTGCAGTTGGGGCAGTGTCACTACAGTCGGCATCACCATAAGAAGCACATGAGGGATGAAATCCGAAGTGATGCCGTCGCCTTTGGAATACACGATCTGCTGGTTTATTACGATGGTATTTTATTATCACATCTACTGAAATAGGCTTTAATAATTCCTCCACATCCAGCTACAAGGAATCCACCTGTTTCAAATCTAACTGTTTAGATATTGTTGTGCTATTTATTCACATCTCTTAAATTGCTTCATGACTGCAATCAGCCTTGGTGTTGTGTGAGTGAAATATTTTCACTATTAAATTCCACCCCTTGGTGTGTATATATGAAAAGAGTTTTGTTTTGTTCTTGGCTAAATACCCAGAATTTAGAACACTGCAGGTTGTACACTAAGAACTCAGTAAATATTTGTTGAATGAATAAAAAGGGCTCAGGTTAGCTTTCCCTAAGCAGTCAGCACATAAAATCCATAATCTGAGAGGCAAAACTGAGGGTGGCTGACAAACGCCTTTAATGGGTCCAAAAAAAAAGACTGAGAGTCAAGTAAGAAATTATCAAAGTTCAAGCAGAATGAGCATTGCTCTCAAGTTTGAGAACATTAAACTCTGCAGAAAAGGTTCGGCCTCACCTGGGACTGTTTTATTAGCCTCCCCACATGTGCAGTGGTTTTATTTCTCTGGTCTTGGCATTTGTGAAATGCTGCTTGGCACCTAACTATGATCCATTCCCATCCTCTCACTGGCACCTTAAGTACATGCAAAAGGGCTGTCATCCATATGATCGTATGTAATTATCCTACAAATCCTATAGAGGGAAATCGATGGTTTCATTTTAGATGATTTCCTTACTCCAGATCACCAGGTTGTAAGTAGCAGAGATTTGATTCAAGTCAGTTTTATTGGTTTTTTTTTTTGTTTGTTTCTCCTTTAGCTCCATTGCCTTGACCGATATTCCAACTACCTATCAGACACAGCAGTTTTGAAGGACAGAGACAAAACGCATTTTCAGCCTGTGTTTACCCGGTGGTGAAGGTGTTTACCCGTTGGTGAAACAGGCACCTGTCCACGCAGAGTGATCTTAGTTGCATTCGGATGGTTATCCTAATGAAGGGTATTTCTCCCACTGGACTGCTGATAATAATAACAGTTATAAGTTTAATTTTAGTAGTAGCTAACATTTATTTGAATTTTACTAAGCTGTATGCTAAGCTGTTTCCTAAATGTTTATTTTTTTAACATACCTTTTGCTAACATGGAAAAATGTCGTATCTTTCATCCAATAATTAGTGACAAAGTTCAAAGTGCAAGTATCTCTTGCAAAAGAAAGCAACAAATTCAGTGTCATGTTAAATATTTCTTGTTAATCTGTTCTATAAAAATCCTTGAGATCCCAGGTCAAATTTTTCCTCTTCTTCACCAAATTCAGAGTGCTTGTGAGGACTTCCTTTTTCTGAACAGATAGCTTTTACAGTCTGTCTCATTTATTTGATATTTACTGTATTATTGTCTTGTATATGGGTATTCGTTACAGAGAATTTTCTATTAAAAACAACATTTTTTTTGCCTCTTTTTCACCTAATGTGAATAACAAGATGGTTTTTATATTTATTTGTCTGAAAATAATGTTCTTTGTTCTCTTGTTTCCATCTACGAGGCATCTTACACAAAATATAAACAATAAAATAAAAATAAAATCAACAACAGACAAATACAAATCACGACAGAAAGCAGGAAATAGTGCAGAGAAACTAAACTGCAAAGGAAACAAGTCCCGGTGGCTCTAATTATCCTGAAGATCAAAGGAATGGGGATTCACCCATTCACCTGATTTTCACTGAAAAAAGCACAGTAGCTTTTTAGGGGGAGCAAATCACAAATTACTTCCTGGCACTAAACTTTACATTGCTGTCACAGAAGTGTCTTATGAGGACCCTGGACAAAGTAATGAGCAGGATTTTCAACAACAGACCTCAGTACACCCAGTAGAGATTTTAAAATGTTTTTCTCTTAAAGGTTCCTTATACATCCCTTAATTAACCAGACTTCATAACACTAAAATACTAGTCAGTTAAACACATCATTAAAAGACTCAATCCTGCTGGTTCAATGTCCACAAAATGTATGAGAGTCTTTGCTGATGTTTTTAAAGCAATGAGACGCTGCTGATAAAGGCGGTTAGCTGAGAAAAATTCATGTCTTGCCTGTGGCCCTGGCTTTGCCATCTAGATGTCTATTCCTTTCATCAGAGACCTGAGGGATTTGGTAAAACCAACAAATGAAGTGTTTGTTTTTTAAATGAAGTGATTGAAATTATTTGCATTTTCAGTTCCAAAACCGCATGGGCTCTTATTCCTTTCAAAACACAGCTTATCTTTGGGAAGAAATCTTGAAGAATCAACTCACTTGACTGAAAAACAAACAAACAAACAAAAAACCCCTGAAGAAACACAGTTTTTCTTAAATAAAGCAATGAACCTTTGTGTGTGTGTGTGTGTGTGTGATAAACTTGTTTTTTGAAATAGAGCAAGTTTACCACACACAAGTTTCAAGTTATTGAAACAGAAAAGTGCACACCTTCTGCGTGCTCATTAGAACTGTCACAAAGTGAACGTAACTGTGTAACCACAATCCAATCAAGCAACAGAATATTCTCGGTCTCCCCAAAGCCCCCTTCACTGCCCTTTCAAGTCACCAGTCCCTCTCTACCCAGAGACAACCACCATCTTGACTTTCAACACTGCAGCTCGGTTTTGCCTGTACGGCTTGCACACTTCTGCATCTGGCTTCTTTTGCTCACTATTGTATTCATGATCCCCATATCCAAGCTGGTGTTGTGGTGTGTCGCAGTGATGTATTAATTTGATTTCTGAACAGTATTCCATTGTATAAATACATCACACTTTATTTTACCCAACTGAAGTACCAATGAACACGTGGGGTTTTCTAGCTGGGGCTATCGTAAATAACACAACCTTTAACATACTTGTGCAAGTCTTTTAAGGCCCACGTAGGAGAGAGATTGCTGGCTGGGTCATCGGAGACATGTGTTCAGTTTTGACAGACACTGCCAGCTTCCCAAAATGATTGGAGTCATTTGCACTGCATTATCCTGATCCTTACCAGTGGGGTCAGTCTTTCAACTTGAGTCATTCTGCTCGTTGTGTAGCGGCATCTGACTGTGTCTTTAATTTGCATTTCTCTAGTGACTAATGAGCATGACCCCAGTCATATGCTTACTGACCATCTGGATATTCTCTTTTGTGAAGTCTTTTGCCAGTTTTTCAATTAGCTTGTATAGGTCTTTTTCCGAAATGGCGTTAAAATTTTCTAATATGTTCTGGATGTGAGTCCTACTTTTTCTGTCTCTCAATTTTCTTTATGAATGGAAGTTTTTAACTTCATAAAGCCTCGTACGATCAGTCTCTGCCTTTAAGTTAGTGCTTCTGAGTCTTTTCCTCCTCCAAGACCTAAAAATACTCTTCCCTGTTTTTCTCTAGAAGCCTTAAAGTTTTACCTCTCACGTTTGAATCCACACAGAATCTTGTCATCACAACTGTAATGAAATAGTAAACATAATGATAAGATTAATAGCAGCGTCCACTTGTGTGCTGGGTAGGAGGCAGTCTGGAATTTTAATCCTCAAAGTTACACAACAAAGTAGGTATTATTTATATTTTAAAGATAAGGAAACTGAAACTCAGGGTGATTAAGTGTCTGTTGTCCTCCTGATAATAAAAGATGGAGAGAAAATTCAAATCCGTGTCAGTCTCATTCCACAGACCACATATTTATTATTTCAACAGGTCTCTTTAAAGGGGTTCCTATCTGTGGATTTCGTGCAAGTGACAGCCTTGGAAACTATATAAATATCCTCAATGTAAAGAGTAATTCCTGGAGAAAGAAATCAAGTGACTAAAATAAAGCTAAAAAGCAACACTTAATGGAAAGTCTAAAAGCAGCATCAATAAAGTATAAAAGTATAAAAAGATGAAAATAACGCACTGAGAAGTCAGAAGAGAAGATCCCTGGATCAAAAGGATTGGCCACAATAGAGGCTGACAAATGAAATCATTAATGTACGGCTTCAATCTGCAAAGCATTGTTGAGAAGCAGGCAAAAAAGGGAAAGGGCAGGGAAAACTGAAGAGAGTCAAGGACTAAATAGCGCTGAGTGCTATCACCTTATAGGTTTGGGTTCTAAGTTCCCATTCAAGGGGCTTCTTGTTTCCTTGTTACTATTTTGTTTTCACTCAGGTAAGCTCTCATCCAGATAGGGAAGATGGCGTTTTTGTTACATTGGCTATTGTCAACTTGGTAAGACGGAAAGCTTGTGTGTTACCCCACTGGTTAAATCAGAATATCGCTTTTTATTATTTTTTAAAGCAGGCCTCTATTTAAATGGTAAACATCAGTGAAAGAAGTAGCTCCCCATAAAAGAAATAAAAATATAAATATAGTATAATTTAGTATCTCCTTACGCATTTTCCCTAATATCTCTTACTAGGCATGAAGATTACTCGCCTTCGAGTGGCCAAGGAGTAACGTGTGATGATCTTTCTGAATCAGAACAAGTATCCCATGTGACCAGCTACCTGTCCTCCCACTCATTTATTTTCCTCTTATCAGACCCCTCGGCCCTGGGTATCTTTATGTTGTTATTGCTGCAAG
This sequence comes from Camelus ferus, assembly GCF_009834535.1. Taxonomy (NCBI): domain Eukaryota; kingdom Metazoa; phylum Chordata; class Mammalia; order Artiodactyla; family Camelidae; genus Camelus; species Camelus ferus. The sequence goes on from NC_045719.1 coordinate 12,135,660, forward strand.
AATAGCATTTTTCATTAAACGTTTTTTAGCACCACCGCAATGTACAAAACTGTCAAAGTTGGAGACAACACTCCCTGGTACAGACTAATCTTTAAAACGATGCTTGTAAAGAACTGACTGAAGTTGTAAGGCAGAGAATTAAAGTTTTTTCACCTCAGCTTTCGTGCTATTTATCTGATTTGATGACAAGGGTCCTACAGAGGATGCTGGCATAGTTAAGACACTTAAAAGTGTTCTAAATTTGGAATAAACTGTTATAAATTTATTACAAATGTAAAAAGGTCACAACTGCTCAGAAGACTTAAACAATATCACACCTCGCTCCATGATTTTCTTTGAAGGAAATTCTATGAGAACTGAATACGCCGTGTGAGGGTCACGTGTGCTGGTGCAGTGGGATCGGGTCGTAGGAAGATATTTGATCTGAGGGACCAGCGTTTTCAAGTTGCTGCTTCTCTTCTCAGCCTCTAACACTGAGCGCTCACCTGGAGATAATCTAAAGTGACATTCTTTGTTCCCCACAACTGGTTCCTCGATCAAGGAGGTGGACAGGTCCCCGTGGGAGAACGGAAAGGCTGCAGTGTTTCTCAGAGATGGACAGGTGGGCAGGGAGAGCTTACTAAGAAACCAGGCAGGAGTTATGGGGCACATGAAAATTCAAAATAGAGGTACAGGGTGAGAGGGAGAGAGATGGTGCTTGATTTTGTGTGTGTGTGTGTTTGCTTGTTTTTTTTTAAATAATAATAAAAAAATCACAACACAGGGGAAAATGATCTAACCTTTAGCAAGCTCCTGCAGCCTGGACGTCTCCAGTCACCTGGGAAAGCCTGGGGACTCTGGTCACTGTCCTGAAGTGGCCATCTACTATTTTGATTACAAGCAGGAGATGGCATGTATAGAATATGGATAATTCCCCTAACAAAACAACATGCTTGATGATGACAGTGAATTGTTATTCATTCAATTAGCAAATGTTTACTGAGTGCTGTTTATGTGACAGGCGTATTCAAAATCTGGACACACATCTCTGAAGATACACAATTCCTGACTTCAAGGACCTCACAGCTAGGAAAAGGCGTGTCCAAGTGGGCAGATCACTGCAGTTCAATTGCATCTGTGGAATAAGGACCATGATGCTATTTGAGTGGGGAGGAAAGATACCACATTTTTCTATTAGGATAGGGGCAGGCTTCTTGGAAGAGGAGATGCCTGAACTAATTTTAAAACTCAAATAGTAGGATTTTACCAGATGGACCAAAATGAAAGAATAATTTGAGACAGAAGTAACATTTTGAGCAAAGCAGCTAAATATTAGATTCTGTGTAGCTTTCTACACATGAACCCATCCTTAGGCAGCGAGGAGCCTTTAAAGGATGTTGGTATTGGCATATTCTGACATTTGCGTATTAGAGTTTTAGTAGCTTGTTGAGGTTATTCTGGACATGACAACACCGAGAGAAGAAATGGTAATAAAAATAAAAGCTGGAGTTTGTTGTTTACCGTCAGTAAGACACTCTTTGAAGCACTTAACATGTAATATTTAATCTCCACAGCAGCCATGTGAGGTGATCTTATTACTGACTCTGTTTCTTAGAGGAGGACATGAGGGCACTGAGAAGGGAAGTAACTGGTAGGTGGTGCAGCTTGAAAACAGCAGAAACAGGATATAAACCCAGGCAGTCTGGGTGCAGAATCTGTGTGATTAAATACAACACTTAGAAAGAGGCTGTTGCCACACTGATGAAAAGTACTTGAACGCTAAGTAAAAGCATTTGAGAAAAAACTAGGAAAGGTAAGGCAGAGTTTAAATAATATTTAGGGAATAAAATCAGTAGGACTTGCTAATAGGACATTGGGAGTTGAGTATGATACTGAATCTGGGACGATTCTTTGACTTTAGGTTGAATCATTTCTCCTTTATATATGTGAGCAGAGACTTTAATCCAGATACCATGTTAAGGGGTTGGACTATAGTATTTAATGAAAAAAGATATGATTTTTGCCCCCAATTTTATAATTTTGCTTGGAAAAGTTTTTAATTAATTGAATCATCATCCTAGTCAATGTAAACTGCTATTGAAAAGAAGAAAAACTTTTTTTTTCCTTTTTTTTTTTTTAAATAAATGAGACTGTAAGGATTTTGAGCTAAGCTAGAGTTCAGAGAAGATGTCACTGAGGAAATAATGCTGGAGCTGAGACCTGAGGGCTGGACGGGTAGAAGTTTCAATTAGAGCAGGGCTGGTGGTGAGTGACAGTGTACCGTGCAGCATAAGAGACTTAAAGAGAGACACGTGCGGGAGGGATGACAAGCGGATACGGAGGTACCAGAGGTGTCCTCAGGCGAGTGTTTGTTGGACAGTGGGAAACACTGCTTTGCTGTTGGGAAAAGCCATCTGGACGAAACCTGAGGTCATTTCCAGGTCCCAGAGGGCAGGGGAGGGGTATGGCTGGATGATGTGCGTAGGTGAGATTGCCCGGGGAGGGTGGGAGAAGCCAGCAGCACAACATTTAAGGGCTGCGTAGAAAAGGGGTTCCCTAAGAACTGTGAAAACAAAGGGATCTGAGCGAGAGGAGGAAAACCAGACGGAAAAGACAGTGGGGGTGGCGCGGGGGCAGTAGAAGCTGGACTCTGTTCGAGGGAAGTAAAAGTTAGGAGAATGGAGGCTGGGAAGCCTATTTGCTGTGAAGGGAAGGAGAAAGGTGAGAGCGACCAGAAAAAGAGCCAAGGACATTCTTTGTTTCTTTGTTTGTATATTAGTTTTGTGATGAAAAGTCTAGCACAAGTTTGTAAGCCTGAAGGGGAGGGTCATGAAGGGAGGGATGTGAAAGGAACATGGGGCTCCTTAGGGCTCGCTGATGACGGAGGGTCTCAGGGGAGACGGGTGAGGACCGGGTCCCGGGCACAGTGAGGGAAGAACTTTCACCAGAGGCATCTCCTTACCTGAGTCAGCAGGGGTGGATTGTTAGGACAGATGCTGTTGCTAGTGACGAATATATTAGCCTGCAGGTTTTAAGTGCTCACGTGCTAGACCCTTTACTAAGCTCTGCACGCATGCTGTCAGCTCCAAGTCTATCGGTGCCTCTGAGGGAGGAAACCAGCTCAGAGAGGCTAAGTGACTTGCTTAAGGGCACACCGCCAATAAGTGCCAGAGCTAGAACTTGAAACCAGAGCTGTCTGCTTCCCACCCCGAGGAGGGGGACGTTGAGAGAATCCTGTGCTGTGGGGACAGAAATGGGAGCCGGCCAGCGTCACAGACTGTCCTCTGGTTCATGGGACCACGTGCAATTGTCCAAGCACCAGGCATGTGCAGTTTACTTAGATCTCAGAGTCACATTCAGCTTAGCTGAAGAGTTTGCTTAGCTCAGGGGTGTTGCATTTGGCCAGAACAGACGGGTGTTCTTGGCAAAGCTCTCCTTCCTCCCTCCGCTCCGTGGAGACACACTGGTTGTCACGGCTGGTCTGAGGAGCCGGAGCAGGTCTGAGCAGGCCAAAAGCTCTGAATATTTCCTCCTGCCAAATGCTGTCACATATGCCTTCCTGGTACGCCAGCTCAGGGGCTATAATAACAAGACCCTTCCAACAACTGAAACTAACAATCTGCACTTCCATCGTGTATTTCCAATTTGCTTATGCGTTTGTGTGACTGTCCTAAAGGGGTCCGCACTGGCTGTGGTCCCCTTTTCCCCCACGTGATCTCCTATGATGACAAGGACCACAGAAAGAGGAGCTAAGGATGGTACCAGGGATCATAGCAACAGATCAAGGAATTAATACTCTTCCACCAAAAACTCAACCATTAAGATGCAGAATTAGGTAACTGTGAGTAAATGATAGCTTTGCATAAGACAAGGACAGCAGATGGCTGTTAAAAAGACAATACAAGTCCGCCTCAAGAAGGACTTCAGCCCAAGTGACTTGATGCAGAGCTGTCTCAATCTTCTGAAGACTGAAAGATAATAGCAGGGTGGGGGTGAGGTGGGACAAGGTCGCGGAAAGGACCAGTGTAGGCAGCATCACCACTGCCGTCCTCATCGTGATTTGGGTGAAGTACCTTTCCGGTCAGCTCTTCTGTATCTCTTGATGAACAGTTACATGGGAAGGAATCTTCTCAAGGTTATTCCCTTGCAAATAACAGCTAGAGCTGCTTCTGACTTGTCTCCAGGCAGAATATTCTGATATTATTATTTATTTTCATTTTGTCTTGTTCTGAAAACAGTTTGAGCTGTCTTACAAAGTTAAATCTATACTATGTAACATAAATAGATGAGAAAAAAAAAAAACAAACCCCAGGAAAATAAACCTATGGGTAAATATGCGTGTGTGCGTGTGTGTGTGAGAGAGAGAGAGAGAATAAGAGAATTTGAATGTGATGACTATCTTTTTTTTAAAATAGGACTTATTTGTCTTCTAGTTTCTGATTCTGCCTAAACCCTCCCTTTATAGGTTATCACAAAAAAAGTATGTCTTTTAATTTGACAAAATGCAAACTTGTATCTCTACTAGAGGAGGAGGTGATGAAAAGCCTCTCTTGAGAAAAGTGAATGGACAAATAAAGACTTCTCATCCCAGACGAAAGAAAATAACCCAGGAAGGGAGCCAAAGAAAGAAGATTCCGAGGAGAGAGATGGAAGGTGATGCCAAGAGGCAAACACATAAAAAAGATTTAGAGATCTGGCTAATTAAAAATTTAAAAGCTTTATTTGTCAAAAACATCATAAACAACCCAAATGTTCTCAGACAGAGGACAGGTTGAAACCACTGAAGTGCATTTGCTGTGTTGGCGGGAACGTGCTGAGCCCGGGCGGTCTCCGGTTGAGGTTAAGCCTCAGTTCAAGGTCGTGCAGCCAAGCTGCGGGCTGACACCTCTCTGTGCCATAGTCCATGCTCTTAGCCATCGTTCCTCTTTCTGCTTCTATAAATTCCCCTGGGATTTATCTATTTCCTTCTCTTTGATATCTTGCTGTTTCCTTTATTATTTCTATATATTTTGTTTTGTTTTTATATTCAACATATTCTTGAGTGACTCTTTAGTTGTTCAGTGATTTTCTCGGTATTCTGTTAATGTTTATTAAATAATCAATATTTCCTATGAAAAGTAAAAGCTCCAATTTCATCCCCAGCAGGTATAATAGATAGATTATTTGAAAAAAAAATTGTTAACTGGGCATTTCCTAATTTAAAACACTAGATTTGAGGTTGCTACTTAAAGCCTAAATTCATATTTTAAAACTAACAAGTGTTGGTGAGGAGGTAGAGAAATTGGAACCTTGTGCAATATTGGTAGGAATGCAAAACGGTGTAGCTGTCCTGCAAAACAGTGTGGCCATTCCCTAGAAAATTTAAAGTAGAATTACTATGTGATCCAGCAATCCCACTACTGAGTGTCTACCCAAAATAACTGAAAGCAGGTTCTCAGAGAAGTATTTGTACATCCGTGTTCATAACAGCATTATTCACGATAACCAAAAGGAGGAAGCAGCTCAAGTGCCCGTCAGTGATTGAATCGATAAACGAAATGTAATATACACATGCGATGGACTATTATTCGGCCTTAAACTGGAAGGAAATTCTGACACACGCTACAGCATGGGTGAAACTTGAGGGTGTTATACTAAGTGAAAGAAGCCAGTCACAAAAACCAAATATTGTAATATCCCATTTACAAGAGGTAGCTAGAGAAGTCAAATCCATACACAGAAAACAGGACTGTTGTTGTTGCCCGGGGCTAGGGTGAGGGGAAAATGGGGAGTTGCTCTTTAATGGATGTAGTTTTAGTTTTGCAAGATGAAAAGAGTTCTGGCTGTTGGCTGCACAACCATGTGAATATACTTAACACTGTTGAACCGAACACTTAAAAATTAAGTTGGTAAGGTTTCTTATATATACACATATTTACTACAATTAAAAAAAAATTAAAAACCCTAATTCAGTTATTCTTCTGTAAAGTACAAATTTATTTTCTTATCGTTTTTCCATATACCTTATGGACAGCATATCCCAATATGCAGAAAACCCCATTATGTTGTGTATAATGGGGTTTGGCTATATATATAAATGTATTTTTTTTTATATATGTGAGTGTGCAGGTATGAATTCAAAACTGGAAGAAAAGAAACCAGGCAATGAACAAAAGATAAAAAGAATGAGGGCTTAAATCCCAATTACTAATAATGTGCTTAACTATTCAAAATGGGAACTTTTTGAATGCTTTAATTTAGGTTTCCCGATAAAAAGCCTATTTTTGACTTGAAATGAAGAACAATTAATTCTACTATAGGCTTCTGTCGTGACGATAATACTGGAACCTGATTATACTTTATAATGATAGCGGATAGGGTAATTTAAAAAAATGTTTTATTGGATCCATGAAGGGATCATTGTGTGACCTGCATTTAAAAAGAATCCACTCTCCAAAGAATTATCTGTGGTGAGGCTGTTACTGTTAGGTCAAGTTATGTGTTTGAAGCTGATTAATCCCTTTCCGGGGGTGATTGCTGTAACTTGTACTGTTTACAATTAATCCCTTCTGGAATCTGGCCCTGAGTTATTTTTATGTGAAATCTCAGAATCCATGCAATATTCATATCTCATATATAGACACATAATAGTGGGCAATAGTCTTACCATTATGCATGGATTAATTCAAATTTGATAGAATTATCTCTCTCCAGAGATAGATTATGAAAGTCTCTTAAAAGAACAGATTTCCATACTAACTTTGAACTTAATCAGCTATTTCATAATTGTTCCAGGACTGCTACAAGGAATCCCATGACTTCTTATTATTCAGAGCAGCGAGACAAAAATGTATGCAACCTTTCTTCCCTTTAGGAGGTGGCAAAAGGTCTCAGAGCTTACCTTTCACATGTTAATATTTCAGAACTCTATTATTCTGGCATGGGGGTAAAAAAAAAAAGGAAAGGAACTTTCCAGATTCTTCAGTATTCTTCCCTTTCCTTACTCTCCAAAGTATCTTTCATGTAACTAAAATTCTTTTAACGTCTCTGCAGTCATTGCGAGAACTTTCATTTGTGATGTTTCACTAGGAAAATACTGAGTATTTGCCATTTGAAACGGAAACACAAAATAAAGTTTACTCCTTCAACTGCATTGTTTGTGTCTCTTTAACTGCAGCTAACAAATGAGATTCCAGAAAGATTTTGAGGACATCATTGGTTAGTCACAGGTACCATAGAGGACCACATTTTTGCTTTTTTCCTTTCTTGCTTTTATTTTTTCATTTGCTAATAATTTATATATTTAAAATAATACCCTCTAAAAATTAAATTATTATGTAGAATATATGTATTTGTGCTGCCAATATTTCTGTCAAATTACATGTTGCATTGCTGCCTGAAACAGGGAAAGTAACTGCACTGGCATGTATGAACTCAACTAGAGGTGGTTTCTAGTCTTTATTTTGGGGGTGGTCATCTAATTCAGGAAGACATGGGAAGATAGTTTGTGTTTTCAGTTGTGCATTGCAACCTACTTGTATGACTTTTCCTCCCTGAACTGTAAGTTTGTGGAAGTCAAGGACTGTCTTTCCCTGGGAAGTGGATCTTGGAAAAGCTCCACATGTCCAGCCTGACAGAAGAACCCCTGTGCTGGAAATGTACCCCAACAGTGTTCCTACGGAAAGGACAGGACGTGGGCGGCACGTGTCTCGTGGCAGGGCTTCTGTGCACGCGTGGCAGGCAGTACTGACTGACCGTGGGGCTCTCCAGGTTAGCCTCAGCGTTCGTGCCCAGGAAGTCAGCACTTCAGCACAGCAGTTGGAGCCTGTTTGCCATCCCTGGTCTAAAACATTCTCTACCTTTGCACAGTGATTAGATTCTATAAAGACTCTTGGACAAATCTATTTTCTGTGTTGCTACAAAGTAGTATCAAGTGACAGCATGGTAATTCAACACGGTCATTTTTCAATTAATGGAAATAATTGAACTTGGTGCTTTTCTATTTTCCAGAAATAATTCTCTTCTCATTGCCAGCCATTTAGGCTCCCACCTAGAAAATATGTTATGGGTCAAATCTGGTAACGTTTGGTAGTATTTCCCTGTTAGTCTCACTACCTGAAGAGAAGGATGTAGCCTAGTGACTAATCATACAAAGTCTGTATTCAGAGTGTTTGAATCCAAGCTGTAGCTCTTCACTTATTCTGTGATCTTAGGAAGATAACAGAACCTCTTTATTGCCTTGATTTACCCATTAGCAAATAGGTACATAAGAGTTGTCAGAAATAAATGCATGAGAAGCAATTAATACCCGACTAGTGGAGGGGAGACCATCCACAGTTATGGATTTTTTTTGTTATTAGTCGTACAATTTAGAAGCATTATTTTATATCACCTTTCCTAAAAGTGATCTTTTTTGACAATAGAAATTTCAGAAATTTCTTATTTGTTTAGTATTCTTGTAAGCACTTTGGGAGTTCTTTAGCACTGTTTAAATATATGTGCAAGCTATGCCTATATGAAGATGAATATATTACTTGGTTTCAAAAGCTAGAATACCTGTAGATGATTTTACTTTCATTCACCATCTGTCTTTTATCTATTCATCCATCCATCCATCCACCCACCCAATAAATATTCGACAAGTGCCTGCGCTGGTGAAATAAAGATAAACAAGGTGCATTATCTGCCTTTAATGATCTCCCATCTTCTGATGGGAGAGACAGACAGACAATTACAATCCTGAGTGTTATGTACCAGGAGATGACCGTGCTTGGGGTGATATAAAAGGGCACAGAGGATGAATTTCAATGTCTTGAAGGTCAGGGAAGACTTTCAGTTTTTCTAGTAATGCTCAGTTTATTCAACAGGAATTGTTTTTTAGTTGACCTTAGCTCCAAATTACCTTAGATAAATGAATTCAGAGCCTTATAGAAAACACTTAGGGCAAACCCGGCTTCATCCAAAGCTGGAAGAGAGAAACTTCTTTTTTAATCTCATGGCTATTTTACTTTAGGGAGCAGAACGCGCTGATTATGGCTATTTGGCTGGCTCTCAGTCCTGTTTTCCAAAAGGGTATTGGTGTATTTTATACAGCCGAGTTGAATAAACCCCAGTACTTACCGCTGTAATTTACTGTATGTGAAACTGACTTGTCCCCTCGATCACAAAGTAAATTCACTAGGGAAAGTTTTCATCCCACTTTTATATTTCAGAAATAAATCATTCTTTCTGCACAAAACACGTACAAAGCTGTAAAACTTAGACTACGCGTTAGTAATTATTTTAAGTCTTATAAATCCTAGATTACTTTATAGTGTGGCCAAAGGAATCTTTTTTTTTATCCAGATCTTTTATTTTTATCTAGTCAAATGGGTCATTGGTTATACAGAGTCTTTATAGATTTGAATTTAGAAAGCTGTGCATTTTTATAATGTTAGTTTGCTTGCTAATGCAAAATGTTAAGATACCTGTGCTCTTGATTTTTCTTTTATTCAATGTCCCTGGACACAAGAAATCATATTATCTTATCACTGGGAATTTACAGGGTATTTCTTGTATCAATGAGTCAGTAACAGACCCAATGTTAATGAAAGAAAGAATGAAAACATTTCAAAATCCCTGAAAATCATTGCTCCTGGAACATTCAGCCATGGCACTGAATTTAGGACTGTCAGGGACATTGCCACAGGCACGAGCACCAGCCAACTGCATAGGTTAATGATGATAAAGTTTGCCAACTGCACTCTTGATTGCTTCTTTATTTTTTTAACCCTTTTTAAGAAATATCCTTGAACCACTTCAAATAATGAGGAACTAAACAACAGACTCATTCCTTATTTATGAACCAGAAACCAGGAGACCAATTTGCTTCGGAAATGTAATCACTCAAACACACAAACATCGCTCTTTGGATAGAAGGAGCCATTTTGTATGGAGAAGAGTAGAAATCCCTTCATTATTTCTGAAGGCCAACAATAAAGCTTTCTTGAGAAAGTCTTTCCCGAATCCTCCACGACTGTAATTCAGTTCTGATGAAACAAAAAGTGAAAGTGGAAGGTTAAGTGCTCCATCTAGAGTACAGAGGAGCCAGGCTTAAAAAACCAGAAGGGGTCCTTCCGGAAAAGGCTTTCTCAGAAATAACCTGTCATCTGAGAAGCAGACAGGACAAGGATGAAACACTATCTTCATTGCTTATAAACTTAGAAATTGCTCTCTGTTAATTGAATTAGAACCAACTAGCATTCTCAGAATTGCTTGCTTTCTTAAGCAGGTCTTGAGGAATTGCTTGCAAACTTGCTCTGTTTCTCTAACTCATCAATCCAATCATACACAGCATTTCAATAACTCAACTAACCCCTCTAGATGCATTCACAAAATTGTGAAGGTCACCTGAAAATACTGAGAGAGTGAATGTGGCATCAGTTTCTTAATTATTGTTTAACATAATATGTTAAAAAAAATCTTCGTCTTCCATTATTAAGGCAGCATTGGCTGGGTTTCAAATACTGCATATCATAGCATCTCCTGTATTTGTCCTCCAGAGGCCATATTCATCACGTTCGTGTTTTGTTGAGATTAATATCTGTTTTTCCTTTCTTCCCAGAGCAATCATTTACCATTTACCACGAAGCTCATGAAGTCACGCTTCAGGACCTCTCACTCTTACGGAGCGTCACTGCAGTGGCTGTGGACATTCAGAGGGTCTTGCTAACTACAAGTTGAGTTGTGGATACATTTCCATTGGCTTTAGTGGGATATAGTTGATTCACCATCTTTTTGTTTGTAATTAAGCTAATATGTTACCTGGGCTGGTGTAGGAATAACTCGTCATAGTATTCTGATACTTTGCAGAAGAAATATTTGTATAATGGAGGAGAAGAGACAAGTTTGTCCTTGGCAAATTTGTCCAAATTGTTCAGCTCACAAATATGACATGTATCAGGAATTACCCAAATTTGAAAACAACCATAAAAATTTACATTGATATTACCAAATAAGTTTGGAACTGAAAGAAACATTTTTTAAAATTATCCTCATAACAAATAAATGTCCATTACTCATGCTAAAGGAAAAACTAAATTGCCTATTAAAAATTATTGTATAAATAGATAATCAAAGAGCATGCATGTAGCCCCCAAAACGTAAGAAATAAAAATACTATAAAGGTGTATTAGGCCATTAATTAATAAAATGTATTATTTTGGGGTTTTGGTAATACTTAATTTGTTAGCTTTGAAAAATTTTTACTGTCATAATTTTCTCTCACTCTAAATATTATTCACTTAATCTAATTTTGTATTTTTTATTTTTAATAAATGTTAACATTTTAATTTAGGGAAAAATTCAAACAATGAAAAGAAAAATTTTAAAAATTAAGAATATCTCCATTTCTTCAGCAGGGCAAGAGCAATTAAATTCCCTCTTCTATTGCATGTTTACTTGTGCAATATTCATTTTTCATTATATTTTTATAAAGGTCTTTAAAACTACTGCTCTTCATTCACAGATATAGCGAACAAACTGGTGGTTACCATGAGGAAAGGGAAGGGGGTGGGGGCAACATGGGGGTAGAGGATTTAGAGGTACAAACTATTATGTATAAAATAAGCTACAAGGATGTATTGTACAACACAGGGAATGTAGCCAATATTTTATAATTACTATAAATGGAGTATAACCTTTAAAAATTGTGAATCACTATATTGTATACCTGTACCCGTAACTTACATCATACTGTACATCAACTATAATTTTTTAAAATACTGTTGCTCTTCATGGTCTTCTAAGCATATAAAGACATGTGTCTTCTGCCTTTGTACTCTTTTTCTTAAAAAGGGCACCCAATCCATCTATCCCTGTCAATAATTTTTGTAGTACATAGAAATTCAGTTTACAATGACTGAGATAGCGTCTATCTTATTTTCTCCTTTTTTATGAAAGTCATCTTTAGCCATTTCACTCTTTATTGCATTCTATCAGCAAACTAGACTTCGAACTCCCCAGAAATCAATCTAGCTTTTTGTTAATAGGTATGTTATGAGAAGAAGTCATGGAGACAACAGTCTTCAAACATGTTCCCTCCAATTTCCCTCTTAGTAAGTAAAGAACCAGGACTCCTCTTTTCTAAAATTGCTTCAGCTTTTTGGAAAGACTGCTTCTAGTAGGTCTGAAGTATTTCTGACAACCAGAGATTCTGTTTGAAAAGAGTTTCATGCTAAAAACAAAAACGATTCTTAAACCTTGAGTCTCTAGAAGTCCTGAGTCATTGTGAGTTGGTAAAAGTAGCCATAGAGTAGGCTGGACTTTTGACATTTGACTGGTGATCTCTGTTATGAGAGGTTACAAGAGATTTTTGAAATACATGAAGTAACATTCAGAGGACAGCAATGGTTGTGACAGACTGAAATATTTTGTAAGAAAAAAAAATGGATTGGTGAATGTTGAATTTAAAAAAAATAGCTACAATATTTTCTACAAACCAAAATCTTCTACGAGCTCTAATTCCTAGTGTGCATAGCAATCACGTTCAGGCAGAATCCTAGAAGGCGTAGAAAGTGCTGTGTTTCACCAACATGAATAATTAACCGGAGAAGGACATGCAATATTCATAGCGGGAAATTATTAAAGGAGATTGCAGGAGGGGAGAAAATATCTAAAAATTGAAGAAAAAGGAATCATTCAGCTTATGGTATTTCCTTTATTTATTTATATGATTAATTTAAAAAAAAACCTTTTCCTTTTGGGCCCATGAGAGACATGGATGTGCTAGACTGTAGGACCCTTGGAATGTACTGGACGCCAGGATTGAAACAATAAGGGATTCTATGGTGCGGGTGCCTTCTGCTGGGAGACAGGCCTCTGGACTAGGGGAAGTGGGACTCACGCTTTGCTTTTTGATTTTAAGCCCCTTCCAATAATATGACAGCTGTTACTTTGGGAGTCAGAGCAATTGTTCAACTTGGTGTCACAACCTGCGAGTTATCTATGTTATTGGAAGTTCTCACTTTTGTGGGAAGGGATTATGGTGATGGGTTCTAGAAAATCTATTGAATAAATAAGTATTTCCAGGCAGATGTTGCTTTTCTGCCCCAAGCCAACAGCGATTGTGAGGCACAGAGCTTAGGGGTCCCTGGTAGGGATATTAATTCAGATCATAAAGCTTTGTCTAGGAGTGTCCACGAAATGATAAACAACTGCTATTTCCTTGATGAGAAGTGATGAAAATGGGTCAAAAGAACAACATGTCTGTGATGTCATTTCTCCTGCCAGACACACAGCATCCATTCCCAGATGTTCTTATTTGCATAAGAGGAAAACTGGGATTTCCGCCCCCCGCTCCTAAAACCTGTTGGTAGGAGATCCTGGGTGCTTTAGTCCTTCAGAAAGGACTTTCAAGGATCACTTTCAAGTCCGGGAACTGGGGGTCTGATGTGAGCCTGAGCCAAGGCTACCACATGTCGCACTTTCTAGTTAAACCGCGCATCTTACTGCTGAGGTGACTTCAGGGTGGGCTCTGAAAGACTGCATTGTTCAGGTGTGGCCCCAAGAACAATGACGTCCAAATTAGCTGTGTCCAACCACTCAGATAACGTCACATCATCACCAGGCTCTCTGACCTTCCCTCTCCTGCCCTCTTTCCTTTTAGCTTAGAAAGTGAAATAGGCTTGAGACAAAGAAAAGGAAGCTTGCAGAATCTGACATCAATTTCTCAAAAGGAAAATGGCGTATTTTTTATTTTACAGAAAAAAATACTATAGTTTAAAAACTATATTTGCTGTAGATATCAGTTATACTTTAGAGCATTTAAGAGTGGAATCGCTTAACCCTTTCTAAATACCTAGAAATGTGTATGTGAGCTATTAAACATGGTGCTTCCTTCCTCTTTTGTTATTATGAATACATGTTAATCACAACAGAATCTATAAATGTCCAGTAAACATGATAATATAGTATCCCAAGTGGAAGTTAATCTATAGCATAGATTCATGAACAATGCAGGAAGTAATTTGAGCACTATTGGAAATGGCATTCATCAGCATTGACAATGCTGTTTTACACTGGGCCTGCATTAGATATAGCAGAGAAACAACTCATGCATTGGAACCACCAGAGAATGAGTTGCTCAGAATAGAATTTTTTGGTTAAGTTTTACAACGGTATTTCCAAAAATTTCCTCGCACCTTCAAGGTAACTCTAAAACTTTAAACTAAGATTATCATTTTTAAATGAAATTAAGAAAAAATACTCTGTATAATGACTAAAGTTAGACAACTATAAAAGTAATCTATCTAAAAGTAATCTATCCTCATTGACAATCTATATGTAGGTACTGGGGACTTTTGAAGACATCCAGATTGTATTCATGGCTCTCATTTATTCATGGAGTTATTCATTCATCAAATATTCATTGAGCCCTTAATATGTTTCAGGCATTTGGTTAGGCATCTTATAAAAGAATGGCTGTATTTTCCTTTCTAAAGTTCTAGCCTATCAATAGTGTTTCACCCAGTCTGCAGAAATACGGAGTTAATCCCAGGTGGAAAGCTATCAGGCAGGCTGGAAATACTATGACAATGAGTAAGAATTTATTAGTATATTTCCAAGACTGCTAGAAGAGCAAGGGCTTCTGCCTTTCAGTGCAATCATTCAGCTCACTTAGCTGGCAAAATAAGGATAGTAACCACGAGGTAACACTTACGTAGTATAAGCTATATGCTAACTGCTTTATGTGCTTTGGTTTACTTTATCTTCAAATTAGTCTTGCAAAAGTTACAATTCTGGAGCTTGTAGACGTTAATTAATTTGCTCAAGATCACATGAAAAAGTCTGGAACCAGAATCTAAATCCAAGTCTTTTTGACTTCAAAGCCCATGACTTCTATACATAATGGAAAAACATTTACATATTTATAATAGTTTGATGATATTAGCTGTTAACCATCCTTTAACTCTTGCTCTATGTTTCCCCAACAACTTCTTCTGAGTTACTTAGAATTTCCAGTAAATATTTTTCTTGCAGGAAGAAGATAGTCCACCAGTGATTTTGAATGGTTGATCCTCATGGATATTGCAAATTTTAAAAATTATAATCAAATGATTTTGCATCATGATTTATACTACCTCCTCTTATGAATTTGATTAACATGCCCACAGCTAACATCATACTCAACAATGAAAGGCTGAAAGCTCTTCTCTAAGGGCAAGGACAAGAAAGGGTCCGCACGCTCACCATTCTTATAATGTTGTACTGGAAATCCTAGCCAAAGCAATCAGGAAAAAAAATAAAGAAAGAAAGACATACAAGGCATCCAAACTGGAAAGAAAGAAGCAAAATTGCCTCTGTGTGTAGAAGACATGATCTTACACACAGAAAATCATATAGACGCCACCAAAATACTGTTAGGCCTAGTAAATGAATTCAGTAAAGTTGCAGGATACAAAAATTGATATATAAAATCAGTCGTGTTTCTATACACTAACAAAAATTTATCTGAAAGAGAATTAGAGAAAATAATCTTATTTATAATAACATCAAAATAATAATATATTTAGGAATAAGAAGTGAAAGATCTGTACACATTAAACTATAAGACATTGATAACAGATATTGAAGAAGACACAAATACATAAGGTATATCAAAAGGTGCTTAGCATCACTAATCATCTGGGAAATGCACATAAAAACCACAATGAAATATCACCTAACTCCTTCTAGAATGATTGTCATCAAAAAGATGAGTTAATAAGCATTCATGAGGGTGTGGATAAAAGGGAAGCCTTGTGCACTGCTGGAATTTAAGTTGGTTCCACCATTATAGAAAACATTATGGAGGTTCATCAAAAATTTTAAAATAGAACTACCATATATTCTACTAGTTCTACTTCTGGTTATATATCCAAAAGAAATAAAATCAGTATCTTGAAGATATATCTGCAGTCTGATGTTTATTTCAGCATTACTCACAATAGCCAAGGTATGGACACAATTTAAGTGTCCATCGACAGGTGAATGGATACAGAAATTGTTTTATACATATATATAAAATGCAACATTATCCAGTCATAAACAGAAGAAAAGTCCTTCCATTTGGAACAACGTGGGTGGACCTTGAGGAAGTGAGCATAAGTCAGACAGAAAAGGACAAACACCATATGATCTCACTTATGTGTGGAAATCTAAAATAACTGAATTCAGAGAAAGAGAGAGTAGACTGGCTACCAAGGGTGGGAGGAGAGATTGGATGGTGGTGGCCAAAAGTTACAAACTTCCAATTTTAAGATAAGTAAATTCTGCGTGTGTCCTGTATAACACAGTGGTATGTTAACAATACTATGTTGTATATTTCAAAGTTGCTAAGAGAGTAAATCTTCAAAGTTCTCACCACAAACAAAAATTGTAACTACTTTGAGGTGATAGATGTGTTCACTAATCCTATTGTGGTAATCACTTCCGTATATACTTCTATCAAATCATTTCACTGTACACCTTAAACTTACACAATATTACATGTCAATTATATCTCAATAAAGCTGGAATAAAAAGAAAAGCGAAAGAAAAGAAATCATGAACTACAGTGTGGCATTTATGCAACGGATAATGTCCTTCAACACTGCACGTCAATACATTTTTGCAGAAGTGAGTCCTTCTCAACTTAATGGCTGTTTAACTGATGGCTGTTTTATTGGAAACTCTAATAAATTAGAAAGTCTTGAATCTGGAAAAAAGTAAATCATATTCCTGTGTACAATATGCATAAATATATGCATATACACAGAGAGCTGGGTATAAATAAGTCATTTTACTTACACAGGAAAATGACTCAGATGCTCTGAGTGTAAACAAATCAAGGAGCTAAGTACATTAAATACTCTGGAAAATTACTCTATCATGTTTGGGCAACTAACTTTAATTTGTGTGCAGAATTAGGATTCACTGCTTGACTTTGGAAAATTTAAGCAAAAAAAAAAAAAAAAAAAAAAAATCCAAGGGAAAAACACCTGCCTTGTACTTGTCAGTCCAAGTGGAGAAGTAGAGCTTTTTTTAATCAGTAAACTAATCATTTCCAAAAACTCTTCAATCTTCTGCATTAATTTCCTAGGGCTTCCATAGTAAATACCACAACTGGGTAGCTTAAAACAACAGAAATTTATTCTTACGGTTCTAAAGACTAGAAGTATGAAGTCAAGTCGGTGGGCCATGCTCTCTCTAAGGCTCTAGCGAAGAACCCTCAATGCCATTTTCTAGCTCCTGCTGAGTGCCAGCAACTAATGCATTCCTTGGTTTATAGATGCATCACTCCAATCTGTTTCTATCTTCAAAATATCTTATGTGTCTGTGTGTCTCCAAATCGCTTACAAAAACACTAGTCTTTGGATTTAGGACCCACCCTAAACCACAATGGCCTCATCTTAACTCATTACATTTGCAAAGATCTTATTTCCAAATAAGGTCACATTCTGAGGTTCTGGGTACATAGGGATTTGGGGAGGTGACTATCCAACCAGAATAAGTCCCCATCCTGTTTGAGGCACGTTCAAACTTAGTTTCCCACTTTTTCACCCCATACAATGAACACTTTAACTGATGAAGCAGGTCGTGGGTAGCATTTCACTCTGGAGAGGCCCCCACAGCATGGACCTCAGTAGTGATGTGGTGCTGAGTGTCAGTCTTTGCCTCCCAAGACACACTCACTTCAGCTAAGAATCAATTTATTTTGGAAACTGGAATGCAGCATTTCCCCAACTTTGTACTTATCGAGAGATGCTTTCATTTTGTTTCTTCTTGGGCCCCCCGTTTTAAAAAATATTTTGTCTATCAAAGAAATTGTAATTATTACATCATTAAATCAATTTCTCATGAAATTAATTAGAGACCATTTAATAGAATTCCTTATAAACCAGGAAAGTTGACATTTAGCCTATGTAGATTTGCCATAAAATCATGGATACGTTCATGCTTTCAGTTAGGCATTTTGAAATTCTGGAGATAATCAACATGCCATTACGGCTACATCTGTTCACTTCCAAGGTATGAATCACTGTTTGAAGGATCAGTGATGAACACTGCAGACGTGTGAAAATGTCTTAAATTTTCCATCTACTTGAAATGGAAGGAATTGACTGAAATACAATTTACTTCTTATCATCTGTTCTTAATGAATATTACATAGTTAAGGATTACTGCAAAGTAACAACATGTTAGATAGAAATTAGATGTGGAAAAGCTTTACTTTTCTACAGATTTGAGATGAGAAGATGGGAGGCGTGGATGGAGAAAGGGTGCATGGAGTTCAAAAAGCCACCGAAAAAATGTAATAGCAAAGAATTATAAAATATTACCTCTTTAATAAAACAAGAGGATAGATAGTTCATAGTTTACATTTGTCTAGACATTTTGATTTAGAATAGATGTATTCTCTCTACAGTTTTTGACAATGTCAACGTGCTCAGTGTAAAAGGCAGGTACTATTTACCGTAATTTCACAGATGGGAAGACTGAAGCTTGCTGGGGTGCAGACTCTCACCCCTCTGCCGGCCGAAGAGTACCCAGCAGAACTGAAATTCCAGCCAGTATCATGAGAATTCATATAGTTCTGTTCCTTCCTTAGCCACAGTTACCTCTTGGCTCTTAGCAATTCCTAACGCATTGTCCAGCACACTTTGAACAATGCTGCAGGGTCAAATCGGAGCACAGGGCTAAAATTCAGAAAAATCTAGGTTTCCATTTCAGCGGCTGTCTCCTGACCTTTGACACCTATAAACCGACGCAATAATATTTTCCCTACTTCTCTTGAGGGTTGAGAGAAGGAAGCAGACACAGAGACAGGAAACAAGGAGAAGACACCTTGTGGGTGGGAAAAGAAGACGGGGTGAACGGGAGTGACGACTTTGAGATTCCCGAAAGGAATAGCTTGTGATTGCGTTTCCTGAGAGTGTCCTGTTTCCCTTAACAATCAACCCACCCTTTTTAACTTTGGTTAAATAGCTTTTTTTGGTTTTTTGTTTCATATGCTCAACATATCCAGCTCCAAAGACACCAAAGTTTCTCGTCTGGCAGGGAAGACTGACATAAAACAAGGAATTTTCCCAAAGCATAGTAAGAGTAGGGGAGGCACCCCAAAAGAATCCTGTGTTAAGATGCTGTTGTTCATTTGTCTTTCAGCACAATTTACTTCCAGATCCCCTCAGAATCAGTATTCAACAGGCGTCCTTAACTGTGTGAGCAGGGGCTTCCTGTGAGGTCAAGGTGCTTGGAAGAGAAAGGCATGAAACAGAAGGCTCATTTTAATTCCTTCTCAATTCAGCAGAGTTGGAAGTGTCTGGTTGCCCCTTTCCCCAAGCCTCCAGTGTCCTCTCTTGTTCACTCCCTTTGTACATGAAGTCTTGCCATTGGCTTTCACTTGGAAGATATTTAGGAGAGTTAAAAATAAATCCTTCCCTTTCAAGTTTTTCAAACCTCTTTTAGTTTAAAAGGAAGGGAAGCAGGACTGGTATACACCACACTAGCGTAAAGGTGAAACGCACTTAAAATACAACATGATAGCTTTTATCACCAGGCACGTTGTCAAAATGCTCTTGCCCTGGAATTTAGCTGTGATGAAGCACTGTGGAACAGATGAAACCCATCTGCACAAAGGGCAACGGACTGAATGGTTTTGAATCAAAGCTCTCTTGCCAACAATAAAAAAATGACATTTTTACGTGAGGCATAAAACAACTAACAAACGAAGCTATAATCATGGGATTATTAGCAAATAAACTTCTCTGGATTTACTGGAGCCATAGATCTGTTGGGCAACATTCACGTGATAAAGTAAAAAAAAAAAGTTCATATGAATTTATATAAAATTTCATATTGCGATGAATGATTTATTGCAACTTTATTTGTATTAACCCAGATGGTGCACAGTTTGGATATGTAATCCTGCACATGAGAAATGCTTTATAAATGCCACACATCTCTGTGAGGCGGCAGTGACCGGGTGGCAGGGGGACAGCAACTCCAGAAGGTCCCCGCCAGCACGAATAAAGAAGGAAATGGAATCTCTCTTGCTGGAGTAAAGAAACCAGTAACAACAATCAAGCAATCAGAGAAGCTGATTAAGGAGGAAGGATTCATTCTAAATGGCCAACCTATAAAACGTGACCATTACATCTCGCCCGGGCAAAAAGAAACTTTGAAATGATCATCCTCAAAGTTTCTACTTTAAAAGCCTCTTTATAACCAGTTGTCTTTCAATTATTTATAACCAAAAAATACCAGAGCTATTTAATTTCTTTGTTGGTATCTTAACTGACTTTCAACTTTGGTGCTAGAGAAACTATTCTGGGCTATTCAGTTTTGAATTCTTACCTGTAAAGCTACAGATGTTGAATGAAAGGACCCATTTCCTAGGTCCTTTATGTTTTTTTAAAGAACCATGCCTAGAGCCTTAAGGTGCCGGTGGACCCCTGTGAATGAAGTTGTTAAAGACTCAAGTAAAGCACATCTTGGTTGCACACTATCGTCTTGCACAGCAAAAGACCGCTTTGCACACATGAGCCATTATCTGCTACCCCAGTGGATTGTGTTACCACCCATGACCTTTTTAATCCATTTAAGCAATGCTAAGGCTTTTCAAAACTTCTCATGTACTTCCACAAGCAACTCAAAAGATGTAGGAACCAGGCACTAAACTCCCTTCCTGTAAGAAAACGTTTCTAATTTTTTCCTTAAGGATAATGATTTGAAAAATATTAGATGTTATACCACAGAAATAACTTTTATTTTGGAGGGCAATTTCGTTGATAGGGCCTTCAAGTAAGGTCTAACATGCAAAATAACACAACTCGTAAAGTTGTGTTATAGAATTCAGTAAGTCTATAATTAAGAAATCCTTTATGCTTTTAAACTTGATGTTTGACATATTCAAAGCTGTGGTAATCTAGGGAAAAGCATAGACTACGTCATAATTATTCATATGGTGTCTACATATATGATGTTTACAGAGAATCATAAAGTGGAAATAAATACATCTAAGGGTGTAGCTACACATGTTCACTAACAGAGAGACATATGTAGGGAACAATGCTGAATCCTGCAATCTAATCTAACTCTTGCTTTGTACTTAGAGAACGCTCTGGATAACTTCTCTCAATTTACCTCTGCCAAACCCAGCCCCAACTAGCATGGTGCCTACATGTCAGATAACAGGCAGTGGGAAGGGGTTCTTCAGAATTATGGGTATTTCTCCCTATTTCTGCTCTAACTTTCACATACAGGTTTTGTGTGAGTATGTTTTCACTTCTCTTGAGCTAATACTTGTGGGGCAGGGTGCTGAGTCACGGCAATTGTATAATTAAGCTCATTAGAAACTGACAAGTCTGCTTTCCAAAGCTGAACCATTTTTCATTCCTACCAGCAATGCCTAAGTCCTACAATTTGTTGCTCTTTTAAAAAAAAACTTGTTTAGGCTATTCGGATTTACTTGCCATTCCACACATGCTGTAGAACAAACTTGCTGAGGTCTACAAAATAATCTTCAGGGATTTTCAGTGGGATTGAATTAACTCTGTACATCGATTGAGACAGGATTGATATTGATAATAATATTGCTATTGAATTTTTCATTCCATGGACACAGTATGTATCTTTGAAACTCTAGGTTAAGAATGCCTCAGAGAAGTAAAAAGAACACAGGGAAAAGGAACTTTTCATTAGACATTTATTGCCCTACAAGTATTTGAAATTAATTGGCTGGAGTTGCTAGTCCCACATCTGATTTGAAAATCAGTAAGGATACTATCAAAAGGTCTGAATCACTAGGGTTTTGTGGCATTAAGTAAAACCTTAAGAAAACTATAAAAAACTCCTTGAACTAATTAATGAGTTTAGAAAGGTCACAGGACATAACTAAATACACAACAATCAACCATATTTCCAAACACTAGTAATAAACAGTTGGAATGTAAATTTAACAGACAGTACTGCACGCAGGAGCACCAACCTCTGAAATGCTTACCTATATATCACAAACTATGTACAGAAATTACACTAAAAACAAAAAAAATCTCTGATGACGATGTAGACCAGCTCCACAATTTGTTGAATTTGCACTGAGTCTTTATTTAAATGAGAGACATTATATTTCTATGACATTAATCAGACTTATTTGTGAAAGTCACTTAAAATTAAATCCTTTGACACTGATACTAGGAAGAGAAAAGGCAGGGACACATGGAAATAAATGGACTATTGACTGAGGACAAACAAACGCTATTTATTCTGAACTTGTTATAGCAAAGGAGTCACCACGATCACTTGAATTTGGCAGAGACTCAAAGGCAGAGAGAGAAGTAGTGAAGTCTTACAGTGAAAACAGGGAAGGCTTTAGGTATGTTGGAGGCTGTTGACCTGGGGAGGCTGGAGGCTGGGCTTGAAACAGAGCATCCTATGTGATTGGTTTGGGGAGCATCCTTGGCTTTCTTTGTTGGTGCTGAGTCAGAAGCAAGGGCAAGAAAAACAGGGAAGCTAGTAGTCATTGCCTACATCCTGACTGCTGTGGGCCCACTGCTGAGAGATTGTTGTTTGGTTTCCTGGTCTGGTCACTGGAGAGGTTGTGAATTACTGTTCTATTGTTATATACGGTCTGGCCATTGTCCATGTGTACATTCAACTTCTGGGATGGCATTCTGGGGAGAAGACACTGGAAATACTCTAGCCGTATGAATAATTCCCAGCCAGCTAAAGGTGCAGAGAGAGAATAGTCAATGTATAAGGTACAGCATGTGCAAAAACAGAGACTCTTGCCTATGTCTTGAAGGACTGTAAGCCCCACACACTATACAAATGGTGCAGTGGTGACATTGCATAGTATATGCATTATACAATTTTAACCAAATCTGTATTTTATTAGTATAAAGCACCCATATTTCCACATTTTTCTCTGTATTTTCCTTATTCTGAGATTGAGATTGCTGCCAGGCACGTCTCCATCCTATCTTTATCCCCTCCACACATGGTTGATACTCTTACATGCTAACAATACTGTCATTCATTTGCATTCATATAAATCTTCACTCCGCTCCCCACACCAGGGCTATTTAGTCCACACAAAGCTAGCTCAACTGTCAAATTCTGAGAGACCCATCAAATGCTCATCAGGTTCTCTGTAGCTTTCCTTTCTGAAATTAGGCAGACAATAATCAGTTCCATTGTACATCATCAAAAGCAAAATTTGATACCAAATTATGTGCCGTTCTTACAACGAGGGGTGGTTATGAAAAATGCTGGTTGGAAGAATTAGTTATGGTAAAAGGGTAGAATGCTCATCATTTGGAGTGTTTCACAGTTGCATTGCTTTTTTGCTACAGCTTTTGAGCCTTTTCCACTTTGATTTCTTCCCATGGCTGGTTAACCTTTTACTTTTGAACCCCTTGTGACTCTTAAATTTTTTACAGATTCTAATGATCTATTTAAAGTATGGGATAAGTAAATCAATAAAATGGCTTTCATCTTAAAGAGGAGAGAAAATTATGTCCCACAAATGCATGAAATTTGAAAGGTACTTTTTTTTTTTTTTAAACAAAACCAGTGTCATCCAAAGAGAGCAGTATCTTCTATCTCTTCTAGTCCAGTTTACTTTGGCTAAGAGATAAATGGATAACTGAGATATTATGCCTTTTAAACTCCTTGTTGTGACTATTAAAACAACAGCAGCATAAACTTTCATCAGGCCAAGACAACTGACATTACTCACACTGTAATTATTTGCTTATGTATCTGTGGCATAGTTCTATTCTAAAGGACAAGCATGTCTTGTGTTCATTGTCGTGTACCCAGAATCCAGGACAGGGTAACAGAAAAGACAATGAATAAATGCTTGCGGCATAAATGAGTAAGCTAAAGCTTTTTTCCTCGCCATTGGATCCCAACACCCACTCCTTTCTTTCTTTTATTCAGTCATTAGTTGTGCTTTATTTAGTCCACTGTCTTTTTCCAAATAGTCTCTTCTTCTTCCAAATGCTGTCTCTTTTATTCAGAATCTCAATGCTTTGTACCTGTGCTAATCAACAATCTTCTATCCAGCTTCTTGGTACCTCCCCAGATGAGGGTACATTCTACATCGCCCCAATTCTCTCACTCTGATGGAAACATGACCTTGTCATCCCCAGCCTTAAAACTTTTCAAAATTTCCCCATGGCCCAAATGGTGAACGTGCTTATCAGTGGATAAATGGATAAAAAAAAAATGTGATACACACACACATGAACCGCACCACCACCAAAAAAACAGTGTTATTCAGCATTGAAAAGTAGGAAATCCTGCCATTTGTGACAACATGGATAAACCTGGAAGGCATTATTCTCAGTAAATTAACTAGACAGAGAAAGACAAATACTGCATGGTATCACTTATACGTGGGAAAAAAAGCTGAACTCATAGAAACAGAGTTGAATGGTAGTTGCCAGGGGCTGGGGGTGGGTGGGAAAAATTGAAAGAGGTTGCTCAGAGGGTACACACTTCCAGTTATAAGATGAGTAAGGTCTGAGGTCATAATGTATAACATGGTGACTATAGTTGATAATACTGTACTGTATAATTAAAATTTTCTAAGAGAGTAGAACTTAATTGCTCTTATCAAAAAAGAAAAAAAGGGAAATATATGAGGTGATGGATGTATTAGTTAACTGGATTGTGTAAATCTTTCATAATGTATATGTATATTAAATCACATCTTATACTTTAAATACATTACGATTTTGTCAATTATATCTAAATAAAACTAAAAAAAGAAAACATGATTCAACTATACACTGTCTATAAGAAATTTACTTCAAGTATAACCATTCAGGCAGAGTGAAAGTAAAAGGATGAAAAAGATATACCATGCAAACTTCAATCAAAAGAAACTAGAAGTGGCTTTACCAATTAAAAAAAGAAGGAGACTTCAGAGGAAAGTGAATTACCAGAGAAACAAAAGGACATAGCATAATGATAAAGGATCAATCCATCAAGAAGACATGCAATCTAAATGTATGCACACCAAACAACAGAGCCACAAAATACGTGAAGAAAAAATTGATAGAACTGAAAGGCACAATCAACAAATCCACAATTATAGTTGGAGACTTTAATTTCTCTCTTTCAATTTTGATAGAAAAAAAGACAGACAAAATCAGCAAGACTATAAAAGAACTCAACACCACCATCAACCTACAGTATCTACTTGGCATCTGTAGAATATTCCACCCAAGAATAGCAGACTGCACGTCCTCGTCAGTCATCCACAGAACACGTGCCAATGGAGACCACATCCTGAATCATAAACAACCTGAACAAACTTAAAATAACTGAAATCATATGGCACATTCTGCAATCACAGTCGAACCAAACTAGAAATCAATAAGAGAAAGATAACAAGAATATTTCCAAACACTTAAAAACAAGACAGTACACATCAAGAATCCATGGGTCAAAGAAGAAGTCTCAAGGGAAGGTAAAAAATACATTAGATAGAATAAAGATGAAAATACAACATATCAAAATGTGTAGGATACAGCAAAAGCAGTGCTGAGAAGGAAATTTACACCAAAAATCTATCTAGCAGAAAGAAAAGAAGGAAATTCTCAAATAAATAATTCAAGCTCCTACTTCAAGAACCTAAAAAAAGTGCAAAATAAACTAAAAAAAAAAAAGGCAGAGGGAAGGAGACAAAGATAACATTAGAAATCAATGAAATTAAAAACAAAAAATATAAAAACAACAATGATACAAAAAGAGCTGGTTCTTTGAAAAGATTCCTAAAATTGACAAAACATCTAGCAAGACTGACAAAGACAAATGAGAGAAGGCACAAATTAATAATATCAAGAAGGAAGCAGGAGATACCACTAGAGACTTTGTAGACATCAAAAGAATAATAAAGAAATGCTATTATAAAAATTAAGAAACAGAAACCTCAGTTAAACAGAGTGGGGAGACCAGACGGGGAGCTCTCATGGCCTGCGACCACAGCAGAGTCCAACAGGAGGAATAAAATCTCCTGTTCTTTCCTGGCAAGGACTCAGCCAATGAAAAGTCATGGACTTTTTTTTTTTTTTTATGATAGCCTTTGGACTTCCTTTTCCTCTCTATGACAGCGTTTTCCTTCGTCTGTGCAGGAACTTGCATGTGGCTTGCCATGGTTGCAGACTCTAAATTTTGCAATTCTCTGATGACTGAATAAATCCATCTTTGCTGGAGAGATATCTGGCAGTTTATTTATTTCAGGTGAACACTATGGAGAACTGTACTAGCATAAATTTCACAATGTAGATGAAATGGACCAATTCCTCAAAACACACAAACTACCACAACTCATCCAATAAGAAGCAAATTATATAAATAGCCTTATACTATTAAGGAAATTGAATTATTTTAAAACTCCCCCAAAATAAATCTCCAGGCTCAGATGGTTTCAGTGGAGAATTCTACCAAAGAAGAATTAACACAATTCTATCCTTTCCAGGAAGTAGAAGAGGGGAGATGCTTTTCAATTCATTTTATGAAGCTAGTGTTAATCTGACACCAAAACCAGAAAAAACAGTACCATAAATGCATAAATAAATACTAAGAAAACTAAAGGCCAATATCCCCCATGAATATAGGCACAGAAACAGAATTCAGCAATACTAAAAAAGAACTATATACCACGACAAAGTGGGGGTTATTTTGGGGCTTGCTCAATATTTGAAAAAATTAATATAATCCACTATTAATGGACTAAAAAAGAGAAATCACATGATGATATAAAAAACTGACATGGAAAAAGCACTTGACAAATTCAACATGCTTTAGGCTGTTGTAAGGATTAAACGAGTGGTTATGTATCGATTATTGCCAGAACAGTGTCTATCCTAAAATTAATACTCAATGAACGTTGGTCATTGTTGCTTTTATCCATCTCCCAGAATAAGTGTTTCCAGGGAAACATTCTCATTTTCAAGGACTACAGTCAGCAGGGGTTTCTCATCAGCTCCTCTCCTGAAGCAATTCTGGGCCCAGGGGAGCTTCAGGGTCATATCCTTTAGCCAAAATGGGGTCATCTTAGAATGTGTCCCTATCTGGAATGGATTGAAAGGATGGTTCCAGAGCAGAGGGTTCCTTTCCCCTTTACACAGGTTTGATCCAGAAAGCTGAATTATTCTGTGAAGGGCTGTAGATGTCAAGGAATGAGAACCGCTGTGCCAAGCAAGATCGCAGCATGACCAAATGCCTACAAGGCATTTGTTGTTAACTGTGTCTTCCAGCAGTGCCCAAAGCTACAGGCATAGGAGCCGGGAAGAAGTCCTGTTTCTCTTTCGACATTTAATCCAAAATCAAATCTGCTAACAGTTAACAAATAGAAATATAATTTGAAAGCTGTAGCAAGGCTGAGATCCAATACTGTGCTGCAAAGACGCTGTATGTTAGAAAATTTCAAATACAAAGATAATTCAGTTAAATGACAAACTCGTTCCTGCCTCTTAAGATTTTCCTGACCCATATTGGAAACTTAATAGTTTTTCATGAAACACGAGGCTCTATTTTGTAGTAAGTTCATCACTTGGACTATCCTGAGTTAAGAGTGAGAGAAACCTAAAAAGAATGAGCTAGCTCTTTTTCCACAACAGGGATCCTGAAGTGTCACTGGGAAATTTACCCTCCCAATGTGCTGCTTCTTCCTGAGAGCCTTGGCTTGGTTTTCTATCATCTCAAGCAAGATGTGTATTTTGTGGAACTGTGACATTTTGTCAATTAGATCTGGAGAGATCAAGATTAAATATTATTGTCTGATAAAGATTAGTATCCCACGTGCATTATTCATGATAGAGTCTCTTTTCCAAACATGATGGCAAAGCTTAAGCTCAACGTTAAAAAAAAAGGAAAAGGACTATAATACAAACATCAAAAACAGATCATTATCTGAATTCGCCAGTTGTTATTTCATCTTTTTTTTTTTTTGGACTAATCTGCACCCATAGAGGAGGGAAGAAAAAGAGGAAAGGTTAAGTGATAGCTGAGAATATATTTATAAGTTTATATTTTTCTCTAATTAGGATACGTTTATTTTTCAGATTGAAAAATGACTCCTTGATGAAATTTGGGAAGTAAATAACTGTAAAGAATAAAATAAAAATCAGTTTTATTTTGATCCAGAGAGATCTGTTGTTGGCATGTTAGTCTCACACACACACACACCACACACACACACAGTTTTGGTATCCTGATTAGTTCATGCATTGTTATATCCTCATTCAATTATGAACGTTTCCCATGACCCTGATGTAGATTTCAGCAGCATGAATTCAAATGAACGCATAATATTAAGTCACAAGGAACACATTATTTTATTTTGACCTTTCTCACATTATTATTATTTAGGGTGTTTCATTGTTTTACTATTACAAATAACTGCAATAAATATCATTGCACATAATAAATTCCTAGAAGAGGTATTGTTGGGCCAAAATTATAAGTCTTAAGGGCTTTTGGCCCTTAATTTGCTTTCTTCAAGGTTTATCACTTTACACTAGCACCAACCATACGTGAAAGTAAACATTGCACTTTGCCATCTTTAACATTGAGAATTATTACGGTAAGAAAAAAAATAGACCAATTTTATACCTGAAAAACAATCTCTCATTATGGTTTAAATTGGCAATTTTTATAACTTTAGCAAAATTGGACATGTTTTCAGTGAGCTTAGCAACTTTTTTTTTAACATTTTTTATTGAGTTATAATCATTTTATGTTATGTCAAATCCCAGTGTAGAGCACAATTTTTCAGTTTTACATGAACATATATATATTCATTGTTGCATTTTTTTCTCTGTGAGCTACCATAAGATCTTGTATATATTTCCCTGTGCTATAAAGTATATCTTGTTTATCTATTCTACGTTTTTAAAATCCCAATCTGTCCCTTCCCACCCCCTACCCCCTTGCCAACCACAAGTTTGTATTCTATGTCTATGAGTCTGTTTTGTATTTATGTTCTTTTATTTATTTATTTATTTTTACATTCCACATATGAGCGATCTCATATGGTATTTTCTCTTTCTGGCTTACTTCACTTAGAATGACATTCTCCAGGAGCATCCATGTTGCTGCAAATGGCATTATGTTGTCGGTTTTTATGGCTGAGTAGTTTTCCATTGTATAAATATACCACATCTTCTTTATTCAGTCATCCATTGATGGACATTTAGTCTGTCTCCATGTCCTGGCTATTGTAAATAGTGCTGCTATGAACATTGGGGTGCAGGTGTCATTTTGAAGTAGGGTTCCTTCTGGATATATGCCCAGGGATTCCTGGGTCAAATGGTAAATCTATTCCTAGTCTTTTGAGGAATCTCCATACTGTTTTCCACAGTGGCTGCACCAAACTGCATTCCCACCAGCCATGTAGGAGGGTTCCCTTTTCTCCACAGCCTCTCCAGCATTTGTCATTTGTGGATTTTTGAATGATGGCCATTCTGACTGATGTGAGGTGATACCTCATCATAGTTGTGATTTGCATTTCTCTGATAATTAGTGATATTGAGCATTTTTTCATGTGCCTATTGATCATTTGTATGTCTTCCTTGGAGAATTGCTTGTTTAGGTCTTCTGCCCATTTTTGGATTGGGTTTTTTTTTTTTTTTTCTTATTAACTCATATGAGCTGCTTATATATTCTGGAGATCAAGCCTTTGTCGGTTTCATTTGCAAAAATTTTTTCCCATTCCGTTGGTTGTCTTTTTGTTTTACTTATGGTTTCCTTTGCTGTGCAGAAGCTTGTAAGTTTCAGTAGGTCCCATTTATTTATTCTTGCTTTTATTTGTATTGCTTGGGTAGACTGTCCTAGGAGAACATTTTTGAGATGTATGTCAGATAATGTTTTGCCTATATTTTCTTCTAGGAGATTTACTGTATCTTGTCTTATGTTTAAGTCTTTGATCCATTTTAAGTTTATTTTTGTGTATGGTGTAAGGGAGTGTTCTAGCTTCACTGATTTACATGCTGCTGTCCAGTTTTCCCAACACCATTTGCTGAAGAGACTGTCTTTATTCCATTGTATATTCTTGCCTCCTTTGTTGAAGATTAACTACTTTTTAATTTATTTTTTCATTCATATGATGCTCCATTTTGCCCCTATGTTTTAATAAATTTTTAAAAACAAGTTTTAAGATCTCTTTACATATTAAATTACTCTTTGCTGTATTTATTAAAAATTATCTCACTTTGTTTTGTCTTTTAATCTGTTATATCTATTATACACATACATGTTATCTGTAAACATGGATTTTTTTTTTATATTGACAAGCCATTGACACTTTAATTTGCTATTTCTGTCAGTAATTTAAGCTAGGAAGTCCTTACATGAAAACATTCACCATTTTTTAAACTTCAGGTTGTTTTACAGTTTCATTTTTTACATTTCACTAGAATTTACTCGGATTATTGTATGAGATGGAGATCTCTACTTCTGAATAGTTGAGCAATTTTCCAGAACCATAATAATCATTTATTTTGCCACTGATTTGTTAAATCACTTTTATCTTAAAATAAAGTCTTACATAGCCTAGAATAGAGTTCAAGATTCTTTTGTTCTATTTATTCTAGTTATTCTTGGATTGGCATGTCCTGGTTTTGAAAGTAACTGGAGAGATAAAAATATATTCTAATCTTGTAATCTTGGTGTCACTTATAAATGTGCTGTTTAATAATAAAAATGTATATGGCTAGAGGTTTGCTTCATTGGAAATATCTAAATCTGATAGCAGTGACCCACAGCTCTCATAAGTCATCCACTTCCTCCCATCCTGTCCCAGGTGAGGGTGCCTGGATGTATGGGTCTAAGCCTTGGGTGCACATTAAAATCATCTGGAAAGCTGAAACCATCCAGATGACTGGGCCAAGTCGGCCAAGAAAGTG
The DNA here is from genome assembly GCF_009834535.1 of Camelus ferus. Lineage (NCBI taxonomy): Eukaryota > Metazoa > Chordata > Mammalia > Artiodactyla > Camelidae > Camelus > Camelus ferus. The sequence continues at coordinate 12,166,535 of NC_045719.1, forward strand.
TGCTGTGAAAACATGGTCCCCAATTCTTTTTCTTATTTTTTTTTAATTGAAGTACAGTCAATTACAATGTGTCAATTTCTGGTGTACAGCACAATGTCCCAGTCATGCATATACATACATATATTCATTTTCATATTTTTTCATTAGAGGTTATTACAAGATATTGAACATAGTTCCCTGTGCTACACAGAAGAAACTTTTTAAAATCTATTTTTATATATAGTGGTTAACATTTATAAGTCTCAAACTCCCAAATTTTATCCCTTCCCACCCCTTTTCCCTGGTAACCATAAGATTGTTTACTATGTCTGCAAGTCTTTTTCTGTTTTGTAGATGAGTTCATAGCGCCCTTTTTTTTTTTAAGATTCCACATATGAGTGATATCACATGGTATTTTTCTTTCTTATGTTTTAATATAAGTTGATGCCGGTTTTATAAAATAAATTGGGTAGTTGTCCCAATTTTTTTTCATTCTGTGGAACTTCTTGATAAGCCTGGGAACTAAAAAAGGTGCAACAAATCATTTATAATTAGTCTTGGAATCTTTTATGGAGGTATTTATTTGATGCATATAAATTTGTTCCATGATTAATTTTTTTATGCATTCTTCAGTTGGTTTGCTTATTCAACAAGTAGTTATTGAGCACGTGTCATGTACCAGATATGATACTAGTAGGTACTGATGACAAAATCATCAACAGACAAGAGATATCTTCTGCCCTCCTGGAGTATATTATCTAGCGCGGAGACACACAGAGATCCAAATACAACAAATACGTATAAAACTGCAGTTCAAACAGTGCAATGCTAGGAAAAGCCAGGAGTTTGGTAGGAGGCAGGTAGGTCAGAGAATGATCAACTGAGAAGCTGAAATGTGAGCTGGGGTATAAGTTATGAGATGTTGATTAGAGAAGGGGAGGACGAGTGGGAACATTTCAGCCAAGAAAATAAGCATATTCAAGAGTCCTGTGGTGGAAGGAAGCAGAGTGATGGAAGGGACTGAGAGGAGGCCTGTGTGAGGAACAGATGGGGTCCAGACAATTCGAGGCACCATGGACTACCTTACCAATTGCTGTCTTTATCCTAAGAGCAAATGTATTAAAAATGTTAAGGGCAAACCAACAAGTCTGTTCTGTAATTAGATTTGCCTTTCTGCAGTGTGAAGAACAGTATAAGGATGCTGGTTTGCAGAGTAAGTGTAAATAAACTAGTTGGACGGCTACTGATATAATCTGGGGGTGATGTTAGTAATCTGGACTAGATCAAGAGTCTACAAGCCAGACCACAGGCCAAATTTGGCCCCCCACTTGTTTTTGTCAATAAAGTTTTATAGAAACACAGCCAAGCTCATTAACTTAGTATCTATGGCTGCTTTCCCATTACAATGACAAAAGCGAGTGGTTGCAATAAAAGATAAATGGCTTCCATCAACCTGTTCTCTGTATCTATGAGCTTGGTGTTTTGCTTTGTTTGGTTTGGTTTTTAAATTCTACGTATAAATGAGATCATATGGTATTTGTCTTTCTCTGCCTGGATTAGTTCACTTAGCATTGCACCCTCTGGGTCCATCCATGTTGTCACAAATGGCAAGGGGTCTTTTTTTTTTTTTTTTTTTTTTGGTATAGCTGAATATTCTGTGGATTGTCTTCCTGGTGATCTGAACTAATCAAACACACAAACAGTTACAATCTCTAACAGTCACTGCTACCCAAAGTTTTACACGTTTTAGCATTAACTGTTGGCTTTTTACATGTTGAAAATGCACCTCTCAGGTATCAATGTGTGCCTTCCTGTTTTGTTCTATTTCCTGCCTTGAAGTTTCTGTGCATTTTGATGCCCGAGTGGATATAGAAAGAAATAAGGATGTGCATGGCACGGGAGAAGTGGAGGGGGGAGGACTGGGCAGTGCTTTGGGCTCCTTCAAACTGCAAACTATTATGTGTAAAATAAGCTACAAGGATCTATTGTATAACATGGAGAATATAGCCAATGTTTTATAATAACTATAAATGGAATATAACATTTAAAATTGTGAATTACTGTATTGTACACCTGTAACATATAATATTGTACATCAACAGTACTGCAATTAATTAATTTTTTAAAAAATTTAAAAAATATATCATCTATAACAGGACAGTATACACTCCCAAGTTTTCTAAATGGTCCAAATATTGAAGAGGGGAGGGGTGGGTAGTTGGTGGGGGAAGAGAGTGGGGCAGAGGTCCTGTCTTTCTATCTATTTCGACTGTTAAATCTGCTGTGAAAAAGAAAAAGATATATTAGCCACTGACCATGGTCCTCATAGTTGGAATTAAGATGCTTAGTTCCAGATGTAGGACATAGCTTTTCTATCTCTTCATATCATTGTCATATTCTTCCTTGATTTTTTTTTTTTTCGTTTCCCTCAATACAGATTAAGGGAAGAATTATCTGCCAGCCACTGCACTGCACTGGAAGCCAGACAATGGCTTTCTTCTCTGGTAGATTTCTGACTCCTGAAATGACCCTCTAAAAGATCTGCTTGCCTCGGTTTTATTTCTGTATATATTACACATTTTGCTTATCATAAGCCAGGAATGCATGATCCAAAAGTCATAGTATAAAATAACAAAAAGCCCCAAAGTGGCAAAACGAACTAGATCTTAAGACCCTGTAGTTTCCTCTCCTTTAAAAACCAGGACACTGAAATTACCATGACAAGCTTCCACAGAGGAGTTGGAACTAACACCTCACTCATTTTTACTTGGCCATGACATTTTTATGGTTCCCTGTCTACCCTCAAAGCAGTAACTCTGCTATCTGCGAGCTCCCTATGTTCACTCTTACCCTATTACAGTGGTTAATGGTATGTAAATGTGAGATCATTTTTACCTCTCTTCTTTTTAAAATTAGCAATCAGAGTTGCTACAACCAGAGTCACAGATACAGTTGTGCAAAATTAACTACTTCCTGAAAGTTTCTCCACCATATTTAAATACCAATTATTATGTGACTGACCAGTAAAGTTAATACTATCATTTCATAATATTGGCACGTTAGAGATTTACCTCCTAAAAATCATTAAGATACCGCTTTCTCAGGAAAATTATGGCATTTTCCCAACATGCAAGCATGAGGGAAGGCATTACTGTCTTTGATATTTACTGGTGTTTGGGACCTTTAAAACTGGGTCTTCTCCATGCCTTAGGAAGATAGTTCCTAGCCTAGAAGGATTGTTTCTCCATCTATTATTTTTACTTAGTGCCCGGAAGTATTGTCTTTCTCCTCTCCTACCAAAATGGAACCCACTTGCTCAGAAATATTCAGAAAAATCTTCTGTGAGAGGAAGCAATACCTCCAGAAGACCATTGTTAGAATGCATTTCTTTCCTGGAAGGAAGGGACCGATGGCCCTGTGGGCTGTGGCCCCTTGGGCTTCTCCCTTTAGCTCGTCTGCGGACATCAGCCTCTCTTTCATGTCACCTTGTCAAGCAAAGCCTGCAAAGCTGGGAGGAGAGGAGGCTCAGGTAAACCTCAGAGGCAGGAGTTGGAGGACAAGCTGGAGAGGATGAGCCATGACTGCTCTAGAGGCACCTGCAACCTTCAGGAGGTTGGGAAAGTCAAGGTCATGCCCACGTGGGGCCCTGGGCAATCAGAGGAGTTGCACAAAGACTCCTGAACTCAATGTTTGGATTGGGAGCATTCAGAGTAGAAGTCAGTTGTGCTGGGAGGAAAGGAAGAGATTTCATCCAAGATAAATAAAAGTGGGGACAATGAACATGACCTTTGCTTGCATCCAACTGTGCTGAGGGCCAGCTCAGGGTTAAAGAAACCTGCTGTTAACTGAAGAGACTGTTACCTTTCCTAGGCTTTCTCACTCTTGGCGTTCAGACTTCCTCAACTGGCCATCTGTTACTGGATTTCAGCCATGTGACCTCTAGGAAAAAACTCTGGAGGGTTTTTGGGTCTCCACCTGCTAACAGGGCCTTTCCTCCTTCTCTGGCAGATATTATTCTTCTTAAAATGCCTTAGTGTATAGTCAGCAAAGAGGATGAGAACACAGCCTATCAGAGGCCTATTTCCATTGACTGGCCTCCCCCCGCCCCTTAGTTGACTTCTCTGACCCTGCTGGAAAAGTCACGAGTCTCCTTAACATTAAATTCTTAATGAGGCTATTTACCCTGCATACTAAATGAGATCACCACTATGTAATAAATTCTCTGCTCTGCACTAAGCCAGAAGGGTCAGCCTCTTCAGCCGCTTACAACTAAACCTTTTAACTGATAAGAACATTGTCGCCATACACAGATTGCGTCTCTTAAGGTTATCATGATTCTAGAATCCCAGTAACCCAGAACTGTTTTCTACATGCCCTAAAATGGTATCTGTTTTTAATTTTAATTTTAATTTTTAATTCCAATTGCTATTGTTTTCATTTTGGAAAACAACCTGGGAAAATCACCTGAACTGCTAAATATCCACAAAGAGTCTCTCTTGACGGAACATACATACATAAGTGCGTGTACAACCAAGAGTTTTACATACACAAGGAAGAAAGCTCAGTTTTCTAGATCTTACCTCACCATCTGACCTATTTTAAGGTGTAACAGAAAATGCTCATTGTCCTTCTTCTGAACAGAGCAGATCCTGGGTATTTCAAAAGTCTTGTCGTCAGGGTGGAGGGGTGCAGGTGGGGGTGTGTGGAGATTTAGAAGAGACAGAGGTATATTTATGGGGGATTGAGGATGGATGTGGGATGTGAACTTCTGAAGTAAATGCTGCCAAATGGGTAACGGAAAACCCTTTCTCCATTTCCTGCATATTGTTTAGGAATCTTTGTGAGTGGATTACTTACAATGAATTCAAAGAAGTGTACAGTAGACTGAACATTTGTATCCTGCTAAAATTCATGTTAAAAACAAACCCCCAATGTGATGGTATTTGGAGGCGGGGGGGGGGGGGTTTGGGAGGTGATTAGGTCATGAGGATGGAGCCCCTGTGAATAGGATTAGTGTCCTTATGAAAGAGACCCCAGAAAGTTCCCTTGTCCCTTCCACCACGTGAGTACACAGTGAAAAGACAGCCGTCTATGAAGCAAAAAGTGCACCCTCACCAGACACCAAATCTGCCAGTGCCTTCTTATTTGGGACTTCCCAGCCTCCAGAACTTGGAGAGATAAATTGCCGTTGTTCATAAGCCACCCAGTCTATGGCATTCTGATACAGCATCCTGCACAGACTGCAACAAAGAGCTAATCCTGTGTCCCCTTTGAAACGGGTTGATGTAGTGGCAGTGTATGTGTCCATCGGTCTTTTCTCACGAGGGGAAACACTCTTGATTGTTAAAAACACCTTCTCCACTAAAGCCTGAAATTCTACCATCAGCACAGTCACCCATTGTAAGCAATCCTCTTTTCTTTTACAGTGAAATACTCTCAGGAGTCCTCTGCACCTTCATGGGAATGAACCCGTATTTCCTCAGAGTTGCTGCGCAGACTGGCCACGGGAGAGCACAAGGTGGAAAGGAAGGGAGGCGAGGTCAGGGCAAGAGCTCAGCCTAATACATTGCCCCGCCCTGCAATGTGGGCTTGGCCCTGAATGCCAAAGGGTGCTGAGGATCCAGGCCAGGGGTGCTGGGAGAGGAGAACCTCCACTGTTGCTTCTCTTGTTTCTCAGTTAGATCCTGCCCTTCCCCACAATTTACTTAAACACCATGCCTCCTGAATCTTGCTCTTGGGCAAACTGAAGAGAGAGCCTGGATGCGACCCATGGGAGGTGGATTCCAGCAGAAACGGAGAGCTGATGGTAATGAGAGGGATGACTGACTAGGTCTCTATGGGGAAATACATGTATGGGGTGTGTGTGTGTGTGTGTGTGTCTGTGTGTCTCTGTGTACATAAATACATGCAGAGAGAGAAAGAGAAGTAGAATGGAAAATCATTTGTTCATTCATTTAAATTTTTTAAAAAATTGAAGTACAGTTGATTTTCAATGTTGTGTTAGTTTCTGGTGTACAGCATAGTGATTCAGTCTTATATATATATAAGAATATATATATATATATATATATTCTTTTTCATTATAGGTTGTTACAAGATATTGAATATAGTTCCCTGTGCTGTACCATAGGACCTTGTTGTTTATCTATTTTATATATAGTAGTTTATATCTGCTAGTCCCAAACTCCTAATTTATCCTTCCTCCATCCCCCTTCGTAACCATAAGTTTGTTTTCTATGTCTGTGAGTCTGTTTCTGTTTTGTCAATAAGAACATTTGTCTCATTTTTTTTTCTGATTCCACATATAAGTGATATCATGGGGTATTTGTCTTTCTCTGCCTAACTTACTTCACTTCATATGATAATCCCTCAGGTCCATCCATGTTGCTGCAGGTGGCATTATCTCATTCTGTTCGTTCATTATTAATTCATGTGATAATCATGAAATCATTGCATGTGCAGCCTAGCCCTCAATCCCAACAAATCCTCTCTGTCTTTGGCAAGGACAGTAATGCATGCGAGACTAGAGTGCCAGAAGAAATGAGTAGGGATGCTGCCATGCGTACTGATGGAGGAGAGGCAGATGCCAAGGGGACAGCAGAGATGTCGGCACAGGGGGCAGCTGCACGTGGTGCCGCTCCCTCCTGCGGCTGATGTGATGGTGTCCATCGCAACTGCTGCAGCCTAGAAAACTGCTCCCACCATTCCTCTCACTGAAGGACTAAAATTTCCCCCAGCCTCTCAGTGGGCTAACCCAGCCTTCCCTCCATTGTTTTGCTCTTGAAAGATTGAGGCAATTTCCATCCTGCAGAGAAAATTTCCCATGACTGAGGACATATCCAAGGTAACTGATCATTTCAGCTGCCATGCTCTGTGATATTTATTCCTAAGGAAGATGCATTTTAAAAAGGGAAATCTTGAAATGTGGCTTTAAAAATTAACCCTTGAGGTCAAATAGCTCTCAGGAGCCTTGCTTAGAAAGAACAGTGTAGGAGAGAAATGAAGTAGCTACAGGGAAATTTAACTGAGAAGACTCTCTCTCATATATATATATACATGAAATATATCTATATATGTATTTATAATGTATACTATAACAATATTATAATATATAACATAAATTATAGTATGTATTATATTTTTAATCTATATACATTTAAATTATATATATAAAGTGAATATTTATAGATATATAATTAGCATGCTATTAGGAGAGGCTAGAAAGCTTTTATTCCCTTCCCCAACCCAAAGCTTAATGGAAAAAGGACTGTGATAGAGAAACTCAGCTGCTTTATAAAGGTTACCTAATCACCACCAAATCCCGCCTTTCCCTCTTTCAGGGGTCTCTACTTCCCTTCCCCTCTCCCTCCTTTCCTTGCTTCCTAAGGATCAGGTATGCAGAATTCAACTTATTAAACGCCTCTCAGCCTGTGAATTACTATCATCATCATCTGTTAGAGTCTCTCTTTTAAAAATTCAGTTTGTTCCCTTTTATCTGATTTTCTCAATCAAAATGTATCAAATGGGGCTAAAATCAAGGTGTCGGCGAGGCTGCATCCTTCCTGGAAGCCCTAGGGAGAATCCTTGCTCTTCCCTGCCTCTAGAGGGCACCTGCGTTCCCTGGCTCACAGCTCCATTTTCTCTCTTCAAAGCCATTGACATTGAGCCAATGTCTCCTCAGGCTGCCCTTTCTCTGGTTCTCCATCTGGTTCTCTGTTTCTCCTACCTCCATCTTCTACTTTTAAGGACCCTGTGATTACAATGAGTCCACCCAGACAGTCCAGGATAAATCTGGACAATCTCCTCCTCTCTAGGTCAGCTGATTAGCAACTTTAATTCCATCTGCAATCTTCATTGCCCCGAGTCACGTAAGATAACATATTCACAGTTTCCGGGGAGTAGGATGTGAGCATCTTTGGGGGACCATTAATCTGCCTACCATTGGTAGCTCTTTAAAATGAGGCCATGGAGAGTGGACTTGAATCCAAACCTTGACCTGGAAATAATTCTCAAGCCCAGCTGAGATCAGCAGAGTTGCCTGAGCTGACCTGAAGGCACACGAGGAAGACATCATGCTATGTCTCCCAAGAACAAGAAAGACATAATGCTACTATGGCCACTGAAATGCTGAGGCTGTTTGAATAATACAAACAATATTTGACTCAACCATTTACAAACAGAATCATCTAAGAATTGTAACCTGGTTTCACAAGATGTCAAAAAGTTTGTGAAAAAATATCATATTCTGTTTTCTTCAGGCTAAACATCCAAATTATTTTATCTTTCGTTTGTAGGATCTTCACTTACTTAGTTGTGTTGGATTGCTGTATCACATCATCACACCATCACCTTTTTCTGGAGCAAAAATTATCTTCCCCAGAATCCCATTCCTCCTGTGGCTCTGGGGCAGAGTTTAACAGTGAGAAATTCTCTTGTAAGACTTGAAAGGTGTTAGAAAAGGACTGGCTATTAATCTCTGAGGGAAGCTGCCCAGGAAAGGAGAACCACCCTCTTCAGTGCTTCAGACCAAGATCGCCAGTGTGGCGTCCCAGACCTCCCTTTCCCTGCTGTTCCTACAGTGATTTAAGCCCACATTTCCCATATTCAAATCCTTTATGCCTGGAATGCATGGCGTGGCCTTTGTCTTCCTGACCAAATCCTGACGGATACAGCATCAGTAGACACCAACTGAGGACATACTATGGGCCAAGCAGCACACTCTCACATCGGCCTTAGTTAGTCTCCACCCCTTTAAGGCTGTCACTTTCATACAGAACCATGTTTGCCCGCACTCTCTTCAAAGTCTGCTCACAACAAATTCTCAGAGTCCTCTTATGAGAGATGCTGAAATTATAAGTTAATCATTAATACATCTTCATTATGTTGACATGGATCATTTTTCTATAGATATGATTAATTACTATTTCCACACCTTATATTCCTTTTCAGACTCTTTTCCTTATCTAAACCAACCTGCATGTGTTTTTTTGCAAATGCGATACATTCTTTTCATAAAAATTATATTGGGCTTTTTTTTCCAATTCCAAAATCTTAATAACCCACCTAACATCAGCTCTTCAGTTCTAGTTACATACTATAAACTTGTTGATCAGGTCATCAATAAATTTATTGATTAGGAGAGATTCCAGGATCAATTCCTGCCAAATTCTGCTCAATGTATCTGCTCAGGCTAATGTGAAGCTGCCATATGCAGCTTTCAAGTCCCTGGAAAGAGTAACATGGTGGTACCGCCAGTTCTTAATCTGTGTTAACCGTGATCTGTGGTTTAGAATCAAAGGCTTTACCAAAGTAAAAATGAATAAACTTTACTAAAATAAGAATAAAATCTAAAAAACTATAAAGCATTACTCAATTCACTGAAGTCAATTATACTACATTTAAAATACATGATGAATTCTTCGTATTTCATATTCAACTCTTGTGCACAATAACGTCAACTCAAGTTTTGGCTCCTCATATTTATTGGAATTTTCATCTATTGGCACTAGGCATTTATTAATGTGTGAATATTTAATTTGTCAACTCATAAAGGACACAGATGATGGGTGTGCTTGAGCATCGATATGGTATTTCTAACATATAGCCCATTATTATTTTGTAAATGAAAAAAGGTGAAATTGAAATTATCATCATAAACTATCTGAGAAGATTTCTACAGAATTGACAGTTCAATCATAAAAACTGGTCAAATCCTTCTTCCTCCAAACTTGTTTGAACTTTTGGACGATTCCTGTCTCACCACATGATTGTTACCCTTATTTCTTTTTCCTCCTCTACTCAGGTGAACCACTAACCAGCTATGGCCCTGAGACTTTAGAAGAGCCCCATCCTGTGAGCATCATTTGTCCCAGGAGGAATGTTCTCCTTTGTCAGCGATTTAATATAGCAGACGCTGCTGCCAGGTCTTTTTTGTTAGTGCTTCATGCCTCCTCTCCAGTTCTTTTGTCTATGTTACTGTGCTCTTGTTTTTATACGTCTTTCCCCCAAACTGTGTCTGATCCTCTGATATTTGCACTCTTCCAGGACTCTGGAATTTGATCTAATGCCTTCACTTGCTTTCTGGTCACTGAATTTCCCTGACTCCTGACTTGATTTGTCCATGGCGTTGCCTTGCCCTTGGGCTTCACAGGTCAACCTCTCAGAGTCTTGCTCTGAGCATGGAGTCCCATGCAACTCAATTCTCTGTGGCTTTTCTGCTCCTGTCTTACCTGAATCTTTTATCTGAGTTTCTTACCTTAATGAGGGTTAATGGCTTATATAATGATGGCGATGTGCATACAATGGACATTTTAGCTGTGCCACAGTCTTCAAACTTTAGCTCTCCCTAACGTTCAAGGATCACTTGAAGTTTTAAACTTAGTATGTAAAAAAGGTTTCCCCCATTAAAAAATATTTCACGCTTCTGAATATTGTATAGCTTTTATTCTAAATGGAAATGAATTCTATCTTGATTGGAGGGGATGTGTAGAATCAAATATCTGAATAAATTACGTCATCGGTCTACCGCAGCCTTTTCCAAAATGCGGATCATGTAATACTCATTGATATGAGATGAATAAAACCAAGATTGCATTTGCAAAGTTTGGGAAATACTGGGTTTATCAAAGTTAGGCAGGTTTCTTTTATGTAGGTTTCCTTTGAGCCTTTTATATGTTAATTGAATTCTGAATCTTTATGATAAGAGGTAAAGTTTGCAGAATATCACTGACTAGTTTGACTACAGATTCCTTTTATCTGTGCAAAACCTTTTTACATCTCACTGGATACCAGGATTCCAAGGAACATGATTTGGAAAATGCTGCAAGATAGGCTTTCAGAAAACGTTTTAATGATAAAGCGCACACAGATCAAAACAGCTCCCACTCAACAAGAGAAATCTGCCTCGTTGAAGCCCGAGTTAATATTAATCTGTGAGCTTGAGACAGGAACTCATCAGGAGAGTTAGACACAGTTCAGAGCTATCAAAAGCATGAGAACCAACCGAGCATTGTGATCGCTCTCTGGTGGAAATGCCTATTACGAGTAACCTTCCTTTTTCATCTCTAAAGCACAATGCATCCAGAGTGCAGAACTCTCTCCTCTCTTACTGCTTTATTGTAACAAGAACCATGTGATAGAACTCATTCCGTCCAGCGCGCTCTGACATAATGACCATATGACGATGCTTATAGGTTTGAAGCAATCCTATTAGTGCATGTGACTGTTGAAGTAGACTCTGTTGGAAGCTCAAAGCTAAACTGGGAGGGTCTATAGTCAACCATTTTTTCTAAGTTTTAATTGCAAAAATAATATCAAATTCTCAAAATGGTATAGGGCAGGATAATATTTTTACCTATTAGCCATTGTGTTTTTCAGTCCTTTTATTTTTCTCTTTCTTGTGATTTTCCCAAACTTATTCCATCCCATAAATTCCATATTCTATAACCACTGCCTTAGGGGGAAAAACACGGAAGAAAGAAAAAAAATTAATCAAATTCTTACCTTTCAGATTCAGTACTTAGGTCAGAACACAGAGAAGAGATCTCGAAGAATAGCTGAAGATCTCGGCTGTCCTGACAATCGTCTAGATGAAGAGTCTGGAGGAGGAAGGCAGAAGACGGAAGAGCATGCTGTGAGCAGAGGTCAGTGGTACCAAGACCAGTGAACAAGACCTGAGTGATACATTGATTGGAGGGGCATCAGGGTCCAGTACCTGTCTCATCTCCAGCTGAATAATCATAGCTGTCAACAATTCCTGAAAGCCAGGTAGAAGCCAAGAAATCACCTGCAAATCATCATGTTTCCGTTCCAGGGAGCATGGTGTTTTGCTCGTATCAAGCTGGCATGTTAAGCATAGTTCCCATTGGCATCAAAGAAGGACCTAGCTCCCACCAGTCTTGGATAGCTTGCCATCCAATAAGAGTGGGTCCCCTCTGTGCCCAGAGACTTAGACCTCAAACTTGAGTTATGTGAACAATGCTCCTTTAGCAGCCCAGCACACTAGCCAGCCCCTCAGAGCCAGACGGCCCCGGCTGCTTAGAGGGGTAATAGTGATGTGCTCAGGGTACTTGTGGACACGGACTAGAACCAGTTCAAGATCTCCCTAGGTCCGGTCGATGTTGAAACATCTCACCTTATTCATTCTCATAGATAGGATACAAACTCAGGCTGATGTTTGGCCAAAGAAATTTATTTAAAAAAATACATTAACACATTCCTTGACTTAAAGACCTCAAGCTATTTATTGTTTAAAATCTACTTCCAATAATGTTTTGAATTTTTCAAATCACCAACTGTAGTAAATTCTAGCATGCAGGATGGTCTCCCAGAGTGACACATCTCTAAAAGAGTTAGTTAGGACAATGGACCATGATGGAGATGTGCTCTCATCTCCAAAGATAACATGAGAACCATAACAGCCCCTTGGCAGTGGTTCCTCTTTTTAAGGGTTTGTATCTTACATTGCCCCATCTTCCAAATTCTTAAACAGCTGAGGCACAGGGCTGACCTCCTTCTAAAATGATTGGGAAAAATGCTTAGTGTCTGTGTGAGGTTTCAGAAGTGATGAACTTGCTATTAGTCTCATCTGATTTAGGCTCCAGTTCTTGCCTCTAAAACTAAAATGCTTCACGTCCACATAAACTTTGAAATAATCTCTCCAAGCATGTGTGTCTGGAAGCATTTCCGTTCTGTTAGAGCAACTGAAGTCTGTAGGACATCTGAAACCCTTAATCTTGCGCCGGGCTTGCTGATCATGGACTGTCTGCTGGCATTTCCATTTTTATTTATACGTTAGTTTTTTTCTACACGATCAACTTTCATTGTTAAATTTTCTTCCGTGTCACAGGTAACTTTCCCAGAACAGCAGATGAAAAGCTATGAAAATACTACTGCATAGTCTACCTTGATATTTTTGGAAAATAACTTTTTTCCTTTGTATTCAAAGATCCTGTTTCTTAGAGTTATATGTATGCATAAAATTTGGTTAAACAGATTTGTGCACAATAAAAAAAAATGTCTTCTTGTTTGTATGCAGACTGAGTTTTTGTTTTAGGCAGTACCCAAGAGTTGAGTGGAAGACACTGCTATAAAATGCATTTAAAAAGAGCTCATAAGCATTTCCTCCCCCTGCACCACACGCAGCTAAAAGGCTACATCTTTGCCCCTTAGTTAGCATGTTAATTTTAAACAAATTTGGAGAGGCTCAAAAGTCTATTTTGCTTCCATCTCAATCACTTATTAAGAAAGTCCTGCTGGAACATTTTCTTTCCATAAATAGTAGAGGATCTCTCCTTTTGACCTCAACACACAACAACTAGAAAGCAGAATGGTAAAGTGGTAAATACATTTATTTTTGTTATCATAGACCAAGAATTGAATCTCTAAATCTTTATGATTTTCTGCCTGTACTAAATTCAGGAAAACTTTCTGAGCCTCAGCTTCTTAATCTGTAAAACGAGGATGTTAAAATCTGCCAGACCCAATTCAGAAAGTTGTTACACATTTCAAATGTGATGACGTCACTTGAAAGAACATCTGACAATAAAAGTGACTGTTTCTGTTTTATGCAAAGTAAATTTAAACACATAATCTCAGCGATCCTCAAAACAAACAGGTAAGGAGTGTACTGTTTTCCATTTTCAGATGAATAAATTAATTTGAGGCAAATTAAATTAAATTTACTTGCTCAAGACTCTACAGTTTGCCAGTGGAAAATTTCTGCAAGGCAAACAATACAAAAATCCAAAAGGCTAAAGACAAATGAGGAAGAGGTAACACTGACAACTTGGGATAAAGTCTATTATTTTTAACCAAATGCTAAGCAGATTAAAAAAATCACTTACTAGAAAAATTGGCACGGCATCAAATATAAGTTAGCATGTCACAGAAAACAATTGCTGAAGTACTCTCAGATGTTAAGCCTAACCAATAATTAAAGACGTGCAAAGAAATGTAACCAATAATTAAAGGCATACAGAAAGTTTTGTTTCTCTGTGTGTGTGTTTCATGTAGTCAAAAATGAAAAATGTGACACTGTGCTGTCGAAGGTGTAGGAGAAAGGTTCTCCATTCACTGTTAATGAGAATGTAAATTCAAATAAATTTTGGAGTGCCTTGTGGTAATATACATTAAAATGCATAACATATTGCCCTTTGACCCAGCAATTTCACTTTTAGAATTTTATCCTGCAGGTATTTGTACAAGTATATTATTTCCAAGCTTATTTTTAGTAGGAAGCAATTCAAAACACTCCAAATGACTCCCAATCTGGAACTGGTTGAGTGGATTACGATCTGAACCTACAATAGGATGTTAGGCTCTTGTTAAAAGTAGTGAGACAATGTTGCGTACATGGAACGGACCGACGACAGAGATGTATTCTCACATAGAAAAAAGTTTCAGAAAAACATGGTTAGCACTTTGCTGGTTGTTTATAAGGTGTGTACCTAGAGATACACACCTATTTGGCACATACATCAACGATTTCTAGAAGGTTTTCACTAATTTGGTAACAAGGGTTATTTGTTTGGAGGGAGGAGTAGAAAGACCGGGGTGGGAGACGTGTTCTCTCTGTTTACACCTTCAGGTTCAAGTTGTTTATACCCGAAAGCCATCCCCTTCCAAGCGGGTTTGCTTTCCTGTGCACCGCACCGCCCTTTGAGAATGCTCGTAACGCACAAAGAGCGAAATGCCTGTGACTTGTAATCTTCCCCTGTGTTGGTCTGACGGGCTTTGACCATCACAGAACGGTTCTTTTCGCTGAGTTCTCTGAGATCGCTCTGATTGCCCTTCTCGGCTGTCGTCGCCAGCCATCTGCCTGTTTTCCCTCAGATCCCTTCTCTGTTTTCCCCTCTGCTTTCAGTCTCCGAGATCGGGCCCCGCATATGGGACTTCCCGGGAGTCACTGACCAATGGCTTCAGTTCGGTTTGGCCAGTGGGAGATACTGGCAGGAGGTTGGAAGGAGCAAGAGGAGGGAAGTCAGGGTACTTCTCCCCTCCTCTCCGCTCTGAGCGGCATCTTTGGTGGGTGGTGGCGATGGCCTCTCTGGCAGCCTCGCCCTCCACGCCGGCCCCCCAGCAGCTACAGTTCAGAGGGTCCACCCTCCCTCCCTGCTTCTCCCTCCTGAAGGATGCTAGCAGCTTCCCTAATCCTTGCTAATCTTTTTGGCCATCTCACCTCCTCTGTTTCTATTTCCAGCTCTCTTTATACTGTTCAACGAGTTTCTCACACAAAATCCTCTCCTGAATTCCATGGGCTGGATTCTGTCTTCTTGTGGGACCCACACAAAATTGTGCGTTGTGGGAGACACAGCTGACGTTGAATCTGTATGCCACAAACTGTACTGCTTGATAAACTGAGTGTAAAATAAACAGATGCAAGTGGAAAGTTAGAGAAGAAGGAAGCTAACCATTCAGACTTCTGTTTTGTGCCGAGTTTTCCTGCTATTCAAAAATAGTAATCTTCACCCCCTTTTTATGCAGTAAATATTATTATCCCCAAATCACAGTCGAGAAATAGAGACTCAGACAGAGTAATTAATTGGCTTGTAAGCGGCAGAGCTGGGATTCCGCTCCAGGTCTTTCTGACTCTAAAGCCCGAGATACTGCCGAGATGTTGTAAAGCTGATTTTGATGTCTCTCCTTCCCCCTTTTAGTGTTCTTTGTGTCACTTCCTCATTCCGGCATCTACCATCCACTGGCCCCCTTTCGGCACAGTGTCTCATATTTCTAACGTTCATCTTCTACTCTGCCACAGAAAACCACTTATCTGTGTTACTTTTCTTCAATGCCTTGCTTTCTGCTCATCTGATAACCAAATCTGAACTGAGCTATTACTTGATGGTCATTCCTATTCTGCCAGAAGGGAAAAAAAAAAGAAAGGATTTGAAATTTGAAGTCAAGCCTGCCAGAGTTCCTCTAAAACCATTTCCTTGTTCATTCACTTTTCTTTCCAGAAAATGCACCGGTTGCTAGATGCACAGCACTGAGCAAGACAGATTGCGGCATGGCAGGGAAGAGAGTCATCAAACAATTTTACTGAGTTCTATGGAGGAGAAATGTTCTGTGGAAGCATCTGAGAGGAAATTGTACTGGAGAGTCCAGAAAGCCTTCCCTAAGGAAATGAAATTTGTGTTGACCATTAAGGAGGCACTGGAGAAGTAAAGGCAAAGTAAGTGGGAGGGAGAGAAAAATTACATGACAGCCTGTATATTGGTCCAGGGGCAAGAAAGAGAGTGGACCATCAGAGGAATTTTTTTTTTAAAGACCAATAATGCCAGTGTGTAGAGAAGAAAAAGCTAAGACAGGAAAGCTAGGAGGCAGCCCGATCATGCAGAGCCTCAAGGGACATATTAAGGGTCATGGACTCTGTCTTTCTGTCCAGCGAGGAATGGGAAACCACTGGAAAGTGTCTAGCAGGGAAGAGGGACACACTCTTGTTCCTAAAATGAATACGCGGGCTGTATTACGGAGAGGGACCTGGAGGAAGGGGATAATGGGTGCAGCACATCACCTAAAAGACTTCCTGAGTATTCTTGATGAGGGAGGAGGGTGGCTGAAACCACGGGCAGCTGGAGGGAGGAGGAGAGAAGTGATGGATCTGAGAGAGATTTAAGAGGTAAAACCAATAGGGTTTGGTGAGTCAAGGAGAAGGAGGAATCAGCAATCACTCCTAGTCTCAGGTTATGTGCTAAGATGTGGAAAAGGGGAGAAAGAGTAGGTTTAGCTAGGAGAATCCATGAGTTTTAGACGTGCTGGATTTGTGGGTCTTTGAGAAATCTGAGTGGGCATTTATATGCTGACTAGGCACTGATATCTACCCTTTTCAAGCACAGATGAGCGACCAGGACTAGATATAGAATCTTGAGGTTGTTGGTTCTTGGATGACGATTGAAGCCACGGGGAGTCGATGTGGTTTTCTAAAGGGAAAGAGGGCCCAGGAGTGAAATTCTAAAGAATAAGAGAATTTCTGACCTGAGAGAGTAGGCTAGAAGGAGGAGACACTACTGTACTTAAATTCAAGATACTGTAGTTGCATTAGGACGGGTGGGGTCTCAGAGCTACCGTTCAGCTGTAATGTTGGGAGGGGGCGGGTTTGAGGGGAGCCGTATCAGACAGCAAGGACCGCTTCAGACACTTAGCTAGCCCAGATACGTGCGTGTGTGCACACGCGTCTCCCCTTCTGATCCACTGGGAAGGCACGTTCACATGGCTCTTTCCCTTCCTAAGTTGGCGCTAGTTCTCAGGCCAAAAAGATGTTGCAGAAATGTGTCAGCAAAATCCAAAGACGTGTCCAGTCTCACCTTCGAGGGTGCTGGTGGTGGCCTGGACAGACTGTCAGTGTTTCGTTAACTTCAATCTTAAACTAATCTCAGTTCCAGGATTTTGCAGTAAATGTAGTCAATGGACATACTCTTCATTCCTCTCTTATTTATTGTCCCCTGTAGGAACGATTTTATTACCTCCTCAGTCGTGGGTCTATATGAGTAGCTTTCCCATTCTACAGCAACTAGAAAGCTGACTGGAGCAAGCAATTACTGGGAGTCCTTGATAACGCTCCTTCAGCACATTGGCTTCAAATTCTCTCTCTCTCTCTCTTTCTCTTTCTCTTTTTTGACTCTGCCTCCGGGCTGCAGGCTGATCTACTACAGCAGGTGGGGGAGGGAGTGGTGTGGTTGTGTCCCCAAGACACTGAGTCCTGCCCAAGTCACCCCCTGCTGGGTCCATCACCATCAAGCCTTTCCCTCTGCTTTTCCCAACCACCTTGCTGACCATCACAGCTAAGGCGTCAGTCCTACCTTTTACTTCTGTACCATTCAGTACTTACCTCCTGAAATACAGTTCTGTTCCCATAGCCATGAAAAATTATCCGTGAGCTTCTCAGCATCAGGTTGAGTAGCCTTTCGTGGCACTCATACCTCTTCAACTTTCAGGAGCATTTTACCATGGTCACCACCACCATTTTTGACTCAAAAGTTCCCTCTTCTTTCACACTTTCTGGAATCCCCTGCCTGACATCTCAGGGACTACCCCCTTGCTAGCCTCTTTCTTCTCTTTCTACCTATGAATGAGGCGGGACCCAAGCTTCTGTCTGCGGTCTCTTCTCGTGTCCCTCTTATTTTATCTCACTCAGTCTGAGAGATTTGAACTTTCACCTCTTTGGGAATCAGCATCCTTAGGGTGAATGTTCTTCAGTCTCAGGGTCCATATTTCCAGCAGTTTGACGGACATGCTCTCCTTCCAGCACAATGCTTTAAAAAATACTCACATATCCAATCCATCAAGCAGCCTCTTGCTTCTAACTGCCCTTCTTCAGGCAATGGACATACACCTTGAGCTGCCATCTGGCTTAAAGTTTGGGCTTTTCTTATTTACTTCTCCACCTCTTCACATTTCATAGTCCGTTGCCAAGTCTAAAAGCGGCTCCTTTGCCACGCTTTGCCCTCCCAGCCCTCTCTGTCCCTTCTGATGCCGTTGTACTGATTGCAGAGAGAGGAGCACTTACCTTCCCTACTTTTTTCACCACCTCCTGCCCTGACATCCTCTGACATCACTGCAAGTTAGTTTTCCTAAGGTCAGACTGAAATGAATCCTATTCTCTAAAAACACAATTGCTTGTCTGATATTACTTTCCGTAAACAGCCTCAGTCTGCCTGCTCGGGTTTCTTTGGTCTCCTGTGTCTCTCCAGCCAGCAGGACAACCTTTGGTTCTCTCAGAGGCCCATCTTAGGATTTATGTTGGTTCAATCTGCTCCTGAAGCATTCCACTCTTTCCCTTTCTAATACTACCTTTTGACCCCAATTTCACACTATCTTGTCCATCAAGTTCTAATTTTTATGCCAAGAAAATATCTTTTTCCTCTTCTGTACTCTGTAAGACTCAGTTTGTATGACTTTTACAACTCATGCATTCATCCATTTATGTATCTTATTTCCCTTAGCAGATTGGAGGCCTCCCGGGAGCAAGGGTAGGATTTTATATGTATTTTATTACCCACAGGGCCTAATACTTTGTCTTATTGTATTCATTTGTGGTAGATGTGGCTGTAGGTATTAGAATAGCCCCAAGAATAGTGGCTTAAATAAGATAAAAATTACTTTTCTTTTGCCTAAACAAATTTGGGGCTGGAAATGAGAAGACTCTGCGCCACAAAGTCGTCAGAGATCCAGGTTCTTTCTCAGTTGTTGTGCTACCGTGCATGACTTTGACCTTGGGAACCAGGATGGTTTCTGCACTCCTGAGTGAGAAGAAAGGTGGGCTAAGGAATAAAAGAGCTAAGGGCACACTTGTTCTGTCTCTTAAGGAGGGCTCCTGGAGGCCACCACAAGTAACATCCCTTTTTATTTTGCTGACCAGAGCTAGCGGTGTCACGTGGCCACACCTAGCTGCAAGAAAGGCTGAACTGTGATCTTTGTGACTGGTGGCTAATTTATAGACAAAAAATTGATTACTCTGGGAAAAGGGAAGATGAAAGTAAAGCCATAACTTGGGTGATAATGTTGTCAATGGAGATTCATTGATTACTAACCGAAGTGCCACTGTAGTGTCAGTGTCTACGGTGGGGGAAGTTGTGCATGTGTGGGAGCAGAAGATACGGGAACCCTCAGTGCCTTCTGCTCAATGTTGCTGTGAACCTAAAATAACTCCAAAGAATAAAGTCTATTAAAAAATTAAGACACACTTAGACATCTCTGCTCCATTTCTCTAGAAGAGATTGGAACAAATATTGTGGAATAAATGAATGAATGACAATAGTGGGTGAAAGATAGTATGTGGAGATCGAAATTGTTTTCCAAGGGAGTTATATTTAGATTATTTTTTTTAACTTAGTGAACTTCATACTTGATAATCCTATTATCCTTATTTCTGGGTTAGTGATTATAGTCTTATTAACTTCAGGAAAAGAAATCTTCTAAAATCAGTTTTTAATCAAGCATAGCTTTACTGGATTCATACCTAAATAATTTCTTTTAAAAGAGAGGAGGTATTTTTTTCGATCTTGTATTTCTAAAGCTTGATAATTACCATTATATTTGCATGGACTTCTAAAGTAGCTTCTTCAGCTACTATACATAGAACTTCAATTCTTTTAGGGTAGGCATCTACAGCTCTAGTAAAGAATTTGTGTGTGTTTTCAGATAGCTCTCTCTAATTGTATATTTCCCCTATGTTTCTGCTGCCAAGTGAGCATTAGAAAGGTAATTTACCTTTTAATACTGGCCCACTTCTTCAGTCTCTACATAGATTTGAAAATTTAACAGGTTTTGTTTTTCCTTTTTCCCTCATGCTGTCCTGACTCTTCTGGTTTCCCAAGAAGATAACTCGGTGAGTGCCAGAGGAGACTAATCTGTTCACTCATTTGAAAAAATAGCCATTAATGTAATAATGAAGTCTTCTTCAGGTAAACTACGTTACTGGAAACCTAACGTTACCCATCGAACCTGGAGAAAAGGGGGATGTAGCTGGATAAAGTAAGGACCTGCCAGAATCGGAATTTTCGGAGTGTTGATGAGAGCTAAGTCCTGATAATGGCTGATGGGAAAGCGTCTCTCTCAGATTGCTGGCCTTTCTCCTGGAGGAAACCAGAAAGGAGGAAACCTTCTTGTTTTTCCCGGGGTGGCACTTACGGTGTCACATCCACTCAGTCTTTTTAGTTCACAATCCTTTTCATCAGGGCCTCCCCAAGGTTAATCCTCCCACCTGTGAATCCATTTAGACCCAAGAGAAGGTTAAAAGCATATACTCTGTGGTAATTGTTCTAAACAGGCTTAAATTAAATAAGTTTTCAATGACTCAGAAGTTTTAAGTGGGACCATGATTTTGATTTTACATTAACAGGAAGGAGTTTTGAGGTTCCTCCCTGAAATCGGTGCCCCGAAGTTAAGGAAACACTTCCGAATTTATTTGTTGTGGACCCTCTGCGATACCTTATGATTTAATTCCCCGATTAGAGAGTGTTCCTCGGCAGTCTCTTTAAATTCCCTTGATCTTGAGTCTTTTCTCTTCTCAAATGTACTATTGATCAACTGATGTACATGTTCTTTTGTCCTCTTTGAGAAGAGTTATTATGAGTCCATTGTTAAACTCCTAAATGGGTCAAATCAATTTTTCAATTGCCTGAGAATAAATACCAAATTCCTGTCTTCCAGGAGCCAGAAGCAAATAAACCTCTCCCACTAATGCAATAAAGTCTCTTTTAAGTGTTATTGCTGGTAGGAGGGAGAAGTTCTCCGTTATTTGTCAAACCAAATGAAATGCTCTGATTATCTCTTTGAACCCACTTAAATTACAACTATCACAGATGTCTGTCAAATTTCACTGACATAAATTGTCTTCTCTTGGAAACTGAAAAATAATAATAAGCCATGAACATCTTTATTTTTTTGTCATGAATTTATTTAATAAATATTTTGGAGTATCTAGGATGTACTTAGCACGGTGGGGAAAATTTACAGTTCTCCTTTTTAATGTTCTTAAAATCTAGTTGGATAGCCTCCAGGAGATTGTAAAGAGGGACCTGCAGGGGATAAAGACCTTGGAGGATGTTGGGTTGAAAGAATCAGTTGTATCAATGGGAAAGTACACAGAAACAGAACCAGGTGAGAACTTGGTTTGAATACAGGACAAATGAAAGCCTCAGAAAAAAAAAAACAAAGTCCAGTCCATTGGGTCCAATTTTAAATCCTTTTCAGGGGTTAGGATCAGAAAGTACAATACAATGGGAAAAGCTAGGAAGAGCAAGGTAACAGCAGATGGTAGGAGACAAAGGTATGGAAAGTCAGGTGGGGACTGATGATACACAGGAAGCACCTTAGGCGTTGAATATCATCATCAGAGACGTTACAAGGTCCTCTATGTAATTAACCAGTAATAGTCACTAACATGTGTTAAATGCAGTGTGCTAAGAAGTTTTTGATCTTAATTTTAACCTTAAGCTATTATGGTAGTAGTTAATTTAATCATCTTGGTGTCTGCTTCATGAATTTGTTATTATTATACTCATTCTTACTGACAAGATGGAAGAATTTACCCAAGCAAGCAAGCTGCCAAGCTGGGCTACGCGTCTTGCAATCTAATTGCAAAGCCTGTGCTCCCAACCACTACAAAGTATATTGCCTAGATACCAGATAAGAGGTGTAGGGAGTGGGCGATTACAGAAACACAGAAGGGAGAAGCAGGAAAGCTCACAGTGGGCTGGGAGACGCAGCAAAGGCTTGCTGGAGACTGTTTCGTCTCCCTGGTGCTATAGTTAGCCTTCACACAGGTGGAGATGTGAGGCTGGTGGAGACCAGGCAAAGCAGAAGCAAGAACATGGAGTCCAGGTTAGCAACTTCTATGTTGTGTTTGCCAATTGTATTTGGGGCAGAATATTTAAAAAGGAAAAATGAAATGTAAGTTTGCAAAGGCAACCTGGAGCCAGAAGATGGAGCACTTTGAATGGGAGAAATTGAACAACAAAGTAGTGTCTTGAAAGCGATATGCATTCAAAAGGCAGGAGGAGCTCCGAGGAAGAGAATGCAAAGAGGGGAAAGCAGAGGCCCAAGGAATCAGCCTGGGGTGGTTCCTACAATGAAAGCCTAAGAGAAAGGAAAAGCAAGCTCTTTCACAAACCTGAGCACTTGTGAAGCTGAGGGCTGAACGAAGTGGTGGCCATGCAAAGGAATGTGCTTGTTGAATAAATGAGTGGGGGCAGGGATTCAAGAGTCAGCAGTGCGAGACAGACCAGCATGACAGGTGAGCCAGCAGAGTGTAGCGCTCAAGAGTCCAGACTCTGGAACCAGCTGCTTAGAATCGAAACTGAGCTCTGCCTCTGATCAGCTCTGTGACCTTGGACAAGTGACCCAATCTCTCCTTGTCTAGGGTCATCATTTGCATGATGGAGGTGATCTAGCTGAGCAAGATCCTACGGGGTCTTCCCGGGACAGACCCCTCCCCCTAGTTCTCTGCGTGCCTCTTGTTTGTGGGAAAAGAGTAGTCTCCCAGACCTCCCCTGGGTCACAGAAGCCTGGCTCAAGAATTAATGCTTGAAAGGATGTGAACACCTAGTGACAAAAGCAGCAGTTGGGCTAGGAGAACTGGTAACAATTTAAACAGTAAATCAGTCATATGTCAGTCACAGAATCTTTAGTTCCTCCCTGCAGTACACAGATAATGGTGTCTGATGCACATTCCTGAGTTGTTTTTACAGATACCAAAGCTCCCACCAAACGGAAGAAGTTAACTACGTGATGACCACGAGCACGTAGCCCCCAGACCAGCTGGAGCCTGAGGATTGATAATGTCAACTCCTGTGACAACATCCTGTTATTGTACCATCAACCAATCAGAGAATTGCACACAGCTGAACACACACCCTGGGACTCCCCTCCCTCATCTCAGCCTTAAAAATGTCTCCTTTACACCCATCAGGAAGTTCAGGTTATTTGAGCATTAGCTGCCCCACACTCTTTGTCTCGTGCTTTACAATAAATATTGCACCTTCCTTCACCACAACCTGATGTCAATAGATTGGCTTTACTGCTTGCAGGCGAGCAGACCCAAGTTTCGTTTGGTAATGGTGATCATCATCCAGTATCATTGGCTTGTTGTGCAACTTGAATGACCTTCCATTCTAAAGCCTGTGGAACAGTGGTGTAGCACGTGGTAAGCTTGCTATACATATTTGTTAAATAATTCAAGAAAAATTAAATCACGATTTGGGCAACTAATTTCTTTACCTTGTATTAAAAAGTAGATAATTGAGAAGCATCATTCAAAGATCTGCTTGGATACTGACTCCTATTAGAAGACGTGCATTTCACTTAATAAACACTATGTCTATTGACTATGTACTGTAAGTACTCTTTGGTTTTGAGGTGTGGAGGGGATGGAAAGCAATATTCCTGGCTTAAAAACCTCAAACCAAAGCCAGAACAACTCCTACTTAAGTAATATCAGACACTCCACCACCACCATCCATCACCACCAATCATCACCACCAACCACAATCACCAACATCTACTGTCACCACCACCTACCATCACCATCCAGCATCACCACCATCTACCTTCATCATCTACCATCACTGCAACACCCTCCTCCACCTTCTGTGTGTATGTAAGTGGGTAGCTGAGCTTTATCTCAGCTCTGGTAAGCTTCTCCATGGGGTATGCCATGGACCATGTCATGTTAGGTTTTGCCATCCATGCAAAGTAAAATATCTGTCACATGTCAAGCACTCAGTGTTGAGTAAATCAACAAACGAGCACTAGTCATAAAGAGTTCTTGCCATCTAGAATTCCAAATAGGAGTTGACAATCTAACATTGATACTAGACTGAGATTACATTCAATTAGACCATAGAATAAGAAAAATAATCTAATAAATGACAGGATGATGAGGTGCTATTGGAACCTGCATTAATGCAACTGTTTGTGTGCGCATATGTGTGCACGTGTGTTTAGAAAGCGGCAGAAATTAGTGAAGTGCCAAATCTGAACTGAGTGGAATCAGAGGAAAGTATGGTTGTGTGCCCAAACACTGCAAAATGATAACATTATGTAAAAACAAAAGCAAGAGTGAAACAAAAACTGGACTTTGTGTCCTTGAGTAAAGTTCAATTTGAGACGTGCAAGAAAAAAACATAAAAATTCAAAACACCGCTTTGATGTTGCATGGGAGCTTTTGTTAGCTTTTCCACAAAGTTGCTAGAGGAATTTCTCATTATGTCTCCAGCTGTGGAGGTTTTCAGGGAAATAAACAATCAGTCTGCCCTTCAAATACCTAATACGCAGAGCCAGAGACAGAGTGGGTTTATGTTTTGCCACCTTAAATCATGTAAGGTGACACCTCAAGTGACTTGATGTAGGAGACTGGAGGGAGTGTGATAGTGTAAAGTCCCAAACGACAGGAGACGGCACAATACAGCTGTTCCATTGACTTACCGTGGCACACTTCTTAAAGGTATTCTGCACACGTAATACACGTTCTCACGGGGAGACATGCCTATTAGTCTCCGGGCTGTGGAGCAGTTCTTAATGAAGGCTGCATTCTTTATGAATTTAAGTTTCTGTTATGTATCTGTCCTACCTTCCTAAATAGATAGATTACATGAGGTCATCTTACTCCCAATATTTACCCTGTTTATCTATTATGTACATGGTAGCCCTAGTGTTCGTGAATACAATGAAATTATATACTTCTCTGGCTAAAAACTTCCTATAGCTTTCCCATTGTCCTTATATTCCATGCCATCATTTGTGTCTTAGTCGGCTCGGATGATTATAATAAAACATCATAGATTGATGACTTAAGTAATAGTTTCTAATTTTTCATAGTTCTAGAGCTTGGGAAATCCAAGATCAGGTTGCTGACAGATTCAATGTCTGGTGAGAGCCTCCCTTCTGCCTTGTAGACAGCCCACTTCTTGTGCCCTCACATGGCCTTTCCTTGGCGCATACTACCGGGGAGAGAGAGAGACATTTCTCTCTTCCTCTTCTTATAAGGGCACTAAATCTCCTCATAAGGCCCCCACCCTCATACCCAATCTAAACTTGATTATCTCTCAAAGGCCCCACTTCCAAACACCATCACTTTGGGGGCTGGAGCCTCAAGGTAAGAATTTGGGGGTACACAACAGTGAGCCTATGACAACCTGCAAAACCTCATTCTAGTCTTTCTCTGAGACCTGATTTTCTGCTCCCTTCTTGCCACATGGGGCTTCTTCTGTTCTTTAAATAAGCCAAGATTATTCTTACCTCTGGGCCTTCGTACTTGCTGGGGTCTCATGTCCCCCAGTGTCCTCACATGCCTTCCCCATCAGCTCTCAGTTCATGCATCACCTCCCCAGAGAAGTCTTCCTGGGACCTGAGCATAAATGTGTTTCTTATCCTGCTGTCATCACTCTCTATCACATCATCTCATCTTTCTTTTCCCATCTCACTAGTTATCACTACCCTAAATGATCTCCATTATTGTCATTATTACAGTTATTATTTATGAATTGTACTAGCATGCACACTTCATGAAAAAAGGCATCTTATCTATACTGCTTATGATGTTGTCTCTAGAATTTAGAGCCTAGCATATGATACATAAATACTTCCATTTACATACATTATGCCAGCATCATGTATATATATGTATATAGATACATAGGTAAAATAGTTCCATGCCCAGTGCCGTGCCTTGAACATCCTTGAGGTTTAATAATAACAACTGCTGATGGCAGGCAATTCTAAGAAGAGTGAAAGTAGCTACACTGGTTCATTGTTTGATGACTTATCCTTGGTAAAAATTGTACCTTTTTTTCTTTCTTAATTTAGCATTCTGTCTCTCCACCTTCAGCATGGTCCTTCCTCTCCTGGGGTCACTTTTGCTCCAGGGCTATCAACCAAGGATTAATTGCTTACTCACCCCTAATTTGGATTAGTTTATAAAATTATGCCGAGATTTTGATAGATCAAGGGGACAGAGCCTCTGACAGTGGTCTAACAGGAAAGATGGGCAGACGGGAGAACATTTTGGTTTAAATGTTCTGGACACGCTGGGACTGGGAGCTGA
Organism: Camelus ferus; assembly: GCF_009834535.1. NCBI lineage: Eukaryota > Metazoa > Chordata > Mammalia > Artiodactyla > Camelidae > Camelus > Camelus ferus. The sequence continues at coordinate 12,193,056 of NC_045719.1, forward strand.
GATCTTCTCCCTGCACTGGTGCTGACAACTTTCTGATTTCAGCGGCCAGCCCCACAGTACAAGCCTTGCTAAGCATGCCTACTGGGCTCCTTGTATTTTAAAATCTGATCTAAGGTATGGAAAATCTCAGAACCAACTCATTACTAACAAGGGCTTTCTTTCTGTCTTTTTTCATTGTGTTCAGAGGCCCCACCTGTCCCTCCATGTCACCTACAGGTTCCCAATGAGTGGACTCAGCCCATCTGCCACAACTTTTTGGCATTCCCATCTGCTTCTGAAGAATAAAATTCCAATTCAGGCGTATGCCTTCTCATTCTGTGATCCTCTCATTCTCCGCTCTTGCTGTTAATGCAGCGTTCGTGTCAAATCTGTTGGCTTTAATGATGTTAAGGGGTTACGTTGGAAGGTTATTCAGTTAGTCTTTAACGGCATGAAACAGCACTTCTACTATCATTTTCGCTTTTCTGCCCATAAGCAAGAACTTGATTAACAGAAGCTAACCCTGAGAAAATGTTCTCTTAAATGAAACGTTTTTAGCGGATAAGCACTAGGTGTCACTAGTATACTCTCAACCACAGTTGTCTATTCCTTCAGAGGCGTCCACGCTGAGCCAGGCTGGCTGCGATAAAGAAATACACAGCGAAAAAAAAAATGTGACAGTGAATATATGTATGCTCATGTATAGCTGAAAAATTGTGCTCTACACTGGCATTTGACACAACAATGTAAAATGACTATAACTCAATAAAAAAATGAAAAAGAAAAGAAATATAGGCATTCCAAGGAACAAAGGTAAATTCTTTCCTTCTTTCAGCAAATACTATTGGTTTAAAAACAATATAAATGTCTTTTAAAAAATGTAAAGATTATAGTGAACACCGTAGTTGAGTAACTTTGAGATATGTGAGTGATTCATCATTGTACATATTAGAAATGTGCATGGATCTTATGTGTGAAACAGATATTTATAAACTGCATTCTGCTTTCTTATTAATTTCTTCTAAAATTTTGGATAAGTAATCCCACCTCCTCGTCCCAATATTCAGTTTAGCATCATTTTAAAATAAAATAATATTTTTGAGGTGGTGGAAATGTTCTGTATCTTTAAATAAGTGATGATTCCATGGAAGTATACACGTGAAAAAAGTTATTAAGCTGATCACTTGGGATTTGACATTTTACTGTATAAAAATTATACTCCCATAAAACCCTAGTAAAAATCATAATTATTCATCTTAATGTTGCTTCTAATAGCTTTTTGCTTTTGTAAGCAGATATTCTGTGATTAAGTAATTATTCTACATAACATTTGCAAGTACTTAGTCAAATGAATGCTGAATCCACCTGATCTCTGCATGTCTTAAAATATGCCACAGGGCTAATTCCCAGATTTGAGACTGCTGTCACTCAGGAAGGGTGGAGTTTTTTATATTTAAGGCACCACATTGGTGATTTTTCACACTGACATGAAACCCTTCTGTTGGTTACAATAACTGACCCTTTGAGCATGAAGTGCTTTGATGTATATGAACAGGTATACTATGGCGAAGTAACACTGTTTTAACCTGTGCCCATCAATCTTTCTTAAAGCAGAAATATCAGCCTACTCCAAGACCTCCGCTTAAATTCAGATACATAGGTGAGTTCTCTTATAGCTCAGGTATAAATTCAATCTACCGAATCATTTTTGCTTTGACATAATTTACCAGCCCAGTTGACTAAAGATGAGCCTAAGCTTTTGGACTTTTTTTATGAACTGGGTGATTAGCCATTCCATTAAATATCTAAAATCCTGGAATTGAAAGTTTAGATGAAATTCTTCCAGGGAAATTCTTTGCGTGTGATTTAAAAACAAAACAAAACAAATCTAATAACACATTGCATCCAAGTTTCTATACTTTATTTTGTCCTTCTGAACCAAACCATTTCCCTCTTGTTACCCAAAATGACATACTGCTTTCCTGATTTTCCGCTTCCAGCCTGGGAAAAGGAAAAGGAATGGGGTTCCCAACCTCCTATTGCTCAATCCAATTACTAGAGTAGATGCTGATCTTTGAGATTGATGTAGTGTTCTCACCTGGCCCATGACTTGAATTCCAGCGTATTGATCTGCTCAAACTTTAGGTCCCTGCACCTTCCCTTTCACCTGAGACTTTCCCCAATTGATTCTATGCCTCGAAATATATGTGACACAACAATTCAGACCTTCTCCATCCTCAGCCTCAGCTCCCAGAATGCTGGTACGATTCCTATAACTACCAGTCCTATAAACCAGCCCGACGCATTAGTTGATGTCTTGATCTCCATTGGACACTTGTTTCCCAACTATTTTTCCAACTATTCCCAACCCTCATGGTCCAGGACTTTGCATGCTCCTCCCTTAATTTGTTGTTAGAAGCCAGAATAGCTGTATCTATTAGGAAGCAATTCAGGTGAAAAAAAAAAATAAATAAACAAAAAACTGAGCTCCTATTATGTGCCAGCTACAAAGACAGATCGGGGTACAGATATAGGTTTAGACATGGGTCCTAATCTTAGAGACCTTACAATATTCTGGAGTCATCTACTCACAAATTGATCACATTAATATTCTATGCATTGAATACCTCCCATGCATTAATCTTGCCAATTCCAATAGAAGACATAGAAGTTAATGCATTTGCTACACTGATCTAAAAATAAACAACCTTCTTCATTTGTGAGGCAAAGGATGGAGAAAGAACATTATTATACAGCTGTGAAGGTTTTCTCTTATCTTAGCACTCCAATTAGAGCAGACAGAGATCATGTAAGATTGGGGTCTGACTGTCCTTTATGATCGGATTACTGCTTTCTGTATTTTGCAGTTAGCTTTATTCCTTTGAGAACTATGTAAGTTCAAAAAAAGCTAAAGGTCCGACCTGTTCTTAGAAACAATAATTAGTACATATATGAAAACTTTAAAGAATGTGCAGGATACTGTATATATGTATTTACATGCAGTATAATGTGTATGTGCAGTTGAACTGTAATAATTCTTCATAATAAAACTGATAAAGGGAAAATAAAGAAATAAATAAAAAAGTATGTTTGGAGCAAAAAAAAAATATTGATTAGGTAGTATATAGTCAGTGTATTTTGTTACAAGGAACTCTGTTGTAAGCAAACTATGATAGATGGTAAGTAACAGAAAATTTTGCATACTGTATCACATTATTTTCATACCAAAAAAAAAAAAAATTGGGGTAAGACCAAACACACATATATGTATGAAGAAAATGGAAGTCAAGTGCACGCACTAAATTTTGAAACCCATGTTAGTAGACAGGGCTATGAAAGACAGCTTCCCTTTCTGTTCCCCAAGTGCCTGATTACTTGTGACCAATATTTCCAATCTCGTTCTATTCAATAATACAGTCTAGGAGAGAACAATGCTAAAGAGTGTTTCTTTTCCTGTAGAAATTGCATTTCCTACAGGATTCCCACTGGTAATCCATGGTGAAGACACGAAGTAAAGAGAAAAATGCAGAGGAACAGCTTCCGTGAGTGATGGAGACGTAGGCGGCGTGAGGGCTCCCTGCCATCCGCGCGGCTGTGACGGCGCCCCGCTGGCGCGCTCCGGCAGGCGGCAGCCGCAGGCACGCTGAGCATCCTGACGCCGTCTCCGTGCCGAGCGCCACCCCGCGCTGCGTCTCAAGGGCAGACGCGGGCAGGAGGGAGACGCGTCTGGCGTTGGCGATATGAAAGGTAAGTTTGCGCTGGATGCCACAGACCGAGAAATGATAGTTTAATATCAATCATCACAGACAATTGTAATAGTACTGGATGTTCATACAGAGAAGATCTATTACCCATTAGGCGGCAAATCTATCACAAACAGGACCCCAACTCTTACTGACTGAAAACTGAATAAGCATCGTGTCTCTAAGAGCAAACAAGTTCAAACAGAGGAAACTGAAGTGACCTTCAAGTGCCCCGTACTTCTAGGGTAGCAACTACAGAATAGTATCATTTAGGGCTTCATTATCATAAGGAGGGGGAAACTCTGGGCATTGTCATGAAATGCTACTAGTTCTCAACCTTATTTCATCACTGAAGATGCAGTATTTCCTTCTTCTTTTTTTTTTTTTTTTTTTCCTTCTGTTTGCAACACACATGTATGCTTGAATCACAGAATCTGAGATCCGGACAGAAAATCGGAGATTATCTCTCTAGTGGTCCCAAACCTTGCTCACAGCAGAATCACCACCAGCGAGGGTGGAGCTTTCAAAATACAGATTCTTTTGTCTCTCTCACCAAGAGTCTTAGTTTCCTTGGGTGGCCACAACAAAGTACCACAAACTGGATGGTATAAAGCAGTAGAAATTTATTATCTCGCAGTTGTGGAGGCCACAAAACTGGAATGAAGGTGTCAGCAGGGCCATGCTCCCTCTGAAACCTGTAGGGGAAATATTGCCATGCCTCTTCCCGTCTTCCGGTGGTGGCCGGCGATCTTTGGCATTCTTTGGTTTGCGAGAGCATCACTCCAATCTCTGCCTCCGTCATCACAAGGACTTCTTTCCTCTACGTGTGCGCCTTTGTGGCTCTTCTTGCCTTATTGTGATACCAGGTATACTGGATTAAGCCTCACCCTACTCCAGTATGACCTCTTCTTAATGAGCCTATTTCCAAACAAGGTCACATTTTTCAGGTTCTGGCGTTTAGCACTTTATCATGTCTTTCCGGAGGGACACAATTCAACTCATAAAGGTACTGGAGTGGGACTGAGAGTCATTTAAGTGATTTGGTGATAGCCACCTTTGAGAACCATTTGGTCAATCAGGCCAATTCTATTCTATAGAACAGGAAATTGAGGGCTAGATGTGTCGAGGAGCTTGTAAGTTACAGAATCAGAACATGCATAAACCACTCACACATTTATGCAAACAATCATCCTTCAGATATCCACTTTAATGATTATAACAGAGATGCTTCCTTAAACTTGGATTAGGATCACTAGATATTTAATAAAAAGCTCTGTAGCTTTTTAATTTTAATTTTGAAACCTACTGCATAATACTTAACCCAAGAGTTTTCTGTTTAAAAAAATTCTGTTTGGACATCTTCTTCAGGTATTCAAACAAGACCAACGTGAGGGTCGAGTGGATTTGCAACTACACTTCAAAAAAGTATACAAAGGCACAGACATTTTCTCTGACAGTGAAACACTGTTTGAGACGATGGATTTCTTCTGAGATGTGGATGTTCCTTGGGGCAACATAAGTGGTGGCTTAAGTGTCACTAATTTAAATAAAATAGTTCTTAGGCACGTGGAGCATGTGTATGTAAAAGCTGAATGAAAAATGTAGAGCGGACCTCGTACCCTTCTCAATGTGTCTGTCTCTCCAAGCTCTCCTCTCCAGCTATACCTAGAGTCATGAAGGTGTGTGAAGTAAGAATAAAATGAATTCTGAAGTGGGGTTTATAATTCAGCAGGCAAGGGTGGAAAGATGCTTCCTACACAATTGCAATTATGTACAAACACTGTAACAAAAAAGTGCAAAAAAGTTTGGGAGAATGTCACAAAACTTGGGACAGAAGAACCACTGGAATGAAGAGTTAATGTGGAAATCATGACCACTGGCCCCAAACATGCCGAGATTTCAGTAGCTTCTGTGAAACAAAATTCATATTCTATGGCAACAAACACAAAAAATTGAAGCATAAAACTTCTTCTCTGCCCTTTGGCCTCCTCTGTCCCCCGACTGTGCACTGTGTCTGCATATGCCTCGACCAGACCTGCCCCATCGGCAGGACTATGTGTTCATCCATAAAGAGCGACACTCTCCTAGAAAATCAACAAGACAACTCCTTAAAAGATAACATTCCTTTCTGATCTTGTGAGGGATCACAGGATCCACCAGGATAACGCTTAGATCTGGATTATGTGAACTGTCAACAATGCGTCATAGGATGTAGAGCCCTCTGTCTCAGAAACCTTAAGTAACTGTGCCTTGATTTCTAACTGGCAAAGCAGTCCTCAGAGTTTTCCTCAAATTCGGGTCAAATAAAAATTTCCATTTCTTTCTTAGATCTGATACAGGAAAAAATGGGGTGTAAGAGGATGGGTCATGTCACAGGTCATGTCACAGGTCTCGGTCGAGCCCCTGGGATGTGCCCCGCCAAGTGAGGGTTGTTGGCTTTGCACAGGCCATCTCAGAAGGCCAGAGAAAGGCCTAGGAGACACACATTCCATGGGCAGAGTGTAGGCCATCTTGCTCAGAAGGGAGAGCAGTGGCCTCAGAGCATGGGGTCAGCTAGGAGAAATGAGATCAGCCCCGAGGTGTGCGGGGCAGTTGGTTTTTATGGGCTTGGTAACCCCCAGTGCTAACACGTGGGAGGATCATTTCAGCTACTCTGGGGAAGGGGCTGGGGTTCTCCAGAACTGGGCCTTCACCCACTTTTTGACCTTTCATGGTCAGCCTTGAGACTGTCCTGGCACCTGTGAGTGCCATTTACAGTACTGTTGCATTTTAATGGGCATATATTGAAGCTCAAGGTCTACTGGGAGTTGAGTCTTCCACCATCTTGCTGTGCCATTTTTTTTAATTGGTTGTGCCCTGCCCCCTTCCCTCCCATCTCAGATCGACTGATTAATTTTTCATTGACACTTCCATAGGGGAAAAGGAAGGCAAGACTGAGATCTGTGTTGGATGATGTATCATCAGGGATACCGATTCAGAAGACAGTCTCACATCCCGCCTGTTCTCTGCCCCACTCCCACCAATAAACTAAGGAGGAAACGAAGAATTTGATTACTTTTCTAGTACAACAATAAAAGATGTTCAGTAGATGCAGAACTTCCAATGGCAGGGCATAAGCATGGACACGGTTCTCTTGGAGGAGGAATATTTACAACCAGCCTGCGAAATTATCAGGATTGAAGGGCACTGATTTGCATGTACATACTAATGGCTCTGAACACACAATTAATGAAGAGAAATGGCCCTTGCAAAGCCAGGCGCTCTCCATAGAGGAAAACTTGAGGTTTGTGACATGTAAATTGAAAGCTCCCATCTTTTCTGATCATGAAGTTATTGCAAATTCATTTTTTGAAAGCAGGGAAATTCGACGGGGATATCATCAACTTATTTACAGAACGGGATGACATGCAAAATATAATAAAAAGTGTTAATCAAGTCACCTTCCAAATATCAGTGATTGGTCATCAAATAATAATATGGTGATAATCCTCAGGCAAAGGAACAAAATTAATATTTTGAAAGACGTTTCCAACTTCAGATAGAATTGAGAGTAAATGTGAAAAAAAAATCTAAAGATAAAAAATGAACATCACCAGAGGGAGGAAGGTTTATGCAGAGCACTCCGAGAATAAAGGAGAGCGGATGAAGCTGCTCAGAAGTGAAAACCGCATGGGACCCCGTGGTCCTTCTAAACCTCCTGGACCCTCCCTGACCCTCCTTTATGCCTCCTAGACCTTCCCTGAGTTCCAAAGGGCAGGTTCAAACAGCTACTAATTAGAGGAGTGAGGAAATGTGAAAACAAAAGAGATGCAGTCAAGAAACAATAGCGCAGGATGGGGAGAGCCCTCAGGGGATGTGCGTGACTCCCTGATACCTACCTCTGAGCAACTCCACAGGAACTAAGGTCCCACCCAGGTGGAGGATGGTGACTTCAAGCTGAGCACAAGCATGTGGACTCCAGACTATTTGAAGCCGGAAAGTCGACGACTGAGATGCCTGAAAAACCTCCCTGTTACTTCACCACCAACCAAGGACGGGAAGGTCACACCTTCCCGTGTGACCTCCCGCCAAACTGTGCCTATAAAAACTCTTCCCCCCGAACCACTGGGGGAGTTTGGCTTTTTGAGCCTGAGCTGCCCAGTTCTCACTGCTCGGCCCTTGCCATAAACCCTTCTCTGCTCCAAACCCCGATGTTTCGGCTTGTGTCCAGCACACAAACTTGGGCTCAACAGAAAAAGCACCAGCGTAGCGAATGAGGTTTGCACGCCACTGCGACCAGCATCAGAATCTTCTGCCATGTGTGTTAAGATAAAAATTTTCGGATCCTACCCTAAACCTACTGAACCAGAATATTGCTGCTCTGTGCATTTTGTCAGATTCCCCCGATGACTCTCAGGTACCCTTCCTTTGAGAGACAGTGTCTGAGATTTTATAAAACACAATGAGAGGTTCAGAGGTGACAGCTATAAAGAATATAAAGATGTTGTAAAGGATGGGACTAAATGAGAAATCATGGTGTGTAACTGAAAAGATTGATACAAACTTCTTTAAAGAAAGAGTAGAGATGAAGAGCAAAGATCAAGTTCATGAACTGACACTTGATTCCAGGGAAAGAAAATGAAATAAATGATTTAGAGGCAGGTGCTCACAGTTCAAGAGAGAAGGCAGGAAAAATCAAGCTTGTAAGGGACAGCAGTGTCTTGGGATGGGCCCTTATAACTGATAATTCCATACAACTTTGGAATACTACTCAAGCAAACTTTAGGGTGCGGTTTTGAATGGCAAACAGGGAAAACACGAAGAAGTGGCCAGTACAGGGGAGTTTCTGTTCCTGCTCGGGGGCCACTTGTGCTAGTGGACAGACATGTCTCCTGACCTACGTGTCCTTATCTTCCCTAACAAAATAATTTAAATCCTCACTAAACAGTGCTGCTTAAGGACTAAAGCTAAAACTCAGGCCTGAAATAATGCCTGAAAATCCATAACCTGGAAGCAGGATTTAAATGCAATAAAAAGTCACAAAGAGCTCCAAAAAACCCATTACCATGTGTTCTGTAATTTTAAGAGACAGTATGTTGTGAAATAATAATAGAGGCATTGCTGGGCCGAAGAACATGAAAGGAAAAATACCCTATAATGGTTAAAGAACACTTGCTCTGAAATGTTCCCCCAGTTGACATCCATTCACATGGAAACAGTTTTATTAAATACTGCGAGTTTTAAATTACACAGGTCTTCAGGAATTTGTCACTTGCATAAGATGCGACTCTCTAGTGTTGCTGGGGTATATAAAGCACATGAAAGGAAGTTTCACACCATTAACAGGAGAAGGAGGGGGGACAAGTCCCATGTCATATAAATCCTGTGGAATTCAACCTGTGAGTGAGAGAGAAAGGACTGCAGTTTTAAAATAGCACGCTGCCTTTAAGTTTCTGTGTGAGAGAGATCTTTATGACAGCAGTGTGCAGAAGAGCTGGGTTAGAGGTAGTGTGGCCTGTTTGGGGACTAGTTTGTGATTAGGTCAAAGACGATCGGGACCTGGCTGAGTTGGGGATGGCAGTTTTGGGGAAGAAAGCATAACTTGCAAAATATTGAGGCAGCCAAGCAACAAATACTAAGTGAATGCCAGCTATGGGCTAACAGCTGCTTTCTGCCTTCGGAGGTAAAACCCACAGCACCTGGAGTTTGACGGGATGGGGCAGCTGGCAGAGTAGCTAATAACCTGCTGGAGGAAGAAGAGAACAGGGGAAAGTTCTTCTGACCAAGATGTTAGACCAAAGGGAGTTTGAATTTGGCCAAGAATGAAGGGGACACTTCTGAGGGGCAGATGCTGAAAAGCAAGGTTGAAGCTGGCCAAGCAGACCAAACCAACCAAACCAAGGCCTGGATGTGGGCACACAATCCAGGTTCTAGAATGCGAAGCCAGTTTCACTAACTGAAGCATTGGGTCTTCCTGGTATTAACGGGAGATTAAGCTGAACGTTCATGGAAAGGCATACTTTGCAAAGACTTTTGAAGGGCAGGGTAAGGCCTTTGGATTTTATTCTGAATGCAGTGAATGGTCCCTGCAACACTTTTCATAGCAAACTCCAGATCACACTTAACAGGGAAAGTTAAAGACGAGATGAGGGCCTTGCACTGGAGCATGAATCCAGCCTTGGAATATAAAGGTATTTGATTTAAAAACAAATTTCATCACATATCAGTTACTCAGTGATGCCTCTTGCATTCTTAGGGTGTTTCTAATAGACTGGGCCTGCTTTTTATAACTTAAACAGTTTATTATTTTCTGAAACAAGAATTTTATACTATCCCAAGATCTGTCCATTTTTCTCCCACGTTAAAGACTTCATATGCATTTGCTACATCAAATTACAAGATAGTTTGGTAAAAATCTACTTTTACTTATTCTGAATTAGCACATTATGTTGTTTTTTTTTTTTCTCATTGCAGATGTGTCTACCACATCACATGCTAGCTACATTTCACAGAAATTATTTACATTAAATCAAATATTGCATTATTCTCCTTGCAAAACATAAAGCAAGTATTTAATCCAAAAGAAGACACTGCCAATTTCAGATCTTTCTTGTCTTCAAATCTGCAACTTGGACATCCCTGCTAATAGTTCTATGCTAATAGGACTAATGATTTTAAAATATTTGAAAAGCATTTTTAAGACTAAAGCTGAAAGGGCTTGTTTATCTATTTCTATCCAATTTCTACCTAATGGTGTTTGGACTGGTCTGCATGTTAAAGCAGGCTATACCTTTAAGCAAAAGCATACATTATCTTTTTCTAAAATCTGATTCAGAATGCACTGCTTCTCGGAAACCTCTGAGGATTGAACTCTGGCTTGTGTTTTTGGTTCTGTTATTTAGCATCAACCAAGAGCCACAGCACAGGTTCATCAACAGTCTTTAAGACCAACTCCTCCCCCTACCAGACAAATGCAAATATACAGAGGATTCCATCACTGATAACTCCAAGGGACAATAGCTAAGATAAACATATGGTAGTTCAATAGATCGGAAGTTCCTTCTGCATAAAAATATCCCATCAATTACATTGAGAGTCCATTATAGAAACTAAAGAGAAAACATTTTCAGACACTTCTCATGACCTTTACCAAGTTCAAGGCAATCCTGACCTAGATGGTCAGAATAGGTTTCGGTGGGGAAGGGAGGGGAGGAGAAATATTCTGGTTACTGGGGGCAAAAGCCTTTGTAACCCACTCTGAGAGAGAAAGAGAGCTCCTGGGGTGGGCAGGAGAGCTACCAGCTTGAGATGAGCTCAGGTTGTGGCCAATAGTTTGGATCCCCCAAGGGCTCAGTTTTCATTACTCCTGATGGAAGCAAAATTTCTCAGCTGTTTGTAAAATCAGGCAGGTTCTTGGAATGAAGACTGATTCTCTCAGAAAGCTGACCAAGTGAGAACATGGGTACACTTTGCTCCCCGCTCACCTCTGAGTCTCTCAGACACATGGATGGGGCTCAGTAGGGTTCTTTTGTTAGACCTCTTTGTGCTGTCGACATAGACAGAATAACATTTGATGGGTGATGAAAAACTAGAAAGTACGATGATAATACAGCCTTAAAATGGATGCATAACATTGCTTTCCTGGGCCACACTGTTCATAGAAAAGTCAAAGATCCTATGTCCTATATTCAGGAGCTTGAGTTGAATTTATACTCACAGTTATTGGACCACAGTTCTATCAGCCACCACTCCAGTGGCCACTGTGACACTTTCAAGCTGAGAAAATACACTGTCAGTGGTCAGGGAGGAGTGTTAACTATAGCAAGAGTGTGACATGATGGTTCTCCTTGGTAGGGATCAGTTTGCAAAGAGAATCAGTCGTGGTAGCTGCAGTGCCCTAGAGCCACTGGGGTGGAGGTAGAGGGCCTCTTCATCACCTTAGAACACCATTGAGAACAACGTCTTGGAGACCAGAAATCCATAGAGAGCAATGAAGATCTTTTAACTTGACAAAGGGAGCAAAAAAGAAAGGACGTAAGTGTGAAGGGCAGGACTCCATCACTTCAGGGCCCGGTAGTCTCTGCAGGAATAAGCATGGGTACTGGACTCAAAGGAGAGATTAGAAAACCAGCGAACAAAGAGCTGAGTATTACGCCGATGATTAAGAGCATGGGAGTCCTCAAAATCGGCTGATCCTTATCCATCAGTTATTCTTAAAATACGACCTGACCAGATACTAAGCTGCTTGGGTTCTATATTTCTTAAGAATTACCAAAGGGGAGAGAAGCATAGCCAATATCTACTCCCCTTCTCCAGCAATTCACTGCCCCATCACATCCATCAGCCTCCTTTTCAGCCGTCAGCCTCCCTCTCCCCTGACCCACCAGGAACACTGTGACCCTAGACTTCTGCCTGGAAACCAAAAGTAACTTCTGAGGGAACACCTGATTTATGACTTTTTGGTGCGGGACACGAATATAAACAGGGAGGACCTCCGGCTAGTCTAACCCCAAAGAACTGGATCCCAGAAAGGGAAATGGCCAGGCGAGGCATGGGGTCAGAGAGTGGGCTTTTGTAGATGGAGAACATCTGCCCCACCGTAAAGCGGTTTGGGCTCCATGTAGGCTAAATCAGTAAATGAAGGGTCAATGACAAGACGACATCCCCGAGGGTGTAGCCCAGGAAGCCTGAGTGAGCGAGAGAAGAATCAACGAGGCGGGAGCAGGAAGGTGGAGTTCGTGGCTTCACTGCAGCCGCTCACATATAGGACTTCGGTGGACTCTGAGCTTTCAAATATAAGGCTAAAAGAGGAAAGAAAGGGCATGAGAGAGACACAAAAAGGAATGAACAGAGTCTCCTGAGTTGTTATCTCTACCAAAGGAACCCACAGAGGGGATAATTTAGTGCCTCCGTTAACCACCACCAGAACTCTGAGTTGAGCAGTCAGTGTTTACTCTAAAATATGCAGCCAGTAACTGAAGCTGACACTGATCTTGGCAGAATTACTTAACAATTCTCTACCCCTGTTGGATGAGCCTCCTCCTTGAAGAAACCTCACTTCCCCACCCAAGAAACTGCATTCCTTTGTTCCCTTAAATCCTTCTCAGAAGCCTGCTAAAAGATATTTTTTGAACCTCAAGGAACTATTTTTAATTAAACATAGCAAACATTAATATTCCAAAGAGAGAGTGATGGTGTGGAATAAATTTAAGTTCTTCCTATGAATTATATATATACATATGTAAAATATCCACTCTCATTATAGAAAAAAAATTCTCAGTTGCATGTCCACATTTTAAAAGATTAATTCTTATTAAAAATGAGAAGCCTTAGGTCAAAGGACAAGAATTATTTTATTTATTTTTTTCAGCTTAAACTGAATATTATTTACCAATATAATCAACCATAATGTGTTATTGAGTCAATGCTCACAGGACAAGAATTATTTTGAAACATTCCTTTTAATTGAAGAAAGAATGAATAGTATGAAAGAGTTAATTAAAACACTCTCTGCTATTATTCGTTACGTAGCCCTTTGTAAAAACATAAGACTCTTGCACGCTACATCTGTGGAAACTATAACCCAAAGTGAAGTGTTTCCTCCAAATTATCTGGTACATGAGACAGAAAAATTTTCCCATACATTGTTTATTGCCACTTCCTGCCAAATCAACTTTACAAACAACCCCTTGAGAATCTTAAATATTGTTGAAACATCCTCCAGTTCACAATCTGCCAAACAGTGGTGGTAAGCTTCTTGGGAGAGTGTTAGAGCTTACAGCGGGCTGGAAATAGTCAGGTAGACACACTTCGCTGCAGGCAGGCCAGGAGCCAGGCTTCCTGAGAACTGAACTCCAGGTAGAATTCATTGTCTTCAGCTAAACTGCTGAAGGTCAGCCACCCCCTGTACTGAGGGCTTGGGTGTGCTCTAACAGCTTCTTTGGGAAATGGTTGAATACTTCCCCTGGCTGTCAGGAACACGGTAAAGCAGCTCTAGTTGAGAAAGAGAATGTCAATCTCTTTTTCTTGGTCATAAGGAATTCTGAATCGAGGCTTTTCAGTGTCGTGGTTAGAGAAGATGGTGTGTGCATTACAGACGCAGGTCAAGAACTTAGGCAGAAAGCTTTTCTGAACATGTTCCCAAGATGAAAATGAGTAAGCCATGTTCCGTATCTACTTATATATTTATCTCTGGGTCTTTTAGCATAATTCTTATCAATAGGACTTTAAGTAAAAGTTTTCTTTAAATATCCAGCCTCTTTCCAGTTTTGCTACCAAAAAAAAAAAAGTGCTGGAAGAAATAGTACCCCAGAGGCTAGGAGAGTATTGACAGTAGAAAAAGTGAAGTGTCCCCAAGGTCAAGGTGTAGTAGAGGGTTAGAGTTGGGAAGACAAGATTCTACTGGCCATCTTCATAGTCTTTATCCAGGGTCTGAATTCAAGGCAAGGGTTTGATTTTACTAGATGTGGCGGTGGTTTTTCTTATTGATCTTAGTGTGAAACGCTGTACTAGACACTTGGATCATAAAATAAGTAAGACACAGTGCCTCAAAAGAGAACAAGTTATCTTGGCTAATTTGACTTGGCTTTTGTTAACAATTTTGACTTGAAGGATAGTTGTCATGTAGCTATGTCAAAATACAAAGTGATTATTTGAAAGCAGAAATAATATTCACAATAAAACCTCACCTAATCTCTGACCCTCTTCCCCCTCCTCCCTCCTCCATACTCATGGATCAGAAATGGGTTGGGGCCAAAGATGGGAGGAGACATGCTCATTTTTCATTTCAAACACTTAAAATGTAATAGCTAATTTTTAAGGCCATATAAAAAAGCTATCTCACTGCGAATGCATCTAAATGGCTTCAAACAGTCTTCATGGAAAATTCTTGGTCTCCTAAAATTCATGGGTCTCAGTAGGAATAAGCAGCATCCACCTGGGTCATCTGGATTACCCCGGAGAGCAGTCCCGCTGCCTACTTTTGCAAATACTCAGCGTTGAAAAGTTAACGGGAGATCTACTTCAGATCTAGAAGCAAAGCATCATCCATGGTTCCTTGTGATTCATCTGAGTAGAATCCTGGGTGCGAAACAACCGATCTGTTGACTTGGTTGATCATTGCTTCCGGGTTACTTCATTGGCCAGATGGCTCTGTGCACTTCTGATTGTAGAAGCTAAGAGGGATTTGACCAAGATATACTCTCTGGATACACACTGGATTCTAATCAACTCCCTCAACAGTTCTTTTCAACTGAGTGAGATCTGATATTCCTGCCCAATTACTCATCTTCCCACTGCAATGCAGCATTCCCTGAAGTATGTGCTACAGAATGTTAGCGTCTTGGATTTTAGAAAGCATTCTGTAGAAAACAGGTTTACTGATCAAATGAATATGGCAGAGCTTGCCCGAAACAATGTGGAATGGATTTCTTTATTCTAGGATTTCTCAAAACCCCAAATCCAGCAGTCAGGGAAGTGAATTCGCTTTCAGACTTATTTGTGTCTTAACTCTACCTCTTACTAACTTTGACCTTGAGCAAGTTATTTAATCTTTCCAAGGTTTAATATGCTCATCTCCAAAATTAGGATACAAATACCATATTACAGAATTGGTCAGAACTGGATTAAACAAAATACCTAACTAAATCGGTAACATTTTCTATTTGTTTTGGGATGCAATTTATATTATGATGTTTCTACGTCACTATGCAATTTAGATTATGTCTTTGGTATACCAAAAGTGTGGATTCAATTTCAGTGTACAAACAAAGCAGAGGTATTGCGGATAGCTTTTAATTCTACCTAATCATTCTTCCATTAGATGCCGTGCTGGGAATCACGCTGCAAATCTTTGGGAATTAGCTGCCCATTTCATGCCCTTTTTTAATGTGACCTTAGTGTTACCCTATACTGGCCATTGATTTTTCTATTGGAATTCTACAGGCCTTTAAATGGCCCTGCACTAACGATGCCAATGTATGTTAAGGTATTGAAAAGTTAAAATGGTGCTTCCTGTACACAACGTGTGCTCTTGCAGAGAAGCTAAACCTCATTAGAAGCCCTGTCCTTTGTTCTCATATTACAGTGAGTTGAGTTACCTGGCTTGCCTTTCAAGAGTCATTAGGATATCCGAGCTCTGAATTCCCAGACGCTTATTGTCACACCATCCATCTTCAACAAGGCTCAGTGAATATCTCTGCAGAGGTCACCATATTGGCAATAGTTCAAGTGTTGTTTTCAACCCCAAAAGAACTTAAAGTACGCCTTTTTTTTTTTTTTTTTCTCTTCAGAATCTTTCCAGCCTGTTTCGTAACAGATTACATTTCAGGGATGGAGAGGACTTTTACAATTCTCCATTCTCCATCTAACACTTTGTAAGCATGCGCTTTGGAATAAAGAGAGAATCCTGACTGTAGATGAGAAACCTAGTGACACACTATGGTTTACCAAATCTTACTCTCTGTCTTTGAATGAGGGGCATTCCATTGTCAGAGCTACCACAGGCAGGTCTGAAGGATGGCAGCAGGTAAGTACGATGACCTTTTTGTGTGAGAGACTGGACTGGATGTGAAACTTACTTAAGGAGCTAAATAAAGATTGCTTGTTGTTTCCTATTAGGCATATATGACGTCAAAGGTGGGGAATTCCAAACACTTGTAGGACAAACGGGCTGTAATAAAGGCTTTCAGGGAGGCTATGGGCTTTGTGTGGCAGGATGACTGTCACCTCTAAGTACACAATCTACACCAGTCAATTAATCTAAAAGTGGTTATTGAGCACACGCTCTGTGCCAAGTTCACATGCCAAGCTCCAAGAAGTAGCACAGAGGACCTCTGCCCTCAAAAGTTTACTATCCAAGACCTGGAGATTCAAATGATGGAAGGCAAATAAAAGACAATAGATAAAGGTGTGGAGCACGCTGCACATCCTGCAGGAATCCAGAGAAGAAAGATCTTAGTGGGCTGTCGACAAGCAAGCTGGCTTTCTTGGAGGAAAAGAACTTGGTTTGGAACTTTGAACCACAGTAAGACTGCACTGGCCAAGAAGAGGAGGAAAGAGATTCCTGGACACGGAACAAGATCGGGTAAAGAGCAGACTGAGTGAAGAACCCAGTAAAACCGTCGGTGTGAGTGAAATGAATTAATAATGATCATTTTGGGCAGGCAGATTAGAGGACTTGAAGGAAAGCTCCGAATCTGTAGTTTGACCTTGATGGATAGATCATGGGTGATAGTGTAGATTCTTTAGCTAAAAAATGATGATAAGGGCACAGCACCCCAGGAACATAAATTGGATAGTTTTCATACCGGATGGGTTAGAAATGAAGAAGAGCAAGAGCGGTGCCTGGGACGGTCTAAGACTGAGGACTCGGATGAAAGTCATAGCAGGGGGCTGGCTAGGAGATGAACAGAGAAACACTGAAAAGGAGGTCCGGCAACATCTGGGTGATAATCTGAAATGCTTAGTCAGTGACACGGAGAAAGTATTACACCTAATATTTAGCAAATGAAATGCTTTAAAACTCATGGCTTTTAGAATTACATCTGAACATCCCAGCTTGCTTCTTAGCAACAGTGTGATCTTAGGAAAATTATTAAATTCTTTGTACCTAAATTTTCCCAAATCTAAAGGGAGATGCAAAATTTTTTTATGTGAGGATTAAACAGGATATTGGTGAAATGTCTAACAAGGGCCTGGCACTTGATGGGCACTCAAGAAATAGTAGATCTTTGTTCCACTTACGTTCTCCTAAAACATTCCATAGGCAGCTGGAAACTGGAAGCCAGGTTCAAGTTCAGTGGCCATGTGATGGTCTGAATGTTGTGTCCCACCCAAATTCATATGTTGAAATCCTAATCTCCAATGCAATGGTACTTTGAGGTGAGGCCTTTAAGAGGTATTAGGAGTTGAGAACAAAGTCCTCATGAGTGGAACTAGTCCCTTTATAAGAGGCAGAAGGAGACCCCTGGTCCCTTTTGCCATGTGAGGTGACAGTGAGAAGATGGCCATCAATGAGGAATTTGGCTCTTACCAGACCCTGAATCTCTCTGCATCATGATCTTGGACTTCCCACCTCCTGCAGTGTTAGAAATAAATTTCTGTCATTTATAAGCCACCTAGTATATGGCATCTTGTGATAGATGCTCGAATGGACTAAGGCAGGCTGGAAATGTAGTTAGACCTCATCCACATAGAGGTGGTGGTTTGAACCATGTGTGAAACACTCTCCTTGAGGAAATGATTGAGTAAGTGGAAGAAAAGATCCAAGAGGAAGTTTGGAGGATAAGCCTAAGATGAGAAAAAAGAAGAGCTGAATAACGAGAGAGGCCTAGAGAGAATACAGTCTTGGTCATCAAGTAAAGCAGGAGAGTTAGAGTAAGGTGACCTCCGGTACCCCATGTTGCAAAAAGATGGGGATAAGGACTGCAAAATCGTTCCATTCAACTGGAGACAGTCGGTGACCAAAATGCCTGACCTTTGTAATTCTTGTCTCTTGTTGAGACTCCTTTATAGTTCAGGAGAAGACTCAGCAATGCTCACATGGTTACCAGAACTGTGAATGACATGTGATTCGTTCACCATCACCAAAAATACCTCTTCAGCAGATACGCCACCTGCCACAGGAGGAACAGAGAATCGGGGTCCTTAAAATACATGCAACCAGCAAGCTATTTTAACATAGAGAAGACAGGAAGCCATGAATTAACAAAAACTACAGTTCCCTGTGATGATTTTTAATAAAGCCAAACATCAAATATTGGCTTCCCTTGCGTTGGAAAATGAATAGATAAACACTTCTGCAATGACCTGAAGGCTTGGACAGAGAGGATAAATAAATTATTGACACATGAGGAGTAGACAATTCTCCATCCACCACTGAGCTTTTCATTCTTTGTGGAGCAGATGGTCTAAACAAAGCAGCCAAAAATAACAGGTGGGTTTTATTGCATTAAGCCACTGAAAACACAAAGCCTCCACAGTTTAAAAGCATATTTAAAATATTAGGCCTTAAAACCACCTTTGAAAATGATCTTTCATAGTTACAAAACACCTTTGTCCATCTTAGATGATATCAAAGTATAAGGACCAATGTGAGGATGAACACATGTTTAGAGACAGCAGGGGTGAGACAGCTTGGAGGAAACAGCTGCTCTTTATGGAAATGGCTTACACAGGGTTGTTAAACCATGTTGATAGAGTCTAACTGACATGGACAACATCACCTCTTCTGGGACCAAACAAAGCTTGGGTCTAAGTCATTGCTGCCATAAACACGGCTGTCTCAGATGCCCGGCACATCTCCATCCCCTACACAGAAGGCAGCCACAAAGAATTCAAATACCTTATTCCTCCTATAATTCGTCAAATACCTAAGTCCAATGATAGAAGTCAAACTGCAGTCCAATAACATCTATCCTACATCATTCTCTGTATTTGTCTTACAGTGTATTGTTTTCATAAGTCAGGGAAGGAAAAAGAGTCTGTGAGGTGGGACGAGATGAAGGAAAATATGATGCTTGGGTCATCGATGGAGGAGACAGTGCAGCTTCTTTTTTTCAGAGATTAGTTCTTTTTTATAGTATATTTATTAACTATATGCATTTGATGACTAGTATTTTCAGATTAAAATAATGTCTCCTTACCTCCCTTTTCCAGTCTCCCACCTCCCTAGAAAAACCACCATTAGTATTTTTAGGAGCAGCCTTCAAAATCTGTGCATGTATATAAACAGTTGAAGAAATCTTCAAATCTTTAAACCTATAATAAATTTTAAGAATCTTTTACATTTATAAAACATCTCCATCCTTCTTGAATAATTGAAAACCACAGGCACCTTCCTGGGTATGAAGCATGAATGATAAAAAATGAGATTATGTCTCCACTTAATGTTTGCAACTTGCTTCTTAAAAAAATTCAGCCCTGCCTCGTGGATTCTTTCATCATCAGTATGTGGAAATCCACTTCTTTACAAAACCATTTACAGCTCATTTAGTCTCCTTCATGAACAAATCCAGGGTCACAAATGAAAGACAAGAGAGAAGCGCCTACTATAACCTTCCAAGATGATCTAATGACCAGATTCATGAAATGCTGAAATAGGGACCTTACTCTCTGGCCTCTTATTCTTTGCCATTCAGCAATGAAAGGGAGGAATCTTGGAAATGACAACAGATGACCTTCTTGGGTCTCGGAGAGGCCCAGGGAATGTAATTTCAGAGCACAGAATGAAAACATATCGTATCTGCTGTTTTCTCCAAAAGGGTTTATGAAGTGCTTACTGAGTCCCAGGTACTATCTAGGGTGTGATATCAATCTATTTAAGCTGATACAATTCCAACTCCTCTACAACGGTGGTTTTAAATTTGGTGCCCGTGGATCTATTGGTGTATGAATGTTTCAGAGGGTCCATGAAGTTTCTACATTTCTCTCTACGTGATTTATTGAAGAGAGGAATCAGAGATTAAGAATAAATGCTCTCGTACAAGGTAATCTTGAAATTGTCACAAGGTCAATAAATACATTTGGGTGTTAAAAAAATAAGTGTTCTAGAAGCTCTTTATCTAAATAATTCTTAAGAGACAGATTGTAAAAAAAAATACCTACATGAAATATTAATGTTTTTGTAATAACACCTCAAAAAATCATGAGCTGAAGAGAAACTTCTTAACCCATTTAAAATAGGAAATAAAAATTTGTTCTTTAAGTTTTACAAATTTTACATTAGATTCCCCCAGCCAAGAAGGCTCAGAAACCTGACTTGCTCTATAAAATTACTCAAAATTCACGAATGTACAATCACCCACTGGGCTGGTGGACATGTTCTCCGACTCTCTGAGTTCTATGTGTAGCAGTGGAGGCTGGAAGAATGACCCCAATCTGAATGCCAAGCTAATCTTTTTCTAAATCCCCGACAAAGAAAAGCAAGTTAACATCTATAGGACAGAACAGTACCACTCTTTGGAAATTATAGCAAAACATTAGATGGGTCATGGTACTTTTTACTTCTTCTCTTAGAACAATTAACTCTTAGAAGCCAAGGAAAAATAATGTGTGTATCACCATTATTTAAAAGTCTTTGAATCAGCTTCTGGGTTTGCAGGTATGAGGAGAAGGTCAAGTAGAAAGCCCACCAGTTAGAGCTTTTCAAATTTCTCAAGCTGGCATCTCATCAACCATATCGTAGAGCAAACTGACGTATGACCTCCTTTCAGAGTAATAAATCTCCAAGTAACAGTACTCTGTTGGCTTCGTACTTTCTAATGAAGACTTCATGATTTGACACTAAGGTTCCCAACCTTTTCTCATGACATGGACATGTCAGAATTTCAAGGATGCTAAGCTTTTGCGAAAAATAAACTAGATCACCTTTGGGTCGAAAAAAAATTGTGATTGTGGTAAGCCAAGGAAAGGAACTTGAAGCTAGAGAGCTCATCTTTTTTAAAAACACTAAACTCTCTACTTTCAATTGTGTTTCTCAAGTACCAAATTGGTCGCGGCTCATTTATGATGGAGTATTAACTCTTAAAAAGGTACGTCTCTTTTTCACTTTTTTCCTTTTCAAAAGTGCACTAGATTTGATCGGAATGGGAGGATAAATAAAAGAACAAGTGAGTTAAGTTTCTCCTTTCACCCCTAAGTCTACTTTTCTTTCTGATCTAATGCAAGAATACCGTCTTTCCCAATCCCCACCTCACCCCCACTTTTGGACTCTATTTGTTTCATCTTTCTGAAAACTAGCTGACTTTATGCTACTGTTCTCATCCTCATCCAGAAGCAAAGGAAGCATTCTCCACTGAGAAAAATTTTCAGATGAAAAGCTATGATGTAGTGAGTTGAAAGATGTGACCACAACAGTTGACCTACCTGGCATTGTCCTAAGCGCAGGAACATAATTCACTACTTTCCATTCTGGCGCTCCACCTTTCCACATGCATTACTATAAATCTGGAGCCAACAGGGCTCCAATGGCTCAGGCATCGCTCGGTCTTAATGCCGCCTGTGAGACACTGTGTTCTGTTTTCCATAAGCAGTGAATGGGGTCGCTTGCTTTTCAGCTTCCCAAATTTATTAGGATATAGATTACCTGAAACAGACCTGTCAGCCCACAAAGCTGCTGTCACCAGCCTGCCTACAAGGTGAACGGTATTAAGACGCAGGCTTCATATATCTTTGTGACTGAACTGTTGATCTTCACCACTCCCTGACTAATGAAGAGACACTTGAAACGCTCGCTAACACTGGTCTGCAACACATAGTTGATTAATAATGGAGCCCCAAACCTTTATTCTGTGAGTCCTACACTGTAAAGGCACCGAGTAGCTGTGATGTTTCCTCGTTTCCTCCAAGGATAGCAACTCTTGCAGATTCACAAAACAGCAGACCCTCTTTTCCTCAGCTCCTCTTTCCCCTCTTTGTCTCCATCCCCCAACTATCACCCAAAGTCCAATAGGACGACATTTCAAAGCTGTCATCTTGATATCACTCATATGTGGAATTTAAAAAAAAAAAAAGAAAAGAAAAGGACACTATGAACTCATCTACAAAACAGAAGCAGACTTGCAGACATAGCAAACAATCTTATGGTCACTGGGGAAAGGGGGTAGGAAGGGACAAATTTGGGAGTTTCAGATTTGCAAATGTTAGCCACTATATATAAAAATAGATTAAAAAATCATTTCAATAAATTGGGAGTTCGAGATTTGCAGATACTACCTACAACATGTAAGATAGATAAACAACAAGGTCCTACTGTATAGCACAGAGAGCTGTATTCAATTCCTTGTAGTAACCTATAATGAGGAAGAATATAAAAATGAATATATGTATGTACATGTATGACTGAAACACACTGTACACCAGAAATGGACACAAGAATATGGGGTTCTTGTAAACATCTGGCAAACTTAATGATTTGGACATCCATTTATACGAAGACTGGTCCTGTTAAAAGTGCAGGATTGATAAGTTAAAGGACACTGTCTCTAGTCTTATCTTCCTAACACTATTTAAGAGCAGCTGATATCCTTGCCTTAGAGAGGACTGATTCAGACAATTTGAGAGAAATAATTGTTCACCTGTAGAATGCATCTGTCAATGAGAGTCTCTCCTTCTTTCTGTATTGTCATATTTTGTAGCCAAGAAGTTCTTTCATTTACTCTTTTTCCTTTCCTTTACTCCTGCTAAAATGAATCTTTTTTTTTCTTTTATAGGTGCCAAAAATGTTAGCATTTCGAAGACCACCTTTTCACTGCTCTATCAGACCAGGGGTTGAAGCAGGGCAGGGAAAGTCCTATATAATCCACTCACCCACCCTCTCAACCCAAAAGGGAGTCCATTGGTTCAGAAGATAAAGTGGGTAGAGTCACCAAAGATATGAAAAGAAAGTTTCTACACAACATTGTAAATCAATTATACTTCAATTTAAAAAACTAACTAACTAACTAACTAAATACATAAAATTAGATGTTAAAAAATAAATGAATAAATAAAAAGAAGGTTTCTCTTCTCCAGCAACATTTCTGAGGTTTTGGACTAACCTCCTATATGGTCATCCTCAGGGCACGCTCCTCCCACTGACTCTTCTCCTTACTAAGCCACCTGAACTTCAGCGCGAGCTTAGCAGAGCCTCAGTGCTTCCATTTTTTCGAAAAAAGCTAGTATTTTCTATGAGATGGGGTTGCTGTGGGCATGAAATGAGAAATACACAACACTTCACGGAAGGGGAGGCACATGGAGTTCCATAGAGCCATTAAATTGCATCATTTTAACATATCTTGATAATCATCAATTCTGAGTAAAACTTTGCAAGGTAGCGTTATTGCCTTCCTCTTTTATTGATCAGAAAACTAAGACAGAAAGAGGTCAGTTAATTTTCCCATGAATATACCAACCTACTGTCAGAATTGCTGGTGTTCAAACCCAGCCCCACCTGACTTCCACGTCCACGCGCTTCCCACTGTCCTGCAGCCACGCTATCAGGGCGGGGTGGGTCTTAACACCTTTGGCCATTGCTCTGAGTTAGCACATGAGCTGTGTTCTCCCTGCCAAAGAGTTGGTCTTCAAGAAAAATGGGAGGCATACTACGAGCCAAAGCCCTTACAGGTATAGATGATGTGCAGGGAGCACACTTGCCCCCTAGGAAGGGGAGAACATTCAAAGGCTGAACTAGCTGCATCACCCTATTTTTACACCCAAAGGGATTGCAGTCGACTCACGATGAACATTCAGATCTCATAATTCACCATGCTCTTTATTCTGTTTTTGGAAAGGCTTCCTGTTTCTGATTTGACAAGCCATCTGCCTTGTTAGTTTTCCTTCCTTTCTCAATTTTTTTTTTTACCTTTTAAAATAAACTCTAGAAGCAGCCCAAGGTAAAGCACAAAATAATAATAATGAAGAAAAAGTGTGCAACAGGATTTATGGCTACAAATAGCCATTCCTAGTGTTTTTAATTTGTCAGTTTGTTGGCTTGACTGAAAGTCCACTAAATAGGAACATAATTTCTATGCTACTGACTGGATGCAAATACAATTAGTCACTATTTCTTAATACAAAATTGCAAGATGGCTTACTTTTAGAAATCCAGAAGCAAATGTAATTAGATATAGAAAACAGTTTGCATGTTCTGGTCAAATGTGTCAATAACTTTGATTAATATACTATTTTGTAATTGTCAAAGCATTTTCATATATATCATTTGACTTAATCCTCACATCTACCTACCCTGGGAATAAATAAGGTTGTAGCTGAAGATGTATTGGGTGGACTGTATTTGGTAAAAGTTCTACAGATTCTGCCAAGCAATCCTGTCCCTTTGGTTAAGCACTGGGATTACAGGAATCTACATACATCTCCTAAGCTGTCACATGGCCATGGCTGGAAAACTGACAGCCACAGGGAGAAATAAAAAAATGAAACAAAACAGAACCTGCTTCTTCTTGGTAAACATTTGCATTTTAAGTGCATTCCATTATCTCTGAAGTTCTGTCTTTGACCTTTTCAGACTCCCCAGGAACTTGGTGGGACTGGAAACCATCATATAGCATGGCGTGAGAAGCCTTAGGCAACTTGCTTAATATTTAAAGGCTGAAAAATAATTACTTTGGCCTCAGTATAAGCAGGGTTTTTTTTTTTTTATTTGTATCCCTTGTGACCAATGAGCAAATTACTTTATTAGGAAATCATTAGAGCATAATTTGCTTCTATATGCTACTGACATCAATTTTCATTTCTTGTAATGAAACTACATGTTCTCATGATATATTATTATTGTAAATACTAGGCTGCCAGATATTGATTCGAAATTGTCATTAACCCTAACACCTATGCCTTTCTTAAAAAGTGTATGAGTTTACAAAGTTTGTGTCACATTTCGGTCTCCTTCACCTTACTTATACACAAAATGCTCTTTCCAAAGATAGACAGAGTTGAGCCTCAAAATAAAATTTCCATAAACATTTCCCATTGTGTTGTCTTGTTTTAATTCTTGAAAGACGTAAAAGCCCAGCTGAATTGGTTTGGACCGCTGATACAGGAAATAGGATCTGAGCAAAGGCAAAGTCACAGAGTTTCAGAAGGTCAGAATAATATGGGAAGTGTGTAAGCATTTTACAAGAAAGGCCTGGAATCAAGACTTTTAGAAGACAAGGATGCACAGAACCCAGGTTGAAACTTCCGGTTAGAATCCTAGTCTTGTCATCAAACACATGCCTGAAAAGACAAATATGAATGAGGAAAATGTAAGTATTGTAAACCCCGTTCTCTGCTTCTGCAGATGAGGGAAGCTAAGGTAATTGACAGGCATCCAACAGCTGTCAGCTGGGCTGGAACCCGAGTTCCACTCGAAGAAACCCTCGTCCCCAGCACCTGGGAGTGCCCGGTGGACAAAGGTACTGGCAGCCTGACCACCACCTGAGAGCTGTAACATAGTCTACACGTTAAAAAATCACCTAAGCAGTTTTTTAGTTTTTTGTTTTGTTTTGTTTTTTTAAAGAGGGCTTCCACTTCTGGCCACAATGGGACAATTGGTATTGAACGTATTCTACGGTCGTGAATAAGCATAAAACTGGACCGAGTACAGGAGACAGCCATTTTTAGGTATTCGATAGTGTCAGAAGATCGTGATAGTTGAGAGAATGAAAATACAAGAGATGCGATCCATTTTGCCCCAGTTTTCGCCTGGCGCCGCTTTCCCAGTCTCAGAACAGGGCAGCAGAGTCCAGGCAGCGAGATGTAGGGGTCGGAGATGAGGAGGGAGGGTGAAGATGGCAGCCTGGGGCTGCTGAGGCCACGGGGATTTGCGGTGCAGGGTACAAGACAGGAGGGGATTGCACAGACGGTGGCCCCAAAGGATGGCGTGGGGTTTCCTGTAAGACCCCAGCTGAAAGCTGCTCTCTGCCTGTGCAGGGGGCGCCTGGCAGGCCTGGCAGACGGCAGGTGCTGCAGCGCCGAGAGCCGCCCAGGGACACCTGACGCCTGGCGCTGCGGGGGGGAGTCGGCAGTCTGGCCCGGCTAGACAAGTGGTGAGTTGCGTTCCGGTAGCTGGTTAGCTTGCTATTGTATCCTAGTGAATCTGTCAGGCTTGGTTTTATCTTCAGTTAAACTAGATCTATACTGTTTTATGTTCTTTGTCCTAAATTACAGTCCTTACTCTAAGGCATAGTCCTTACTCTCATTACATGGCCTTTCTGGGTCTCAACTGAATGCCCAGCAGTCAAAGAAAACCACATCTTAGGCCCATCACAGGCAGATTGTGGAAAACAAAAGATGAACGGAAGATCTTAAAAGCGGAGGAAAAACACACGTCATATCCAGATGAATGGGGAGGCAAGTGATGGCTGACTTCCACTGGATGTAGTGACAGCCTGTGAAACAGCGCATGCAAAGCACTGGGGAGAAAAACAGTCAGGCCAGAAATCTCTCCTTCCATAATGAGGGTGCAACAGGAAGATACTCGCTTAAACGGTTTCTCAGAAAATTTGCTGCCAGCAAACCTGCACTACAGGAAGTGCTGAAGGAAGTTCTTCAGGCTCAAGGCAAACATTATCAGACGGAAACTTATGACTGTTAGGAAGAAAATTAATTAAGTTATAACTAAGTAAGAAAAACTAAAAGAAATAGTCGATATATGGGCAAATGAAAAGGACTATATTTCTTTAAAATTTAAAAGACTATTTCAAATAAGAATTAATAACATTTATTATGTGTATATAGAAATAGAATATTGACAACAAAAGCACCAAGGACAAGAGATAGATTAGAAATTACATTTCTTAGGTCCTTACATTTTACACAAACTAGTACAATATTAATTTTAAGTAGACAATGAGTTCAGGATGTGCACTGTAATTCCTAAATAGCACAAAAAAGTATATAAAGAAATATAACTAAAAACACAATTGAAGAAACAAAGCATAATACTAAATGTGTTTCTTTTGAGACAATTGACATTTTATCCAGATAACAGATATTGAAAATGAACAGACATTGAAAATGAACATAAATTAAAGATAATGCTTTGATATCAAACTAGAATAACTCTGCCCTTAGCTCTTATATTGAATCTTTAAAAACACAACAGAAGAAACAAAAATATCATACTAAACGTAGAAAGAAAGAGATAAGACAGAGAGAAAGCAGATAAAACGTTGGTAAAATTAATCCGAGTGTAGGAGCAATTACATTTAATGTAAATGGGCTAAGTACTCCAATTTAAACAGCATTACTTAACCTCATGCTCTCTGTAAGAGATGCACTTTAATGACACTGATAGCTTAGAATTAAAAAGGTAGAAAATGGCTTAGAATGTGAATAGTAAATACAAACAGTAAGCATAAGAAAGTTGATGCTTGTTTGATGTCAAATAAAGTAGATTTCAATAGAAAGAGTAATACTAGTGATAAAGAATGTCATTTTATATTGATGAAATGATCAGTTCATTAGAAAGATACTGTAATCCAAATGTGTGCTACCTACTAACAGCTCTAAAATACATGAAGCAAAGTCCTGGTAGAACTGAAAGGAGAAATACATAAATCCATAATTATGTTTGGAAATTTTATATAAGTTTTAATACTAATTAATAGAAAAATCAGATCTCCAAAAATGTAGGGACACAGAAGGTTTGCCAACACAATAAACTAACTTGACCTAGTGGGTATTTGTTAGTGGGTACCCCAGCAATTGCGGAGTGCACACTTACAGTTTTCAAGGTAGAACTTAACCATGGGACATAAAATAAGTTTTAATAAGTTCCAATGAATGAAATAGTACAGAATATTTTATCTGACTGAAGCAGAATAATACTGGACAACAATGATAAGTTATCTAGAAAACCCTTACATTTTTTGAAAATGAAATAGGAAACTTCTAAGGAGTGATTTGTTTTTTTTTAAGTGGAGGTACTGGGGATTGAACCCAGGACCTCTGTGCTCTGCCACTGAGCTCTACCCACTGCTTGAAACAACAAATCTCTAAACAACTGAAGAACAAAAGAAAAAATTAAGAAATTAGAAAACATTTTGAACTGAATGATAAATTCTAATTGGGGGGTCCAATTAGAATAGTGCCTAGAAATTTGCTTTAAATGGATTTATAATAATAAAAATCACTTGAAGTCAAATATCTAAGTTGATACATGGAGAATCTAGTAAAAAGAAGAGCAAACTAAACCCTAAGTTGAAGGAAGTGAAAAATAAAGAAAGGAGCAGAAATAAACAACAAAAAATTTTACGTCAAAATTTGATTCTTCGAACAGCTTAACAAAATGGATAAATCTTTGAAAGACTAATAAGAAAAAAAGAGGAACTACCTAGTAACGATATACACATCCATACAGATCCCACAGACATTAAAAATAATAAGGGAGATTTTATTAAAAACTTTATGCCAATACATTCAAGTATTTAGGTGAAAAGGAAAAATTTATTGAAAAACGCACCCTTTGAAATCTGGCATAAAAATGGAAAACAGAATAGTTCTTTATATATTAAAGAAACCTAATTTATGTCAATAAAGGAAAGAACCCACTGAGAAGAGAACTCCAGGCCTTGATAGGTTCACTGGTGAATGCTCTCAGGCATTTAAGGCAGAAATACTACTAAACTCGGCAAAAAAATCTTTCAGAAACTAGAGCTGATGGGAGCACATCCCAGCTTATCTTATGAGGTCATCATAATTATAGGCTAATACTACTCAGGAGCATAGATGCAAAAATTATTAGCAAAATACTCTTGAATTGAATACTAAAATAGCTGAAAACAGGGTAATTCTTTATGTCTAACTGAGGCTTGTCACAGGAATATAAAGCGGTTTGTTATTTAAAAAAATCGTTCACTGTATCTATATTTTACCATTTTAACAGGAAAAAGAGAAAGATCTTATAATTACCTCAACTGATAAAAGAAAATCATTTGACAGAATTAAAGACTTATTCCTGTAAAGACAACAAGCTAAGATTGGAGATGAATTTATCAATCAGATAAAGACAATCTATGGAACACGTACAGCTGACATCACACTAGGTGGTGACATATTTAACACTTTCTTCCCAAAAGTAAGGTAAGAAAGTTCATTGAAAATCAATATATTTCTATGTTCCAGGAAAAAAAACTATTGGAACATAAAAACAAAATATCATTTGCCACAGTATCAAAAAATAAAATAATTCAAAGTGAAAAACTGGACTTCTCAATTAGACAGAATCTGCTTATCAAAAGACACGACAAAGAAAGTATAAAAGGCAATCCACAGACTGAGAAAAAAATTTAGCTAAAAATAAAAATATTGGCTACACCAAATATAAGAACCATCTGCAAACATTTGTCAATACTCACAGACATACCCTTAAGTTGAATGCAATTCGCTCTATGTAAAAAATTTTGAAGTACATTGCATTTCAGCCTTTAAATTAAAAACAAATTGTAACATTGATTCCATAGCTTCCTTCATCCTCTCCCCTTCCTCAGATTCTGAGTAGACAGTTGTAGGGTTAGACCACAGCCAAGATTGGCTACATCATTTGCAGGGACCAGAACAAAGTGAAAGCATGGTACCTTTTTTTAGAATTATTGAGATTTCAAGACAGCAACAACAGAGCATTTAATTAAGCAAGGAGCTGTACAGGTGGCATCCTGTGAAGCCAGCCCTGGCCATAGAGATGGTACTTTTTAAGAAGTTCTTCTATTGATTCTCATGAGAGAACTGGTTTGAGATCCACACGTAGCACACTGACCTGCAGATTCACTTGGAGTGGTCTGTGTATCAGTACAAATTTCAACAATTGTGAACTTGACTAGTATATATAGATTAACTATATTTTAAAATATTAGGATATTATTATAATCAATAAAATATAATTTTTAATACTGCTAATAGCTTTCAAATGCCATTATACATTTTGCCATTATGTACGAATAAATTCTAAAAGCACAACCATCTTATGTTCAAAGAGAATATTCACCTTTAAAAAGTTTGGGATTCACTTTTTTGCATATTACCTATTACCACACCTAAGCACTTTTTCATACACACTTTCTTCTGATTGTGAGCATATTAATAAGGATAGAGTTTCTTCGCCACTAAAATACAACTCAAAAATTTCATGGATTATATGCTAATGATTTATTTTCAAAATGAAATTCTTGATAGTTTACATTTTAGCCAAAAGGCAACTGCAAAACCCTGAATGCTCTAAATAAGCAGGTAACAGGAAACTTAGAAAATTGTGGGTTAGGAAAGTAATACAATGACAGGAAAAGTTAGTTCAAGAAAAGCAATGTCCCAGGTTACTATTATTCAATAATTTAACATATGCAAGTTATTTGTTAAGTAAAAATGTATTAGAAATGTTTAATACAAGTTTAATGAATCTGTATAGTTCACAAGCATGTATTAAATAATTTCAAGTGGCTAAAAAAAAGAAAACCGGGAGCTTACGTAAATTCTTTTTCTGTAAACACAGCCATTTTCTCATTCAACACTGTTTTTCAGCCATCTGTGATATGTCTGGCATTGTTATGGGCCTAGGGTTTTGTCAGTAAGTAACGTAACACCTTCCCCCCATAGAATTCATTCTGGTGAAGGGCTTAGAGATGGCTGGTAAAGCGTAATAAGGTATTGACACTACTGAGCACCTAGTGCTTGTGGAAATAATTTAAATGGAAAGTTGTACTTCTGGTACAAATACCAGTTCAGGGAACCCAAAGTGAAAGGAAAATAGGTAACACTCAGGAGAGGCTCATATAAAATTCTGGAACTCAAAAAGTTTGGAAAAAGAGAGACAAAACCAAAAAAATTTTTTATTTTTGAATAATTAATCAAGATTATAGATAACAGCTAGTGCAAACAGATTCCACAGGGCAAATGAAAATTAAGGCAGGATAACATGTACTAGATGTTGGGCGTGTTGGGAAAAGTGAATCCTAGGAATAATCAATTTCCTTTGAAAATATTGGAAATCCTATTTGTGTGATTAGCATACAGCCTGGAACATTCTGGAGAACTGATGCAATGGGGAACAGATGAGTGGGTTGTTTTCTAATTGAAAGATTTTACTATGCAAAATTGTTTTTAATCTTAGGAAAATTTATATGGTATCAAAATTGTTAATATTTGAGTACTCACCATATTCTAGGCACTATGATAACTGATTTATGCACATTATCTTTTTTTCATTCTTCTGACAGTCTATGGAGTAAGTTTTACTTTCCTCACTTTAGAGACAAGGAAATTGAGGATCAGGAAAATTGTTTACCCATGATCACAAATGGGTAGGAAATGGGAGATCTAGATTATTGTGACATAAAAACACAATGTCATAGGTTATAGTTACATGCTCATTAGGGACAGTTGTCAATGACATACATTCTTCTGTTCATGCCATTAATATTTAATTGAGCAACTACTATATATTAAGCAAAGTGCTTTGCATTCTATTCTATACTCATTTAACCTTTATGACAACTAGGAGAAATACTTGTCATCATCCCAACTTTACAGATAAGAAATTGGCTAAGAAAGGGTGTGACTTCCTAGGGTCTATGGATAGTAAATAGCAGAGCCTGGTTTCAGCCCAAGACCTGGGACTGAATACTTCACAGCTTATCAATACATCAAAACTTTTCATTAAGTCACATTTCTTCCCTTACTCAGATAGTATTAAGAGGAAAGAGAGGGAAAGTAACTTCTCTTACTTTCCTGTCAAATTGTGCCCTGGGTCACATTTAAAGATTTTACCGCAACTTCCTCTTTGTGTATGTGTCTTCCCATTTTTCTTGCGTGGCTCTGAAAGGCAAAGGTCATGCCTCCCGCATCTCTGCATCCCAGTGTCTGACACATGACCAGGCACATGGCTGTTCCAAAACTCACGTTTCATGACTGAATGCATTTGGTGAATTTTCCCAGTTTAAAAATTACCAGAAAAGGTAGGCGAATACATGTGTCTGGAATAGCTGAGTAAAGGGTTTTTGTTTATCTGGTATCTGAAGAAGACAGACACCTAGAATATAAATTAGTAACACAAGCTGATCATTTGAAGAGGGAAAACAAAGACTCCAATGAAAGGAAATACAGACTAACAGTCCAAGCTGGTTTCAAGAGTGGTCCCGGGAGCCCAGAGATAAATGGGCATTTATAGGAAACATTTCTGAGGGAGTTACGCTGGCTCTCCTTTCCTCCAGGAAGATGCCACCAAGGGGACAGGGTGCAGGAGGTGCATGTGGCCTGGACTTTCTGCTTGCCTTTCTCTCTGGGGCACTCATCAATTTTGTGAGCTACAAATGCAAGCTGGTGTCTCTGAAGAGAGGGTGAAAAGGTGAAGAGGACTGAGGAATGCCTTTCACTACTCTCATGAAATACGAAAGCTCGGAAGAAGAAGGTTCTGGGGCGAAAGCAGGAAGAGAAATGGGTGTCAAATGTTGTTGCCTGAAAAATGTAACATTGAAGAAAAAGAATGTTCTAACATAGCATCTTCTTATAGATGGTAATTCCTGGCACACTAACTATAAAAAGCGTCACAGACTGAAACAAACAAACAAGAATAAAGTGGTTACTAGTGCTGAGAAATCCAAAGGTAATCTAAGTGCAGGGAGCAGTAAAGGTTAGAGGCACAAATTATTCGCATCTTAGACTGTAAGCCCTTTGAGGGCAGAAACCATAACACATAACAACTTTCTGTCTCAAATTGCTGGCGTATTGCCCAACACATCCGTGTCTGTTAAATAAAAGAATAAATGCACACATACACATGCATCCAAACTGGAATTGGGAGACAGGGTAGGTATCTTTGAAGCACAAAACAGACTTTCCCCGAGAGAGTAGGAGCTTTCTTAAGGTGAGAGAAATAGCCTCTCCTATCAGAAAGAACCAATCAACAGCTACAAATAAAGTGGAAAATAGCGAACTTGAGCAACGCCTAGTGAATGACGACAGCCCCAAGAGTGTGAAGTCAGTGGTGTGATGAGAAGGACCCGACACAGAGAGCCAACAACAGACGGGTCCTTCTGAAGACTCGGAGCCCAGACGCAGAGAGCCGATATTACAAGAATCAATGACCAGCGCGTGAAAGGGGCAAGAAAAAGCAAGCATACAAAAGTATGCGGAAGAGAGAACGTACAATTGAGTTCGTAAGGGATTAATCGAATAAACTGCAAAGAGTTTGCATTTTTTTTGCAACACATAATTGAGCAAATTAAAGCAACAAATCAAAACACAGAAAATCAGTATTAAGGCACTAAACACGTCAACCCTGTCTAATGAAATATTACTGACCATCAGCGAGGACACCCAAGTTTCACTGATTACCAAACTGCAGCTGACAGCAGACAGCATGGGTTCCATAAGTTTTTGGAAAATAAGTAAAGTTATAAGTAATAATAATAAATTTAACCATACAGGTCTTCCTCACCTACGATGCTGCTATGTCCTGAAAGACCCGTCGTAAGTTAAAAATGTGTAGTCGGAATACATTTCACACGCCTAACCTACTGAACACCATGGCGTAGCCTAGCCTACGAACTAGGATGTATAAAGTTACAAAGATACATTGTATAATGCGGGAACTATAGCCAATATTTTATAATAACTATAAATGGAGCATAACCTTTAAAAACTGTGAATCACTGTATCGCATACCTGTAACATATAATAATGTACATCAACTCTAATTCAATAAAATAAATAGGTCATAAAATTAACTGCCTCCCCAAAGTCAAGAATCCTGTTACATCAAAAGACAGAACTGAGTCATTCCAAAATGAGTTGGAAAGAATAAAATGAAGATCAGAGCGATTTTTCCTGTAGGCGTAAGAGTCTGGAGTGAGTGCCAGAACTAAGAGAGGGTGGCGACACCGACCCAAAGAACAGTGAGAAGGAAACAAGAAGGGAATTATCTCAGATAAAAATGCCGTGATCTGACAGAGAGAGACAGAGACACAGAGAGAGACCTAGAGAGACAGACAGGCAAACTCCTGCTTGCCTTACATTCTTCAGACAGTTAATTTTCTCTAAACGTAACAACAAATGGAAAGAAAAAGAATTCTGTCAAAAGAATCAAAATCACCACAGGAAGCTAAACCAAAACATAGAACTCTAACATGCCCTCTCAACTGTTGGCAAGTTTTAGATCCCCGTGAAGTACAAGCTTCAACCCCATTGACACCGAGCGGACTTTCGTGTGCCCCGAGAGGAGGGACTCACCCAGTTACGACAGCTGCACAAGTAAACACTGTGAATCGTGTTGGAAATGTTCCTAGGAGCTGGATCAACAGCGAAAGCCAGGCAAACCCCGGTGGAGTGAGTGCATCCTGACTTTGCAGAAGGCCAACTGTCAGGAAAAAAGGAGGGCCCCATTAAAAACGTTCCAGATGGACGTGGGGAGCTATTTGGGGACAATGTGCGTATCAGAGGCTCGTTTAGATGCTGCCACTTCAGACTGTAAACCTCTGACATACAAAGAGAATCAAGTAGTTTGTTCCTCTGCTCTGAATATAATCCTGAACAGTGTCAGAGGACGAAATCTCCCTTCATGGACAGAGGACACAGCCTGGAGAGCAGCAAAAACAATTTTCTTAAGACTTTGTACTTTGTACCAACAAAATAAGACACAGCCGGACTATCTTCATCGCAAACACTCTGAAGCCATTCCAGAAGTGATTTAAAAATCTATTTGTTGCTGAAATCCTAACTATGATTCTTCACTCTCATGGTAGATCAAATTCCACCTAGTGTGGGGTTTTGATTTTAGTGAGGCTGATTTCTTTCCCAGAGATCTCTGGTGCAAAATCTAACAGAATCCATTCCAAGGGGTGAAAAGTCAGAGCTGGCCTTGCGTCAGGGAAGTCACACATCGCACTGCCAACCCCCCGGGTCCCTCTTGCTGAAACAGTGACCTACCTACCCTACTCTGGAGTGCTTAAAATGCCAAAATTATACCCCAATTTCTTTGGTTTATACCAAATAGATACTTTGCTCCTTAAAAGGTACACATCTCTTAAAAGGGGAATTTGTATTTTATCAATAATTTGCAACCAACACGTTGTTAACATGTATTATCCTTTCCTGAAAGTCTCTCTCCCTAGATCTGACTCCGTAAATGCTGTGACAAGAGAAGGCACAAGAGCTGGAGATATTGCAGGTGGCCAAGCAGTGTGCTGGCAGGATAGTCTAATATATATGTATATATATGTATATAATTTTTTGAATAATCAGCCAGCTTTAATGAATAACAGTATTGATGCATATAAAAAGTGTTTCTGTCTGTCATGTAAGTGTCCCCATTTGCTAGATGGGAAGCTGTCTTCTCCATGGACTTGAACACCTGTTTCTCCCATGACCCCAGCATCTGGGTGAACAGGGCTCTGTCACTAGAGGGTAGAAGTGGAACAGATATGGAGCAGGGAACACAAGGGACATATCTGCCCATGAGCCTGTTGGGCACTGGTGTGTTGCTGTGATCTGGAACCTCTCTGATCATGCTTCCCAAATGCACATAGTTTTAATCCTGTCTTTGTGGCGGAGTTACTACATTGGACATTTGCATGTATTAGACACAAGATAATTAGCAAAGTGCATTCTTATTTCATGGTCTAGAAGAGCATTAAAAAATCTTTTGAGATTTATGTTGACAGTAATTCACCTCAGAAAAAGCTGCTACCTTTAAAGGACCAAGAGCAGTCAACAACTGATTACTAAACCAACTGAAGACGGGTTACTCACGATCGAGCAGAGAACAAGATTTCAACTTTACTTATTGAAAAATACGTGCTTTATGTTAGTAATTGAGCTTGAGTAGAAAACACCCTCCAAATTCATTTCAAACGATCTTTGGAAACACATTATTCACATGAACCGGCATAAATGTCCATATTTTCATGCTGAATCTGCGACAGTTTTAGACTCTCCTCAATTCAAGGAAAAACAGCTTCTTTACAGAGACTAGCGCAAAATTGCAGCCCAAGATATCCTCCGTTACTTATCTCTCCAGTCTACTATGTTCTACCCTCTTGAGTTATTAACAGATTACAGTTATATAAAAAGATTTCTGAGGCATCGAGGATTCTGAAAGAATAAGGACTCTGAAAGCTACCTCTGCCTACTGGTACAGATACTTGAGAACCCTAGCCTGTCAAGCTCAGCAGGCAGCCATAAAAGCAGGGAAAAAAACAGCTGTTAAGTGCTCTTCTCTAAACCCAGGGAGCTCCTGGACCAAGGGGACCCTAAACAATTATGTTTTAGATCCTGGATAGAAAGGCCTTTGTAGAGAAAGTGAGTAGGCACTGTATTAAGTATGCATGTCGTGATCGGTGTGAAAGTGATCACGGAGTACTGAAAACACACACACACACACACACGCACATGCACACACACACACAGACACACACACACATGCACACACAGACACACACAGACACACAGACACACACACACACACACATAGACACACACACACACACAGACACACAGACACACGCACACACAGACACACACACACAGACACACATACACACACACACAGACATACACACACATGCACACACAGACACAGACACACACACACACACACACACATGCACACACAGACACAGACACACACACACACAGACACACACACACACACACACACACACACACACACACACAACAATAAGACGTCAACAACATAAACAATCCTGTAACCATTAAGGAAATTCAATTTTAAATTAAAAAGCTTCTGCAAAAGGAATTTCTAGGCTCTCATGACTTCACTTGATAATTGTAACAAACATTGAAAGAAGAATTAACAGCAATTTTACATTATCTTTTCCAGTGAGAGAAAAGGAAGACGTCCCAACTCACTTGACTGTTATTCTGATCCTAAATCCAGACAAAGATAGGTGTTTTTTTTTTTTGAAAAGGAAAGAAAAGAAAAGGAAAAGGAAAAAAAAAAAAACCTTCAGAGGAGTCTCTCTCATGAATTTAGATGCAAAAATTCTCAGTTAAATATTAGCAAATCAAATCCAGTAATGTACAAAAAAATTACAGCCAAAGACCAAGTGGGATTTATTCCAGGTATGCAAGGCTAACCCAACATTCGAAAATCAATTACTGTAATCTACCATATCAACAAGCTAAAGAAAAAAAATCATATAATCATATCAATTGATGCAGAAAATACAGTTGACAAAATTCAAAACCCATTCATGATAAAAGCTCTCATACACTGGCTGACATTGCTAGCAGGAATGTACAGAGATATAGTCACTCTGGAAAAAAAAATTTGGCAGTTTTTTTTTTACAAAGCTAAACATGTGCTTAAAATGTTTACCAAAGTCTGGCAATTGTACTTTTGGGCATTCAGCCCAGAGAAACTGAAATTTTATTCACACAAAAACATTCCTGAAAGTTCATAGCAGCTTTTTTTTTTTAATAATAGCCTTAAACTGGAAACAACCCAAATGTCCTTCAAGGGTGAGTAGTATATCCACACCTTGGAGGTACTATGGATTCGGTTCCAGACCACCTCAATAATGTGAGTCACATGAATATTTTGGTTTTCTGGTGCATTTAAAGTTATGTTTACCCTACACTGTGGTCTATCAAGTATACAACAGCATTATGGCTAAAAAAAACTACATACCTTAACTAAAAATATAAAACAAACCCCCCAATTACAATAGTAATATCAAAGATCACTGATTGCAGATCACCATAACAAATATAATAATAATGAAAAAGTTTGAAATATTGTGAGAATTACGAAAATGTGACTCAGAGACATGAAGTGAGGAAATCCTGTTGGAAAAACATGGTGCCAACGGACTTGCTCAAAAAAGGGCTGCTATAAACCTTCAATTTGTAAAAAACAAAATAAAGTGAAGCACAATAAAACAAGGTATCTTGTACTCAGCCATAAAAAGACACAAGCTATCAAAACATGCTATTTGGATGGATCTAAAGGAAATTAGAACGAGTTGGGTGTAAAAAGCCAATCTCAAATGGGTACATACTGTGTGATTCCATTATGCAGTTTTCTTGAATTGACAAGAGGTAGAGACAAACCACAGATTGGGAGTTGCCAAGGATTTGTAAGTGGGTAGGGCGAGAGTGGACTGTGGCTCTTAAGGGTGGGATGAGGGGTCCTTGTGATGGAACTGTTCTGGACCTTGGCTGCAGGTGGTGGGCACATGAATCCAGACATGGGATAGAATTACATGGAACTACATACATACACATATAAGTGCATGAAAAGCTGGTGAAATCTGAATAAAATCAGCAGATTGTAAGATAGATAGATAGATACTGAGTTTCAGACAAGACTGTTTCAAGACATTACTTTCGTCAGTACAGCTGTTACGACATTGTCCACAGAGCAGCATCGATTGACAGAGGCCACAAGAGACCCAGACAGCTGACTCATTTACTGCAAAACTTGCATCTTCAATCATAACTGGCTTTGCCATTTGAGACTCTCAAGTCTATCCTGAAGGTGTTTCCATTTCTAGCAAATTGAAACTTAGAGCAGGAATACAAGTGGAAAGGTAGGTTAGTACTAAGAATAACCTTCAAACGAGGAACCACAAAGCCCAGCGGGTCCTCAGTTGCGACAACTCAGATATTTTTCCTCCTCCACCTTTTGCATTTCTTCTTTTCTCTGCTTCCTCTCCTTTCTTCAGTGCATTCACTCATTCAGCAAATGTTAGCACGCACCTCCTATGTACCAGGCGTTGTTTAGATGCTAGGGATCCAAGCGTATAACCATGAAGTACGTGTGCTCGCTGAGCTAACAACACTCTAGTAGGGAAAGAGAGGTGGTAAATAAACAATCAGAAAAAGAAATTCGTTCAAGCTCCTAGCCTAGACAGCACTCTTTAAAGTACTGAATTGCACAAATCTCCCCATTATACTAAATGATCTGTGTTCTCTTAGAAACTCACTTATTTGGGGGAAAATACCATTTCAAAATAAAGACACAACACCCAGTATATGACCTGAGATATACAGGGGGTCATGTACAGGGAGACAATTCTCCACAGGTCTCTTGTTCTGGCAGGTCTTACAGGTAAGGCACCGACACCTTCTGTTCGAGGTTATATTTTCTGGGCTGTTTTTATAGTGAACAAACTTGGGACGAACTGTCTCCCTCTGGAGGGGTGGGTAGGTTTGTTTTCTGTACAGGATAAGAGATACTGTCTTCCTTAAGACAAAGGTCAAGCAGATTAGCTTGCTGTCCATTATAAAAGATTCAGGTTCCTTAAGCTTGGTGTTTCTCTTCTGTCACACAGCCCACGGCACGAGTAAGTGTCCTCTGGCCCTCTCCATGTCTCCCTGGGAGATCTGGGGATCAGACAATTGTTGTCAAAAAAAAAAAAAAACATACAGAGATGACACTTTTGACTAGTACTATTGCTGTGAGTAATAAGCTGTTTATTGTCTCTGACCCGGGAGTCCTATGTCTTCTGTTAGTATCCAAAAAACTGTTAGAGGCGAACACGTTAATTTGCAATTAACAAGTTTTGAGTTAACCTGTTTACCAGAGTAACAGTTTCAGACTCTTCGTTGTTCTGTTAATAGTAATTCCAAAATTTCACCTATATAAGCAGGACCTGAGTCGCATTTTGTTTACTTATTCATTAGCAGGTGCAAAATTGGTTCTTTTCCACTTTTGACTATTAAAAATACTGCTGCTATGAACATTCATGTACAAGTATCTGTGGGGATGTTTGTCTTCACTTCCCTTCATTACATGCTTAGGATTTGAATTGCTGGGTCACGTGAGAGCTCTATTCTTAACATTTTGAGAAATTGCAAAACTATTTCTAAACTGTTCCAATTTCTCCATATCCTTGTCAGCACTTGCTTCTGTCTTTTTGACTACAGCCATCCAAGTGGATGTGAAGCGGTATCTCATTGTGATTTTTATTTGCACTTCCCTAAAGACTAATACATTAGTAATGTTTATTTATCTTTTGTATATATTCTTTTGAGGAATATCTACCCAGATCTTTTGCCCATTTTTAATTGGGTTATATATCCTTTTACTATTGAGTTATAAGAGTTATTTTTATAGTCTGGAAACAAGTCTCTCACCAAGGATATGATTTGCCATTAGTTAGGATTTTAATCATTGGCAAACATAATCTGGATCTTTTATAAATGTGGAAATTGAGGACTAGAGAAATCAAGAGATTTGGGGGCAGAAACAGAGCTAGGTTAAGATTCCCCTACTACCCGATGTGGAATGATGCTGCCATTTGAAAAAGCAAAAACAAAAGAAATGAAAACGTATATCTTCCAACATTCTTATTTCTTCATTTCAGCTCAGCAGTAACCTAAATTCTCTCCTGGCCCATGAAGTGACAGAAGTGTGTAACTCCACTGACTCCTACATTAAGAATCACAAAAGAGCTCCTTTGTGAACTTCTTTTAA
Source organism: Camelus ferus (assembly GCF_009834535.1). Taxonomy (NCBI): domain Eukaryota; kingdom Metazoa; phylum Chordata; class Mammalia; order Artiodactyla; family Camelidae; genus Camelus; species Camelus ferus. The sequence continues at coordinate 12,233,661 of NC_045719.1, forward strand.
CCTTCCTGACCAAGGAGGTTTTTCTTCCTGCTTAAATAGTATCTAACAGGGCATTTTCCAAGTTTTTTTTTTTTTAATTTTTGAATTCTATTCAGCAAGAGATCCATTCTGATACATATAAACCCCTGAAAAGGAAAACATGTAAAATGAAACGTGACTAATGAAGATTGTATTCAGTGTGTAGGACGACACAGTGTTAAAAACCACAGAAATGGTGTTAGTTTTATTTCTAGGTGTTAAGAAATACTGTGTCATTAAAGCACGTGTGACAGTCTAGTTTGAAAAATATAACAAATTAAAGTAGGACTTCTCAAGAGGGATTTCTTTCTGAAAAGGTCAGCTATAAAAAAGGGAGAAAAAAAGATTTCTTACTCCCAAGATCACCAAAATAACATCATTTACTTGTCTCGACGCCCATGTGTGAAGTTTTATCGTGTTCACCACTAAATGTAACAAATGTAGTCAGCAGACAATACGCTTAGAAAAGAATCAGTAACAGTGATAACGTTAGGTAATGGTAACACAGAAAATTGATTTTTTTTTTGCCCTTTTCCAAATACATCTTTTACTTTGTTTTTAGGTCAGTCACTTCAGAATAGAAGGTAAAATGGCTTTTTTAAAAAGTGTACTTTATTGAGTATGTATAACAGAGGTATTTAAAATACATTTTTTTCCAGAAGATGAATGGTCTACTATTCTTATGAATTTGCAGGAACGTCTTTGATGACTGTTTCTCATTCCATATACCTAACTGCCCTCCTCTATATCTACTTTTAAGAATAGAATATAATGAAATCTTTTTTTTTAATTTAAAAATGTCATTTATTTTTGCAGACTACTATTGTAAATTACTTGGGCATCAGTTGAGAAAATAGCTTGGAACACATTCTTATTTTAACATAAGGGAGATAGACTTTCAGATTAAAAATTTGATAATGAATTTGTAGAAAGGGTCTGGGAGTTTCTCTGGGTACAGAACGGATCTTGTCCTCCATTTCAGATGCCTTTTCTAACAGGGAAAGACGTCTTCGTGCTTTCACATTTAGGCTCAGTCATGTTTGACTTTTAAGTTCCACTTTACAGGGCCCTAAAATCCGAGAGCAGTTCCCATCCAAAGGATGCAGTGTTCTAGTCTCTTCTTACATACCTCCTACTCTTTCCTGGCCTCATCCCTGGCTCTCTGGTTCTAGGCTGGAGCCTAAGGATGAAAAATTATTACTGTTCTAAACGATGCCAATAGCCATTTCTGCATTTCAGCTCATGAAGGTGGCCTTTTCACGGGGAGGAAATGTACTTTCAGGGCCACTTGGCTCACAGATTTTTGAGTGGAGGGAGCGATTGAAATAATTAAGAAGAATGTACCCAGAAATAATGCGGAAGTCTTCTCCACTGGTAGGGAGGGGAGTTGAACTTCTGCAGAGATTTCTTAAGGTTTGTGTAAAGGATGCAGAGTTTTCTCTGGTGGATCCAAGGACTAGGAAGAGACAGCAAAATAGAAAGACTGTGTTCCTTAGGGATGAGAAGGGCTCTGAAAGCAGGCTAGGATCCTGAGAGACAGACACGCAGCAAGACATCTTTCCATCTTTGACAGAATGTGGTCAGGAGACCTTTAGGAGCAAAGGTGGGGGCAGCTGAGTTCTTATTTTTGCCTCTTTGTTAATTTCCTTACAATAGCCTCAAGTCTTAACTGAAGCTTTTTAAACACAAAAGCCTAAATTCAATGGTGCTTAGGGGAATTAAAGGTGAGGATTTGCAGGACCAGAAAAAACAACGCAATACATAAAGCAGTCAGGAGATAGCAGGAGGAAATGGAGGCAAATGTCTGGGTGGCAGTCTTGAGGGAGAGGTGACAAGTGACACCCAGTTTGCACTAAGCATTCCCTTTTATAAAAATTCTTAGAAAGGGCACAGGATTCCTTTATTCTTGCAGAATGAGGACTTAAGAGTCATTTTTTTTTTAGGGAATATAAAAGGAAAAAATAGCCCAGAAGGCAGAAAAATATGGGGAAACTAGACTGTGTTTGTAAATTCTGGATTTCCAGTGGAAAAGTTCAGGTCTTCGACATCACTTTAATGATGCCATGGAGGCATGCGTCAGCCTCATTTCCAAATGCAGCAGAAAATGAAGAGGTGAAGTAAAAGTTGAAGATTCTTTCATCTGAATTTCTGACCTCTCTGTTTATAGAATTATCTTTCTTTTCCTCCTGGCCTGATCACTCTTCCCAAGGTACTAAAGAGTGACTCATCAGGAGATCAGCGAATTTCTCAAACAGGTGATTTCATGGCACAGAATTGTCTTTGGCTGAAGGAGCAGGGGCTCCTTTTAAGTTGAACAGACCTCAGGGTCAGCAATTTTTGAATTAGGTTAGAAGATAATTTCTTGCTGACTAAACAAATCACCGCACAATATAAGTCAGACACTTTCTCTGGGCTTAAAGCAGCACTGACTGCTCTAAGTACAAAAAGAGAATGTCGACCTTTCAACACTGACCAAGACAATAGATGAACAGCTCTGCTATGACATTTGCAATCTTCAGAACAAGGAGCTGGCGTGGCTCCACTGAATGATCATTTGCTACATGCCAGGAATCTCAAAAAAAAAAAATGAAAGGATTTGCATTCAGTTGTTTCTGTGGCTATCAAAGTAAACCGGTCAGATGAATTATTGATAGCCTTTGGAGCAGTGAAGCACCACTGGAATGAGAAATGATAAGCACAGAGAAGCTGTCATATTCCTTCATTTCCCAAACACTCTTCACAAATCCCTCCCACCTCGCCTTACTTACATCTCTTTCTGTCTCAAAGGATTTCTTCCCCCACAACCATCAAACCCATTTTGTTTAAAACCCATTAATTCTACCTTGTGTGACAGCGATCCCATGGAGTCTTCTGCAAGTAATCAAACCCACAATAATTCTCTTCCTTTTCAGCACTAACCTATAAAAACTCCTGTTATTTGCATCATTAATTACATTACCTAAAATCTATGAAGTTCCCATACAGCGTCTGAAACGTACTAGTCACCTACCCTCTCCCTACCTTCCCCCCCAAAAGACCATCGGATTCAAGTCAAAAGTTCCCATGAAATTGCTAGTTCTCTCCCCAGCTCACTTCCCTACTGGCTCTTAGGACAGGCTGCACATGTGCGACTTCCGGCTGATTAAGAATTATACCTCATATGTGCTTTTACACTCTTATTCCTACCACAGTGTCAGGCACATACTAGGCAGGGTACTTTAATTATCCATCTATTAGACCTTCCAATTCCACTGTGCTCCTGGATTGCAGAATGAATGCTGCCAAAGATCAGTGTTATAAAAAGATTCTTTTTTGTGATGCCGCCCGTGGTTGAGATGAAACAAGTACTGAGTGATGCAAAAACTGGCACTCACCTGTGGACTGCGCCATGGAGTGCAGAGCTGTGTGTCAAATGAAAACCGTGTTTCAGGTGTGTATTCAAACTTCATATGTATCTCCTGCAGGTTCATCTCTAGGTTCTCACTGTCGGAACTTTGGGTATAAATTCATAAATCCTTATAAGTACAGTTGACACTTGAACAACTCAGGAGGTTCCTCTGAGTCTAGTTTATAGTTGGCTCTCTCCACATCTGGGGTTCCTCTGCAGCTGTGGGTTCAACCAAGGGTGGACCGTGTAGTACTGTAGTATTTACTATTGAAAAATATCCATGTGTAAGTGGCCACATGGATGGTGCAGTTCACATCCACATTGTTCAAGGGTCAACTGTGCATTTAAAATTCCAGGATCATGACAACATTAGACTTGCTCGGTCCTGAGAAGGACTCTTCAGAAGCTCTTCTTAGGGATTCCAGGAGTCCCAAAGGTACCCTCTTTTATTCCCAGTGAAGTCCTAGGATTCACTGGAGTGAATGGGTTTCAGAAATTCTGTTATGACAGGTTTCTACCAGTAACATAAATGGTGAGTCCCTTAAACTATATGGCGAGTGAAAAAAACAGGGGAGGCAGGACTGTGTGTTTAATAGACGCCCCATCCTCCGCCCTCTGTTTGAACTAAATATTTTAAAGAAATGTTTTAGAGCAGAGAATTCACAGACTTCAAGGCACTCCTGTACTTCTTTATGGACTAAGAACATTTTTGTTGCTGCTTTTAAGAAACTAATTTTAGTTATATGTACACATAGGCTTAGCGAAGTAGAGCGAAAGAAAATGATGTACATGCATAGCTGATTTGCCAGAAAATCTAGATCATTCACACCAAAAAAAAAAACCAAAAAAGAAAGAAAAAAAAAGGCCATAAAATGTATCATTCTAACTCCTGAATTTTTAAGATGATGAAATCTGTGTAGACCACGGCTTCATAAAAAATAAAAAGGTGCAATTTATCAGCTGCAGAACAATTATAAAACCCGATAGTCTTTAGGTATAAATATCAGATGGAGAAGCTCTTTAATATAATTACAGTCTTTCAGCCTCATCGACACCCATTGATTAAAAACTTTTCTTCCCCATAAATGGTTCTTCTAAGTTTATATCCCTCTGTCCTCAGATAATGTCATTTGCCTCCACCAGTCGTCTTTCCTTGGCAATGCCGTCCTTCCAAGTGTGCGTTTACCAAAGCTCGGCTGCAGCATTTTGGTGCCTCTGTATTTTGTGTAGGATTTTAAACCTACTCCCTGCTGTAGTCTTCAGAGGCACATTTGTTGATCCACAATTGAATAATGACACTGAGCAACTGCTTTTCTAGAGAATATAGCCCATAACAGAATTTCTCAAATTCATATTTTCAGTTATTTGCTACAGAGACATACAGATTCACTTTACTGCTTTCTTTAACCACCCCCGACCATGCCTTTGGCACTGTAAAACCCACTTAGCAAAAGAGAAATTACATCTATACATTTAAACTCAGGATACTGGAGAGTTTCCAAGTATAAAATTTATTTTTTAAGTACACCTTTTAAAACAACTAAAATTTGAGGAAACAGCCATTGAAATGCAGCGTGACAGACGGGCAGGAAACTTTACCAGCATGATGGATGGGTCCCTTGCTTATTCCTCTGTGAATGGCTGGTGATCATAATCACTATTATAGCTTGGTGGCAACAAAAAGGATTATTTCTTTTGTCCTGGAATTTCAGGATGAGCATATTTGTTCAGAGGATGAAGGGGACCAAATTAGACCGAGCTACTCGGGCACGATAAATTCACAGCAATCACAAGCCAATGTTCTTTAATTCTTAAGACACTATCAACTTTAAATATTCTGATCCTCTCATAGTTAGCTGGCTTATCCTTTCGTCCTTATTGAATTAACTGCCTTTTCTTGTACATTGTCTCCTGAGGGGACCTCATTTTAAATCTTTTCAGTTTAATTCCATTAATTGGCATATTGTCTGGTCTCCCGTTCTCCTCCTGGGTCTTGAACTTATGTTCCCCTCAGTTCTTAACCTCCTTAGCTGTATTTCGCAGCTTTGAATGGCAACGCACTTCCTCCGCAGACAAAGCGTGTGCATCCTTATCTTTCTCTTCCAGGCTAATGTTTAACAATGAATTCACAATCCTGGCAGTTTATCAGCCCTTTAAATAAACCCAAGTGCAGAGTTCCTTGATTGTAAAGCCATCATCCTGAAATCCAGGGATATTGGCTCACTAATTCGAGCATAATTTGAAAGCTAACAATTCTAAATTATAGTAAATGGATCAAACATAGATATCATTTGTCCTTTCAGGTCTTCCTGCCTAGGACCGAGGCAGATCTGAAGTCACACTACCTTGGATTTATATCTCTTATTCACCATCTACTAGCTAGGTAATTTTGGGCAGATACCTTCAATATTTTCTTCTTCAAAATGGGAGAGAAAGTAAAAATTCATTCCAAAACACAGTGTTGTGATGAGGATTTGATAGGATAATTCTTGTAGAATGCTTAACCTAATATCTGTGCACATGGTAAATAATCAAAGCTAGCTATCATCAGCACCATTACTGTAAAATACTATTGTACCCATTAGTGCTGTATTTACAGCCTTCCTGCAAAGTACATCTTTGATCACCTTACCTGAGACCTCAGATTCCACATGCAGAATGTCACCTGGGACTTTATACAACTTATTTGTTGCTTATTTTCACCACCATTGCCATTGTGACCATCCCTCCCATTTAATTAAATTGCAAGTCCCTTAAATAGAGAGATCATATCATACCTCTTTTCCAATGCAGCCTTAGCACAATGCCTTCCTCCCACAAAAAAGGTGGTATAACCATTTGTTATCAACAATAAGTGTGTGAAGAATCAGATTTTATTTTTAACTTATTTTTGGGAAGAGACAAAAATGAGAAGCAGATGGCAGGTTATCACAAGGAGATGTAAGCAAGATTATGGAGCTACTTGTCGGGGAAGCTTAGGGAAAGAAGAGGAGAGATGAGCCTATCTTTGGGTTAGTCTTGATTATCCATAGATGGTAAAAAGAATAATGAATGATAAACACAGATCATAATGCCCATCTTCACAAAATTCCACTTTATAATTGGATAATCTCATTGCATTCAATTATCAAATACTTTCAAAAAGGATTTGTAACATAATCTGATATATATTTCAGAAAACAACCCATTAAAGAGATTGATATCCAGCCTGTTGATAACTGTCAGGTGCCTCCCTGATAACACTAAAACAGGATGCCAAACTGTGTTTCATTACTTGGGTTATAAAAATGATTTTAATGGATAGTATCCTTAAGGAGTTTATGTCTTAGAGAGCTCAAAATTCTCAAGAAAAACTCCAAACTCACCCAGTTTTCTAGGGAATCTCTAGGAACGACATGCGACATACCTGGGTTGATAGAGCTACTCAAGAATCAAGTGTTCTCCCAACCTAAGAATTTAGAGGTTGACCTTAGTTCAGTCTATCATGGGTTCAATCTTATGTCATCTCCATTTCTTCTCATTAACATATTTCTTTCGGTATAAAAATAATAATAGCCAAAAAATTAATTCAAACGTTTTGTATTATCTACTTAGAAAATAATGCATTTTTCATATCTACAACTACTTGAATTTAACTCTTTTATGGCCCTTGAAATTAAATTAGATAGCCGGCTCCTTACAACTTTGAATGGACGGCAAAACAACTATCATATAAATATGACGACTCTAGGAAAAATAAGTGGTTGTAAATCATGTCTCAGGCCAGTCATTTCACAGAGTCAAGACACACAGCTGATGAAACTAGCAAGCAGGAAACAATCCTCAGGTGGGCAAGTCCCCTTGATTTTATTCGGCAGCTGTGCTCATCAACCCAGGGGCCATCCTACCGTTACTCATAAATTTCTCTCGGTTGTCTCTTGCCATAGACTCTTGTATCTACTGTCCTGAGATTCTCTGTCACTTCCAGCTAGTTCCCAACTGCTTTTTCAGAAATGGACACACTTTTCTCTCCATTGTTCTCCAAAGCACAGTTACTGCAAGCATACAATTTAAAAAAATGTTTTTGTTGTTTTACCTGATGATTGAGTTAGCATAACTGACTTACAACTCGGAAATGGAGCCCTTATGTGAGATATCAGACATCACTGCTCCTGAAATTGAACAGTCATGCCTTCTGAGTGTCATTCATTTAATTGCAGATGTTAGTTCATCTCTTATAAGTGGAAGCCTTCTGCTCATGATCTCTCTCCCTCAAGTCTAGAAAACCCCTTTGCCCTTTTCCAACCTAGTTGAAAGAAGGTTAAAACAATTATCATTGTAAAAATCTATGCAGGGACACCCTGATACGATGAAAACGATGATGTACATTTTAAAGCCGATACTCTGAACCTTAGTCTTAACATCTACATTTGGATCACCTCCCCTATTTGGGGCTTTCCCAGCAATTTGGGGAGGCAAAAAAAAAAAAAATGAGTATTTTTACTTTATAAATTTATGAATAAATTGAGGGCCTGTCCTCAGGAAGAAATTCTAGCTTCTACTCCTCAAGGTAGAAATTAACCCCTCACCTGTTAGCGCGCCAGGTGCCATCGTTCTCAAATCCAGGCTCCAACTCTAGTTGGAAAACAGCATCAGCTTCTGAGCAAAAATGCAGTTTGCTCATGCTGTTCAGGAATCTGCAGTGCTACTGACATCCAACATCAAAGGACCTTCGCCAAAGAACCAAGGGACCATGGAAGCCGTCTAGTTGGGCCACTCATTTTACTTTGGAACAAATGAAACCTGAGAAGATACCTAAGGTTACTTTACAAGTCAATGGTCCAACCAAAGACAAAGGCTTTGGTTTTAAACCACTGTACATTGATAGCAACACCTAGGGTGATGGTGAGCTCTGAAGCTTAGATATGGGGGTGATTTTTTAGGAAGTCCATGACCCTAATTCTTTAGGGATTTTTCTAGATCTCTTATCTAAGTGCCTCTGTTGCTTCTAAAATGTTCAGAAGCTGTACTTCTGGGCATGGGAGGAATCTAGGAAGAGAAATATCCATGTTAGAGCTCTCTTTGACACTAGTGCTCCTTAACAAGTCAACAAAAATATTTCATTAATGCCTGTGTTCAAAAGTCCTACCCTTTTGTGTAGTCAATTGAATCTTATCTTAGATTTTGGTCAGTATGCTTCCCTTTACTACAGAATTCCTCAAAACAGCTGCCTAACGTCACAGATTTCAATTCCTCTGCTCCCATCTGCTCTAAACCCCACTCCAATGAGGTCTTCATTCCAATCTTTATTTTAAAGCTCTCTGGCCAAGGTTGCCAATGGCTCCATGTTTACCTATGATTGCTACTTAATCAATCAATGGTTGATCTTTAATCCTCTTCTTTCTTGATTTGTCAGCAGTGTCTGAATAGTTGATCACTCCCTGCCTCTTGAAACACTTTCTACACCTGGTTTCTACAACACTCTCCTGGTTTTTGTCCCACCTCACCTTCCACTCCTCCTTACTTTCCTTTACTCATTCTTCCCTCTCCCTGCTAACCATCTCCTGCTGGAGTGCCTAGAGGTCACTTCTTGGGTCTTCTCTACTCCACAGTCTTCACCTTCATGATCTTTCTCAGTTGTATGACTTTAAGACTAGATATCTTCATGATTCCCAAATGAACACATGTAGAAGAGAGCTTGGATCTCTTCTCCAATATCTGGCCTTGGATATTCACTTACCTCTGGACATCTCCATTAAATACCTTGTGGGAATCAAACACTTAACATTTTTAAAAGCAAACTCTTATTTCCACCTCCATCCCCTCAGACTTGCTTCTTTGGTGGTTCTCTCCATCTGAGTTAATGGCAATCACATAGTTCTAGTTGCTCAGGCCGCAAATTTGGATCGCCCTTGATTTCTTTTTCTTTTGTAGGCAGCACTGAACACATGAGCAAATTTTGACTATATTACGTAGTCAATAGTATATACACAATAGTCAATATTATACCTATTATATTAGATATTCTAAGTATACTGAGACTCTGGCCTCTCCTCAAAGCATCAACTACTACCACCTTGGTCCTAGCCTGGATTATTGTGGTATCTTCTTAAAAGTTCTCTCTGCTTTTGCCCTTGCCCACCTACCCATCTCCATGACATATTTAACATGCAAACCAGAAAGAATCTGATGATATATTCAGATTCTGTCAGTGTTTTGCTCCAGATTCTCCAGGGCTCTCCATCTCAGAGTAAATGTTACACTCTTCATGACTTGCAGGGCCCTACATGTTCTGCCTACCTCTCCCACCACCTCTCTGAATGTGACTCCTGGCTACCCCCTCATTCACTCTTCTCCATCACACTAGCCTTCTTGTAGTTTCAGAATTTTTAGTTTCCTCTGCCTAGACCTCTTTTCCTCAAGATATCTGCCTAATTTCTTCCCTCCTTTTACTCAGACCTTTGTTCAGTACCTCCATTTTCAAGAATGCCTTCTCTCATCACCTTATTTTAATTTCTACTTCACCTTACCCTGCTCCTTGCCTTTATGTCACCTCCTGTACTCCTCCTGTATAGCGCTTCCTCCTTGATCATCTTCTAAAGTTCTTTGTGATTTTCATGCTTATTGCCTATATCCTTCCCCACTTAGGAAGTAAGCTGCATGTAGGCAGAATGTTTTGGGTTTTTTCAAAATCCCTTTTGTTTATTGCAATCTAGGTAGTACTGGGTGTTGAGTTAGTTAGTACTTAATATTTCTGATGAATAAATGAATGGACAGTGATTACTAGTGCAGTAGTTAATTTAAATGAGAAAACACAAAACGGAGGCAATCTGAGACCTTGAGTACCCTTGGTTGGTATCTTGAGTCTAAATGATGTGGGCTTTTTTCTAGGAGGTAGATGTCGTCAGCTTTTGGATACCCAGGGGTCTGAAATCAATTAGATGATGTATCAAACACACGAATATCTGTACTTTTAAGTAGTAGTTTAGAAAATTACACTAAAATGTTAGACTTTTTCAGAGAATTCATAAATAGTGAATGCTTCTGAGGGGAGTCTGTGATTATAAAATTTCCAAATGCAATCGTGTATTTGGTTAGAAAAACTCATCTGAACTTGGCCTTGCCGAAGAGGGCATATTTTAGATCACCTAATAAATAAAATGTACCTGCACTGAAACTTTTTCTCCACAGAAATGTTACAAGGAAAGGTTTCAAAACATAAATCCAGTACCCGAGTGAACTGGCTGCAGTTTTATGATCAATAATAAAAGCTGTCGTCCGGTTTGTCAATTATACACAAACTAGAAGGTCTTCACGGAGGTCCCCACACAAAGGACTTCAGTGACTCACAAAGAGCCTACATTAGAGTATGTGTCAAGGAACAGCTAATTAGTAAGTGCCTGACGTTAACGTAAATTAATGACATTATGGAATACAGGGACAACCTGCAACTGAGGATTTACATAATCACTCATTATAGTCCCCTATTGTCTTTCAGGTCAATAGCGTGCATTTTTAAGACATACTAATGCATATTTACTCATTAAGCTGCAATGTCTTCCAAGAGAGAGTATGGGTCTCTGGTTGAATTAATTCATATTCAAACATTGAGCAGATAACTGTTTTACAGATTGGAAGTAAAACACATAAATTCAAAGATGTGGACGAGATAGAGGTCATTTAGAAAAGTCTTTGTAGTTCTTATTTGTCTTGTGGAAATAGCTTGTGATCTACAAAAACATCATCATAATTAGAGGCTCCATTGAGACAGGGTCTTAGATCTCTATTCGCCTGGGATTACCTGAAAAGACTGTGAAGGGGATCTTTGGCAAGCCTGGAGGGAGGAGGCAAAGGGTGGGAAGCTGGGAAGAAGAGATACATTTGTTACCTTTTATTTGGTCATAAAAGCACGGCAGAGTCTCAAAGCTACATGCCAACAGTGATGAGAACAAATTATTCCAGGTCCTACGGATTCTCTATGACCCTTAAAAGTGAAAAATCACTAAGTGGTAATTACATTTGACACTCTGAAGTAAACAGTCTAATTTTTTTGCTTCTAAATTACCACAATCTATCACAAGAATAAATGCAAAATGAGACTTGCTACTTTGATAGGGCCAATAATATTGACCTATTTGTTTATATAAATCCAATACTCCCTAAACAATGTTCTAGCCAGAGAGACTTACCCCTACTTATTCCAAGAGCAAATTTCCTCTGTGCTACAGTGTGTTTTCATACGTGTCTAGGGGCTAGTCTGATGGTCAAGTCTTTACAGCCAAGTCTGGAACACGAAAGATACACAGTTAACAGTGCCTCTGGTCATTGCCAAAGTCACCTAGACACGGAAGCTAAACACTGACTTAGCTCACTGACAATGATACAGATCAAACTCCTGCTTTTAAGATGCATGAAAAATTGGGTAGATTTTTTTTCTCTTAAAAGTCAAACGAAATGTTTTCAGATTCCCAAATAGCTGTATCTTTTTGGATGAATGGCTTTTCCTGCTTTAGCGAAGTGGCAGAGCTTAATATGGGGGAATTCATCATATCATGGTAGACATGCTTTTTAAATAGGCTGCAGGGCAATGCTGTCACAGCATTTGGCTGCACCAACACTTCATTTAAGGATCAGCGTTAATCCCTCATTTGCATGGACACTGGCTTCTCTCCTCGAATGACATTAATAGACATTATAAATCTACTTTTTCCTTGCTAGCACTATGCCAAGATAAAATGCTATGGGAAAGAATTATACGGGAATTGCTGTGGACAGCCAGCCTATGTGTACAGTCAGCATCATGCAATGTCCCTGCCAGTCAGAATTTGATAACTCAAAGGTGGGATGTAGAATACACAAAAAAAAAATAATAAAAAGTTTGCCAAAGTTAAGAAAAGGCTGATGCATAAAAACAGATGATCTCAATTGACTGTGGTTGGGAAAGATGGCATAGTAAGTTTCTCATATTACTTGTGGTTCAGAGAAGAATTGGAGGGAGATGATAAAATGGGGTAAAATGTGTAATAATGAATGACATCTAGAAAAAGAGTGTGTGCGGGGTCAAAAGCATTAGATAATTTTAATTAGTAAATTCTATAAAGTTGAGGGCTGTGCCCTGGATGAAATTGTGGTAGTAGCCATTTTTAATTCCACTGGAACACACGTGGAGGACCATATTTCCTTAAGACACAAGTAGAGAAGGGAGAAACAAAGCAGATTTTAGTCCAATCCCCATAGAAACTTTCTATATAGTCATTGAAGTACGTCTCTAAAAAACGAAACTTCACATAAAAATCAGCTGGATCCATATCCACAGTGATATTCACAGTGGCCAGCCTCCATGCTAGATAGTCCTCTTTATGCTTGGAGTTTGAGGTTAGTTCACTTTTATCACTCTTCCACAGGATATATCTTGCCTGAAGCCTCTTTTTTTTTTCCCCTTTAAGAACTATTCTCAAGTAGATCTAAGGAGCAGTTCTCAAAATCTTTAGAAGTTTCTACTTCCTGGTTATATGGATTGGTTTGTGGCAGGCCAATGCACACACTGAGAGCAACTAAAAGAAGCTGTATAAAACACAAAACTCATCTTTTGAAAGGTGTCAGAGAATGAGGGAGTTAAGATTCCTTAGAAAAGAGAACCGCCATGAGAAGTGAGCTTTGCCCTGGGGGCACGTGCCGTTTCTGAGTGTGGGACAGAGACAGGGTATCTCAGATCTGTCCGGGGACAGAGCAATTGTTGGGGAGAGAGAAACCATGAGGACCTGTGAAGGGCTTATGGGGCTGCGGTGATAAAATTGGAGAGTTGAGTGGCCTCCAAATTCTGGCAGGTTTCCCCCTTACATCATTTGAGGGAATTCTGAAGGTACACAGAGTGGTAGAATAAAAAGCTAAGCCACAGACCTCTGAGAAGCAGAAGGAAATTTTCTTACTTTGGTGATATTGAGAAAACAAAGATTAGAGTTCATAACCCATCAGAGGGAAGGACCTCAATAAATGCACTGGGCTCTTATTTGAAAGCCCTGGAGAGCTATGATCTAGGAACAGGGGTGAACAAGAGGTAAATGCATTCTTACCAAACAACAGACCAACTTAACTGTTCCCTGATTGGATGAAGGTGAGTAGCTCCCTAACCCCACCTGCTGAGAAGGGGAAAATGTTATTCCTCTTCGGAAAAAGGTAAAATCATTTGTAGCCTCTGTAGTTATTTTATACAAAATGTCTATCATTCCATATTAAAAAAATTCCTAGAAATGCAAAGAGACAGGACCATTTAACCAAGACAAAGAAAAAAACCTCACAAATATCCAGATATTAAAGATAGTAGACAAAGATTTAAAAATAACTATAATTATTATGTTCCAGGAAATAGAGGAAAAAATGGGAAAATTGATAAAAAGATAACTTTATCAAATTGGAATCTTAAAAACAATCAAGTAGAAATTCCAGGCCTGAAATAAACAATATCTAAAATTTATTAGATGAGTTAATGACGGCAAATATAGCAAGAGACAAGATTAGTGAACTGAAAGATGATGTGAAAATGTATCTTCTACTTAACATTTTGCTAGAGATACTAATCAGTGCAATAAAGCAAGAAATTAGAATAAAAGGCATAATGATTGAAAAGGAGAACAGAATGCTCATTAACTGCAAATGACCAGACTGTGGACCTAGAAAATGCAAATAGTCTACAACTATTAGAATTAATGTCAATTTAGCAAGGCCACTAGATATGGATACTATAGAAAGTTCAACTGTATTTTTACATATTGGCAATGAACTGATAGAAAATGAAGTTTTCACATTTTTACACAGCACCCAAAACTTCAAATATATAGGAATAAATCAAATGAAAACACAATAATTCAACAGAAGTTATAGAGAGATCTTAGAGACCCAAGTAAATGATGAGACATACCATGTTCATGAATTAGATTCATTATTGCAAAGATATATCCCAGGCTGATTTATGAAGGTAACAAATATGATCAAATTCCCGGAAGTTTTGTGGTATGCGTGTGCACAAATTGACAAGCTGATTTTAAAATCTACAAGGAAATCCAAAGGCCTAAGAATGGTCCAGGCAATAATGAAAAAGAACAAATCTAGAGGAATTACTTAAACTACCAAGTATCATATTTTCTACACAACCATAACAATTAAAACAGTGCGGTATTAGTGCAAGGAGAGACAAATAGACCAATAGGCTAGAAATACACTAGAAAGCCCACATGATTAGGGTTACTTGATTTATTACAATAGTTACATTGCAGTACAATGGGGAAAAGATGGTCTATTTCCTAAATGGTACCAATTCAGTTCAATATCCATATATTTTTTAAAATTAATTTCTACTTTCTATCTCATAGCACACTCAGAAATCAATTTTAGATTGATTGAAAGTCTAAATGAATAAATAATAACGCTTCAAAGATCACATGTGAAAATGCCTTCAGACGTTTGGCTCTGAGCTGACCTGGAGAGATTGAGATCATCAGCAGAATCTGGGTAGAGGAGAGCTGGCTGTCTTGTCCAGGCTCGTGAGGTCCCAGGCAGTCTCAGTGTGCCTTCTGGACTAAAATGTGGGTGTGCCTGGGAGCCGGGGCAGAGAGAGTACCCAGATCCCAGACGCAAGGAGGTCCTGGCGATACAGGAAATAATGAAATTCACCAAAAAATTCAGGCCCATGTGGCAAATCAAAATCTGAGATTCAGACCAGCACACGCCCTCACCATCCCAACTTTGCAACTTTCAGTCAACTTCGCAGTAATAATAAAAACAATAATTTTTTAAAAAAAACAGCTAGCATTATTAAAGGGCTTATTCTGTATTAGTCCCATCATGTGTGTTTCATGTTTTAATTCACTTGATCTCCACAAAACTCTAAATGGATTTATTGCTATTATACCCACTTTACAAAAAGGTGAAATAACTTGCCCAAGTTCTTAGAAATAATTGGTGGAGCCAGGGTTGAAACCCAGGCAGTTTAATTCCCAGGAGAACAGCTTTCATTGCATCAGAAGGACCAGTCCTGAAGTATAAACCCAGATAGCAATTTCTACTACTTGGAGGGAACAGGAACTCAATGTTCTTGAATTCAACACTGAGTATTTGAACAGTGAATAAATCTACACTGTGTTTCTTACATACCTGAGTTTGTGAACTAAAGTCTGAACTCTTCATTCTACACGCAAAAGTAGAGAAAATACTCCAAAAAGTGCATATATTGTATGCTAGACAGCTTTGCACACTCAATCTTGAAACCGAGGTAATTTTAACTTAATTTTATGAATGAATAAATTAGACCTTTATAGAGATTAATGGAGAGAGTTTCTGTATATATAAAATAGCAGAAGTGAGATTAAATTTAGGGATTCTCAATCTCTGGTTCATTGTTTCTTTTGCAACGGCTGGTCCCAACCCGTTCTGAAAACAAGCTCAATGAAAACTGAATGTAAATTAATTAGTAGATAACAAAAATTTTACACTCAAGTCTCTTTTGGTTCCCAGTTATAGGTGATTAGGAAAAAAAAACTTATTAGTGAATGATTACCTAATTGTTTTCTAAATTAGAGGTATATGTGACTTAGCTAAGGAAAAAATAATCAGATATGATGATCTGTGGTTTCTAACCCACCTTCTGGGGAGAATGGTGATGCTTAGAGATTTTCTTTCACCCAAGATCTCAATATTTTGTAAGTTTCCCAAAGCTGCCATCATTTTAAACCATGCCTTTCTGAAGAAGAATGATTCTTCCACAGTAATAACTACCTTAGGTCATGAAAGAGAAGGAGAAGGAGAAAAACAGAGAGTGGATGCCACCAGGAGAAAAAAGGCAGCTTCTGTGACCTTAATTGATTCTATGTTTGGGCACCACATTTTTTCGCTCTAGCAGCAGATAAGGGAACATTTTCCCAGCCAGATCAGTTTTCTTCTTCTAGAAACTTTAGTGTCAGGTTTGGGCTTCAAATTAAGTCCTGAACCTTCATGGATTGACAGAACTTTCTGACATGAGGGGTATGGAAGGTTTCCAATGTTAAAGATGATGCCATGTTACTTACAATCTTTGATCTTTGTCTCATTTAATTTCTACAATAAACCAACAGGGAGGCTTCCTTTCCAATTTACAGAGGATAAAACCAAGGCTCAGAGAGATGGGGTTACCACACCAAGGTCACATATTTAGGGCTGAGATCTGAACCTGAGTGTTCACTGACTTCAAAACTCATGCTCTAGGCTTTGGGGGAAATCTCCCCTCAGTTTTCACAAAAGAACAAATGGGTATTTATTGTATTGATATACTGTGTTTTTTTTTAAAGACTTAGAGAACACCAACCTCAATTAGCAATTTGAAGCTCTTAACTTGATGAATGATGGGTGATGATAAGAATATGAATTGTACATCACCTTTCATCATTTCCTAAAGAGTAGAACAGCTCATTCATTATCTTGGTCCTTTTAGCACCATTTGGATATCTCAAAGGCACACTGCTTCTAGGATGTACCATGTTTAAATTAACAGAATCCGAAGTCACCTAACAGGGCTCCACAGTGGGAGAATGTGTTTCACTCTAAGATGACTAGAAATCTTAGATC
Organism: Camelus ferus; assembly: GCF_009834535.1. Classification (NCBI taxonomy): domain Eukaryota; kingdom Metazoa; phylum Chordata; class Mammalia; order Artiodactyla; family Camelidae; genus Camelus; species Camelus ferus. The sequence goes on from NC_045719.1 coordinate 12,250,642, forward strand.
TCAAGCAAACTGAATTTACTAAATCTTAGTCAATATTTTACAGTTCAAATGAAACACTCATTTCCCCTACTTATTTAAGGGCATTAATTACTCTGAGAATTCAGGTTTATGCTAGTGTATTAGCTACCAACTGCTGCTAAAACAAATGACCCTAAACTCTGTTGCTTAAAGAAACACAAATTTATTATCTTACAGCTCCGAAACTGAAATGGGTTTCACTGGGCTGAAGACAAGGTGTAGGCGGGTCCGTGCTTCCTCAGGAGGCTCTGGAGTGCTAAAAAAAAAATTCAACTTAGTAAATTTTAAAGATTTTATTGGCTTTATTCAAGGACTTATGAATCTGGCAGCATCCAATCTAGCAGATAGAAGCTCCGAGGAGCTGTACAAAATGAAAGATTTTACAGGCAGAAGGAAGCAGGAACAAGGTGACACTTGGCATAAAAAGTAGGTTGATTATCGTAAGTTTACTTTTATTTACGGGTCTATCAGACAGGTTACCTAACTAATGATGATCTGGTGATTCCTGATTGGCTGGCTTAAGACTCCATTCCTAGGAGAGCTGAGACTGTAATTAAGTCTTGGTTGGGTGACATGAGGTTTAGCATAAACAACTCGTCCTTTCTGCTATATAAAGTATCATTCACAGGTTCTGGGATTAGGACATGGACATCATGGTGTGATGCAGAGGGGTTGTTATTCAACCTACCACAGCCAGACAATATTTTTCTATTCTACATTGTAAGACAGTGGAAAAGAGATTTTAGAAAGTATTTTTGATGCTGAACTATTTGTAAGCATTTTAGGAGTGGTTTATTTTTCAACCAGGCTAATTATAAATAGTCATTATTATACAATAAGTATTTTCTTTGGAAAAACTAATAATAAATAAGAGCAACAGTAATGAATTAAACTCCACTTCCATGAGAACTGCATAGTAATTATCCGCCAAAGATGTATCGCTATTTACCTCATTGGTGAAGTCAATAGGAGTCTCACTCTCAAATAATAAAAATAAAAGTAAAAACATTTAATATCAGCCACTTGGGATTCAGAGGGTTTTGGTTTACAGTTTTTAAAAGCTTTTTGCAAAACCAGGAAGTAGCAATAATATTTGAATCAATGTCATTCAGATGTCTTTGCAAGGCAAACAAAGCTCTATCAATTGAACAACCAAACCCCTGTTCAAATTAATCAGTAGGAACTTGATAAATTCCACTGATGTAGAAAATTAGCACTTTGCATGTTTCCCAGATTTTGATTTCATTTGGGCGTCTGGTCATGAATTATAACCACTCTTCTTGGACTCGAGCTATTTCACTTGAAATCCATTATTTCTAGCAGAATTATGATCTTGTTAGGGAAATGCCAGCTATTTCCATTTCGAGCATCTGCACTGCCGTTCTATTATTAACATGAAGCTCATTTTAAAAAGAGGAAGAATTAGATTTGTGTCTTTGGGGCAGTGGGGGAGGGTGGGTGGTAGTGACTGGCGCTTTAGTGAAGCAAACAAGCGCACCGGGCTGCTTCCAGTTGACACAGCTGTCATGTAAATATCTGTCCCTGCTGTATAGCTGAGGGATCCTGGGCTTAAAGACCTTGTAGCCATATGTAAACAATGCAAGGCTGATGACAGGTTTACAGCACTGAGACAACGTGTGCAGCTGTTTCATCCTCCTTCCTATAGTGAGAGACAAATGTTCAGGGGACAGATCACAGATGCTTAGAACACAGTTCTAGAAGCTTACAGGGTTGCTTTTGTGATGTGCTTTGCTCACTGCCTTTGGGTCAGGCCCTGCAGCCCACGGTGTGAACACTTCCGGGCAGGTTCCCTGCTGGATCCCTCTCTCCTTCTCTCTTCCTCTCCTCCAGCTTCAGCCCACTGTTTCCCTTGAGGGGCAGTTAGCAGAGTAGCTCAATGCCCAGCCCCCGCCCCAGCACGCTGCATTGATCAGAGGGCTCCCCAGATCAAAAGATCTAAGAGGCTAATGCCCAGATAAATCCTTTACTCTGTCCCCTGATTAGTGCTCTTCCCTTCACAGCAATCTTTCCAGGATTCAGCCCAGGCTCATTAGAAAGAATCAAGTAGGAAACAAAGTATTATTTCAGCCAAGGTTCACTTAGTAAAAGTGAAAGCTCCTGCAGATGTGACCTGGGAAACAATTACTATGCAGATGTCAACATGGAAGAAAAAATTTCGCTTTCTCTTTCAGCTCTTGGAATTAAAACTGAGGTGACTATGCATATTTTTCAGGCCAAAAAACCTCTCTTTTTGACTTCTGGATACTTATCTGAATTCTCCTGATAAGCGTAGTGTTTCACAATCTGAATTACCCAGAGCCCAAAACTGTTTTATGTTTTCTTGTCACGTTATGTGTTTATGGACACAAGGCTGATTTTTCAAACTTTTTTTCCTGCTTATTTGAACCACTTCCTTAAGAAGCAGCGTATAACACATTTAGATTTTTCAGCTCTACTATTAGACTGTATCATTTTAAATCCAGGCATAACCATTTATTAAATCTGTGGTTCTGGACAAGTTTCTTAAGCTATATAAGTTTAAAATTCCTTATTGTAAAATGGAGATAGTAATAGTGCTTATCTTTTAGGGTTGTTGTGAGGCTTAACTAGACAATCCATACCAAGTCTTTAGTTTAATTTCTGGCCCATGAGAAGCATCCATTAAATATGGGCCATGATCATAATTCTCATATTTTAAGAATACTCGCATAAATTAGAGCCTCTTATTAAAAGAAAAATGAAAGCTTACCAAATGCACAAATGAGTAGCTTCCCAACTTCCAACCATGTAACTGCCAAAGATTTACCCATCAATGGAGTGTCCCCCTGAAAACCACCACCTATTCTGGATCAAAGATATTCTGTATTACCCAGGGGACTTCTTCCATCCCATAATCCTGGACTCTCTACCTCATTCTTTCTGAAAAATACTGGTGCAGGGATACAAATTAAATGCAGCCCAGAACTTGGAGAGTCCTTACTTTTATAAGAATGGAGTAGAAAGCTCCAGTTGATGGGCCAGGCATTTTAGGTTGTTAGTGGTCTGAGTCTACAAGCTCACCTACATACTGGGTTGAAAAAGCTTTTGTAGACAGGGATGGGAATTTAAACACTCCAGATGTTCTTTCTTCGGAAAACTTAGTTCTAGGATCCCACAACTGACACACAAGTCAGTCTTTTGGGGTATACTAATGTAAATAGTATTTTAAATTTCAAATTCCAGTTGTTCACATAGGAAACAATTGACTTTAGTATGTTAATTTTTTATCCTGCAACTTTTCCTATAATCACTTATTAGTTCCAAGTTGGATTTTTTTGTTCATTCTTTGGGATTTTCTACATATGTGAATGCATTTTTACTGTCAATATTCACTCCATCTAGACATCTAGAAAGATCTGCATTTGTTAAGCCCAATAATTTCCATACTGTACACAATATATGATTGGATTAACATTCATAAATTGATAACATTTCCTTTGGATGCTTTGGGTTAAGAAGAAGAAAGCAACAGTTTGTTGAAAGTACATCTTTAACATCTTTCTAACGATTGCTAAGACCCCATAATGGCAATATGAAAGCCATCCTTGAGCCTTGATCAGGGAACTGCGACTAAGTAGGTTTTAACAGCATTGTTTTGTTTTCATTGCATTTATTTTTATGGTTACCATACATTTACGGCAAATGGTATTAACTTTCCACTTATGATACTGATTTTAATTTTACCTTTTAAATGAATGTCTTTAGGTGTAAACATTAAGTTGATACAAAGGGAAAAATAAAGTAAATACTCAATCATGGAGATTTATGTGATTTGGTAAATGTCCTGAAGTAGTATACTGGAACCAAATGCTGGAATAAATTAGTCAGACCCACAAATCAAATTGCAGAGAGAAGACAGTTATTAATGGCACCAAACAGTTATTAACTCTCATGACCCCAGCAAGATTAATAAGTGGACAACCACTGTTGGTCAATAAACTCTAATCACGATTAGATGCGTAATCTTGGTGGCTAGCATAAAAGCTTGGCTTAGAGTAGAATTCGGAGAACATCTGTGGGACAGATGAGTGGAGGAGTGAATTCTGCATCGTCATCTTCTACTTGGCATCACTTCCCCAAATGCTGAAATTTCTCCTCTACCTACCAAGTGCCTACATCCCTGGCTCTGCCCCTTGGCTCTCACAGTCCCCCTGCAAAACCTCAGCGGCACCTGTAGTTCCAAATTACCTCACACTCCTCCCACAGCCAAAGCCCCCCTACTCATTTTGGCTTGATATTAAAAGGACGAGGGTGTGAAGTCAGCCATACTAAGCTATAGTAGGATTGATATGTCCAATTGCCTCAGAATGGATTAGATTTTAATAGAGGCCTTTATGAATCCCAAGAATGTTGACTTGATAAAATGCATTAGGGAAAATCATCTTAATAGTAGAAACCTTCTAAGTGTGTCTTTCACATGCCTGCATTCTGGCAGAAAAGAGGAACCACATCATTCATTTATTCTCCTACTTTTGAAGTCATTGTCAGAGTGCAGGAGAATTGGGAGGGTTGCACGAAATCTTCTTAGCTGTCAGTCTGTGTTTCAGAAGCAACCTGGGAGCTTTTTAAAACTGCAGATCTCTGGGCCTCACTTCCCAGATATTTGCCTTCCATTCTGCATGACCCACTGAGTTGAAATGACCTACCTGAGGTCATGCAAACAGCTAGAGACCGCCTGCAACTAACTTGCTCACTCCCACTACAGGGCTCTTTCTGTTAGGATGCCTATGGAGATTGAAAACTGCTCTAAAACTTTTGCTAAATCACAGAATCCTTAGTTTTTAAGAAAGGAAGATATGGTTACTAACAAGAGGTATTTTAAAAACAACTTAGTATTTTGATTTTGTTTTGATAGCATGATTATTTTGTTTTGATAGCATGATTAACAGGAAAGCCACTCATTCAGAATACATCTATGTTTAATTGGTTCATCCATGGACTGGAAGTTTCATGGGTGTGGAGACAAATCTGTTTTACTCATGATTTTTTCATATATCCAGCTACCCATAATGTGTTCTAATTATTGACTGAACTAATAATTTAATTATTACGAAAAATAATAACTAACATTTACTGAGCTCTAATTATGCCCCAGTACTACCCATATACATGTAGTATAAGAAACTCAAGAGGTAGGTAATACTATTGTAAGTGAATTAGTGAATGAAGAAAGAAATGAATGAGGAAATTATAATCAGATGAACATAAGCAATTCAGCCACGATTGGGATCATTAATTATTGGTTATTGAAAACTCCCCCAAACATTCTAAACACACAATAGAATTTTCCTGAGATAAATTGCTAGCAAAGGACATCACAAGTATCAGTTTAATTGTGATGAAAATACAAGCCAGTCTAACAGCTGGGAAAATGAAACGTAGTCTACAAAGCAATAATTAATACAAGGTTTTCTCCTACAAGGAGAAATAATTGATAACCCAAGTCATACAATTATGAACTTTCAAAGGCATCCAATTTGGTCAATTTTGTGTGTCTGAGAGGACTAATGAAGCTTTAAAAAATTACCTTTCATCTCTGAAAGAAGCATTTACCTTTAGATGAATATATCCACTAATAATGTCAAAATCAATTCACAATATCAGAAATATTCTACTCCACGAGCTGGAGTTTTCAAATATTTCTAATTGTAATGTTGTTCTAATGAAAATGTTGTTAAGTCATGTGTCCACCTGAGAGGAAATTCTCAAGACATGTTATATTAAACGTCACAGGAGGTATAGTTCTGATTTCACATTCGCTAGATTTATAGCTTCACATGTATTGTGAAAGAATGGTTATTTACTGAGTTTTATCTTGTGACTTTAATTTGAAGGTTTCAGTATCCTTGCTGATACTGGTAATTTCGGTATGTGCTAGAAATAATGACTGTGTTTATGACACATTGAATATTTTTATACTGTGCTCTCTCACTAATGGGGTCACAGAATATTTAAGCACAAAGAATTTGTAGTCACTCTGCTACCTACAAACAAAACAGAATGCATGGAATTTTAGTGTGAAATCCTAATAAATAAATATTTTTTGTTCTAATGTCAGATACACATGGAAGAGACAATTGGAAGAAATTATTTGAGTCTTCCTTAATAGAAGTATTTCTCCTGGAACAACGTTTTATATATTATTGGATATATAAAATCAAGAAAGAAATGTTTCAAATTGCTAATTTATTATGTGTGCATTATCTTATCTTCTATATAGCTCAATGGCAGAAGACTATAGCCTTGCCAATCTCTGCAGAATGCCATCTTACTGCTCGTCCGTGGAATGAAATATAGTACAAACTGACCAACCCTGCTATGTCTCTGCTAATGAGATCTACTTGATGAAATGCTTGTTCATTAAAAACCTAAGAACAGAAATAATGGGATACATGGGAACTGAAGTCCCAGAATGTCTCAACGCTAACATGGTACAAACCACAGTCAAATCATATTTAATAAACAGCCACGTACATTCATACTATTTAACCATCGTGTAGCCAGGAGTCTTACAGTAAATAAATTCTGTCCACCTCACTTCTGGACATAAAATCCAAGCAATGACTTGATCAGATAGTGACTGGGGAACTGTAAGTGACAGCCGATAGTGGATTCACAGCAGGGGCAAGCATGTTGCTGTCTCTCCAGTACTCTTACTGTACACAAGTTAATGTCAAACCCAACTTAAAGAAATATTTTGTTTCGATTTTTCACATATGCAAACATTTATTTTCAAGGAGCAAGGTTTTTTTATCATGGTCAATCAAAAAGCACCCAAATTCCCATATGCTAGAAAACTTTGATGAAATGGACAAATTCCTAGAAAGACACAAAATGCCAAAACTGACTGAAGCAAAAGTAGAAGATCTGAATAGACCTATAACAAGTATAATGACTGAATAAGGAAATAAAAATCATCCACAAAGAAAAGTCCAGGTCCACATGGATACATGGGTAAATTTAACTTATACAAAATTTTAAAAAATTGGTACCAATTTTTTATACACTCTGAAAAAAAAAAAAAAAGAACAATTTCCAACTCATTCTGTGAGGCCAGAACTCATCACAAGAAATAATATATCTTATGAAAATAAGCGCCAAAATTATCAACAAAATATAACGGACATATAAAAGGATAGGTCAGCGTGACCAAGTGGGATTTATTCCAGTAATGCGAGATTAGTTTATCATCCAAATACCAGTTAATGCTATATTAACCAAATCAGTAGAATAAAGAGCAAAGTCACGTGACCATCTCAATAAACTTGGAAAGAGCATTTGACAAAATTCAGCATGACTTCATCATAAAAACACTCACAAACTAGGAACAGAATGGAACTTCTTAACCTGGTGAAGTGGCTCAACAAAAACCCCACCGTTAGCATCATATTTAATGGTGAGAGACTGGATGCAAGATCAGAAATGAGAAAAGGATGTCTGCTCCCATCACTTCTATGATTCACTGAGAATTATTCCTGGGGTGTGGAATGAGGTAGGGGACAATTCATTTTCTTCCACATCCAATTGTTCCAGTGCTATAGGTTAAGAATGCCTTTTTCTCTCTGTTGAATTCTTGTCTCCATTGTCAAAATTAATTGACTGCATGGCTAGGCTTATTTCTGGACTCTCCATTCTGTTTCCTGGATCCATTTGCCTATCTTTATGACAACACTACACTACATAAAATCAGACAGTGTTAGTCCTCTGCCTTTGTTTTTATTTTACAACGTTGTTTGATTCTTCTCAATCTTTTCATGTTCATGTTAATTTTGAAATTGGTTGTCACTTTTTTTCAAGAAAGCGTGCTGCTATTTTGAATTTTGTTGAACCTATACATCAATTTGGGGAGAATGGACAACTTAACAATGTTATATCTTCCAAGCCACGAACATAGTATAAATCTCCACTCATTTAGATCTTCTTTTGATTGCTTTCAGCAGTAGTTGTAGGGGGTGAGGGTGGGACGCTACTCTGTGCATTGTAGGATATTCAGACACCAGTAACATGTCCCCACCAAGTCATGACAATCAAAATGACCCCAGACATTGCCACATGTGCCCTGGATGATAAAAGCACCCCTGATGGAGAACCTCTGACCTACAGGAATAGGGAAAGCATGGCATTAACAAAATGACATATTAATCAGTGGCAATAAACTCTGGATGGAATAACAAACAACAACTACAACCACCTTCTAAAGGCTCTGGAGAGTGAGAAAAGAAAGATTTTGGAAGGAGTGAAGGTGTCGTATGGAGTCGGTTCCCTGAGCTGTTGCCTGGAAGTGCGGCATGACCACCGGAAGTCAAAGCTCCTATAGAAAATTGCTATTTTACCGCCTGGGTTACCAGAGGATAGAGCCCAGTGCGGCTGCAGCCACGGCACAGTGAAGGGGGGACTCCCGGGAAGGAAAGAAACTGTTATGGCCTGAATTTTGTCCACCTGCCTCCAGTTCATATGTTAAAGCCCTAATGCCCAGTGTGACTGTATTTGGAGATAGAACCTTCAAGGAGATACGGTTAAATGGGGTCATTAGGGTGGGGCTCTAATCTGATAGGATAGGCGTCCTTCTAAGAGGAAGAGACCCCAGAGATTCTCTGTCCACGTGCACAGAGTAAAGGACACAGAGAGAAGGTGGCCGCCGGCAAGCCAGGAAAAGAGGTCTCCCCAGAAGCCAACCCTGATGGCACCCTGATAGTGAACTTCCAGCCTCTAAGACTCTTGTTTAAACCAGTCATTCTGCAGTATTTTGTTACGGCAGCCCCCGATGACTAATACACCAATTTCTTTGTGTAAATTCTAACAGAGGCCCTGGCTGACCAATCAATCAGGTATGTACATATGGTACAAGGTGCTTTGAACTTACAGGCTGGGAAATGAGAACTGAGGTTGGAGCTGCCACCCCCACAGGAGAGCTTTCTGCACCTTGAAAGGTCCCTCTCCCCGGCTGCCTGCCTTCCGCACCCCTCTGCAAGTTGCTTGGTAGAGAGCACGGGGGAGATGCCGACCTCCTGCCCCAGGGCAGCCTTCAGCAGGCCTTGTCCCTGCCTAGAGGAGCGCCGACTGCATGCCTTCTGGGGGGGGGGGTCCTCTCTCAGCAATCCTGCTCTGCTCTTGTCTCAGGCAGGCTGCTGTCTTACACTCAGCGGAAAGTTTCATACACCTCGGAGGGCTCAGTGCAGTCCCCTGAGAAAGTGGGGAGGTGGATGCTGACACGCTCTGTGGCCGGGGCTCCTCTCCATCCTAATCTCTCACGCCAGCCCACACATTGTTAGTAAAACTTTACGAACTTGGAATGATTTCCCCTTATCTCTCTTCCCCTTTTCCCCCCAGCGATAAGACCCACTGTGGGACTGTGGGACTCCCCTCTTAGAAACTGTTTATCCATCATTTAGCTTTCCTATTTCTTAGCTTTCCAAAGGGTCAAAAGGGCACTGCATTTTATTCTGTTCTGTTCTGTATTTAGCCATTTCACATTTCACTTCATGTTTGTTTGACTATGATAAGTTTAATAATTTTATATTTTACAAAATGATAAGTTTTGGAGTTTATGTTACTTTCCTTACAGAGCAAATATCTCATGTTTCTTCCCTCTATCTGTAATAAAAGTGAAAGGCTAAAAAAGTTGTATCTAGAAAATGTAGATGATTTTCATACACATTATACCTAATTTTTTAGCATAAGCAATTTTTTTTTGAGGGAAGAGAAATGAAAATGCATTGCAGTTGCAAAATTACTTTTCGTCAAAATGCTTAAATTTGCTTGGTAGAAATGAACTTACTATGTGACATGCATTTTTAAGCTTTTAATAATTTTTAATCATTTATATAGGAAATGCATCATTATAAAGCTATCCAAGGACACCAAAGGTATCATTAGATGGAGACAGGAAGGCCAGGAGGAGGAAAATTACTCTTCTTGGTTAAATAAGAAAAATTATGTTGATGATACTTTTGGGAAGACATAAACATGATTCTAATGCCACAGTATTGGGTTTTGCTTGCTTATTTCTGATGAGATGGCCAGAAACCCAATACTGAAGCTTGGGAGAAATCTTTGTATATATAATCTAGGAAGGTGGTCACAGGCAATGGTTAGCATGTTACTGGACCAGCAACTATGGGCCCATGACTTTTAACTTGTTGTTTTCAGATAGAGTAGAAGGTAAGCATATGTGTTCAACGTCCTACCTGTTTTGCTCACTATTGTAGACCGAATGCTTTTCACAATCCCTGGGATACAGCAGTATCTCAAGTGACTGAAACATAATGACAACATAAATACCCCAGTTTCTTACTCTGAGGTTATAATCAGCTTTTCTTTATAAAATATCTATGCTATTGACACTGGCTTGAAATTCTAGTCTATTACCATGAAGATCTGCAGAATTAAAATTGAGAAAACAAAAAGTTGAAAATGCTTGCAGCTACAGGGGACGTCAGTGCAAACTTTAATTATGGGTGTGTTTGTGTAGATGGCAAGGCCCATTGAGTTTATGTGATTTGCTCAGAGTAACACAGCTGGCTAATGGCAGTGCTGAGATGAGAGCTTACTTAGACACACAATTCTGCGTTCCTTACACCGTACTAGAGAAGGAGGTAGGTTTGCGGATTAGACAGACATGAATTCAAATCCTGGCTTTGCCACTTATTAGCTGTATGGCTTTCCGCAAGTTACTGATGATCCCTGAACCTCAGTTTCCTTATCTGTCAAATGGGGGTAAGAATAGAGCTACCGCTTTGGATTATTGTGAGGATTAAATAAGAACACACGTAAAGGTCTCCGTATCGGGCTTGCACATGGCACTTAATCAGTTGCCATGGGAGTAGACATTGATGTTATCACCATGCACACGCTTCACCCAGACAGGGACAATGAGTTTGCTTCTCTGTATAAAGGATAAAATATAGCTAATTAAATTTCCACAAGGCAATTAATCAGAAGTCTCGAAGCAAGATTATCATGGTGAAATTTGCTTCCAATTCAGAGATAAAGGACAGCTTTGGGGTAGCTATCAAAAGAATACTTTCTTTCCTCAGGAGATTCAAAGTTCTGTTTTGTTCAGGCCTAGACAATGTAGGTAGCAATGCAAGATTGGGAACATTTCCCCTGCCCTGTATGAAAACAAACACCAGTTATATATTTAGCCCACACAGTTTAAGTGGATCTCTTTATTTTGTGTGAGGGATTTCTGAAACAAACAAAAAAATCCCAGACATTTGCAAAAGATTTGGCAAATGCTTGCGTGCAAACTCAACAGCTCTTGAATAAAAATAAGAACTAGATTAAATTACTGTATAGCATTGCTGGACACTAAAATATGTTACATTTGCTTTTTGTCAATAAACCATTGGTACATAAATCATCTTCAAAGGTATTTAGAGAACCCCTGTATTTACATAATCTCGTCTGTGTATTTATGGGTTAATTTAAAAGAAAGTGGGGTCAGATTTGGAGTTGACATTATAGGAGTGATTAAGACAAAGGTGATAATTAGAGCCAAAGGAATGAATGAAATTATCCCAAGGGAGCAAACGGCCCAACCAGACCCTTAAAGAAACCCTGAATATGGGGATCAGGAGAAGCAAAAAGAACTATAGAAGGAGAGAGAGCAAGAACAACTTTGAAGGAAGAGGAGAGAGAGCAGAGAGCCTCATTTCTGAGGCAAGGAAGTGGATGATCAGTAGCGTCAAATACTCCAGCACTAATACCTCCAGAATTTTCATACAGAGGTGCTTAATAAGAAGGAAAGCTAGTAGACACGTTAGTATCGAGGTTGTATTTGCAGAAGAACATCGTTTTTATTTGGGTAGCATTATACTGGGTATAGGCTGAGCAGGGGGAGGGGGTGGGCAGCAGACATCATGGGGTTGGGGGGGGGGGAGGCTAAGGACCTCTGAGCCAAGGTGATGCAGTGGAAAGGATGAGCTGTAATGTAAAATAGGAAGAGATCATCACCTATTCCAATAAAGTGGCCACTGGTGGTCTTTTCAAAGAGGGAGGAGTCAAAGAATTACATACAGTGATGAAACAGAAAGTTTGCTAGAAAAGTTAATCATTAAAGAAGAATGATCAAATGGCAGCTTGATGGAGGGAGACAGAAGAGAGGGTGAGCAGGAGTGACGACATGGGACGTCAGAGAGCCTTACAAGTGGCAGAGATGAGCTGTCACTGATTGTATCACTGACACAGGAGGCAACAATGTCAGCCGAGCATGAGTGCTCTGAACTGTGATTATGAATCTGAAACAAACGGAGAATGTTCGAATTGTCTGCCGTACAGAATAAGCTAGGGAGTTAAGTAAGGGTGAGGAAGAGGAATGCAGAACACACCAAAGCCCTGGCTCAGGTTGAGTCATGGCTACAAATGCCAATACGCCGAATTTAGTGCTATCAGCTTAACAAATGAGCCAATAAGGTAGAGTCTATTATATTGAGCAGTAAGACCTCACAATGGATCATTGGGTTGGAAGTTAATCTTTGCAAACACATCTGAAGTTCCTTTCATAACTTTACATGCTGCCTCCCAACAGCATTTAAACAGGGATAGGTGAGAGAGAGATACAAATATTTTTAATATTCAATCAAAAAACTATACTTTGTTTTCACAGAAGAAAACTTCTTTTTGAATCCAATCAACTTATACATAGACATTTCCATCTGTGATGTACAAATAGACAATTTAGTATTTTACCAATTATCTTGCTGGATATTTAAAAACCAGAACATGATTTAACTTCTCTTAACTAGAGAACTGGTCATAATTATTACCAAAATAATTACTCATTTCAAAATAATTATTCATTACCAAAATAATCATTCATTCATTCATGGGCATTGGCTGAGTGCTCGTGCTACACCAGGTCTCCTATAAGGTTTTGAGGATGTCAGGATGAAAAAGACGGAACTCTGGCTTTCAAGGATCTCACAGTATAGATAAGAAGACAGACGAAAAAGAAATAGAATATGTGGCTTTATGATTATGGTGTGCCTTAGAAACTGTGGAACACACACGAGGACCTCTTAACCATAAATGAACAATTTGAACACAGCATTTCCATGAATCCAGGAAGATCCGGGAGCCCAGGGAGGAGAGGAATGGTCCTAACAAGTATGGCGTGCCGTCTTTGTGACAGGCACTGTGCCACACAAAGGGGGTAGAGTGATGCGTGAGGCACAGGTGGTCTCAGCCCCTGGTGGCTTTTATGCTGTTAAGGTGTACAAACATAAACATATATTTTTTAGGTTTTTTTGGGGGGTGGGGATAATTAGGTTTATTTATTTAATTTTTTTTTTTTTAATGGAGGTGCTGGGGATTGAACCCAGGACCTCGTGCATGCTAAGCGTGAGCTCCACCACTTGAGCTGTAGCCTCCCCTCCAAACACATTTGTAAATGCACCGTGTCAGGTACCATGATGGCGGTGGTGCTGGAGGTGTGGGGATACAGAGAAGGCACTCCCACCTGCAGGGCCAGACAGTCCGGGGAGAGGGTCCCCTGCACACAGGGAGGCTTTCCCGCAGGAAGAGACAGGTGAGCCCCACGCCGTGTAGACCCAGGCCAGGCAAAGCGGTGGGGAGTGTGGAGGAGGGAATTCTGGGCAGAGGGGACGGCCTAAAGGCACAGAAGAGAACAAGAACATGTGGAGAACAGCCAGCAACTTGATGTTTCCAGAACTTAGATTTTCAAGCAGGGAAGGGCGGTTTTATCCAGCATGGTTTATCTCTCTTTCATAGGTAAGAACCCAGAGGCTCAGGGAAGTAGGGAAAAGTCCGAGTCATCACACAGGTGACAAGCAGTGGAACCAAAATTCCAACCATGTCTGTCAGATTCACCACATTTGCTCTGTACATATCTTTGGAAATACTTTTTACATTTATGCATTTATAGTGTTTACATCATAGCCTAGGGAAGATATGCACTCATCTTTATTTTATCTGTTTCGGTTTAGAAGAAAAGAATTCCCCTTCAGAATTATGAGAATATTCACTAGATTAAAAAAAAAACTAGCAGAATAGAAGGAAGTAACAACAGACAAAGTATTTCTGTGTATAGAGAGAAATGATGAGAATTTATCATATTAAAATAGCTTCAACTACTTTCCCACTTGTCAGAAATAGTTATGTCCAAATTAAAGTTATTAGGTACAGATTAGGAGAGTGACAAGGTTTGTGACAATCTCCTTTGGGCTGAAAATATCATGGACAAATAGAAATAGCTCTTGGAAGACTTTCTGGCTGTCACTCTTCTGCCTACGTTGAGAACGTTCTCAATTTATGATGAGACCATTCTACCTCTTTTAAACATTAAAGTTAATGGATTTTTTTTTTTTTTTTTGCCTTGTTCGGCAGACTCCCACATTTACAGCCAAGTAACCTGTCCTCAGCTGGTCTTCATCAGCAAATTTGCCATGACCCTTCTACTTCCAATGCTCAGAAACAGCACTGAAAGACCAGGGAATACTCTTTCTCCCTCTCCCCCCCCCCCTCTCTTTCTCTCTCCCTCTTTTTACATTAAAGTAGCTAACAAATTGGTCATGAAGGGAAATTATGGCAATGTGATGAAAATAGGAACAAAGTAATTAAAATGAGATAATTTAATAGGGTACACCTTAGGTGAGAGGAGAGTGAACTTCCAAAATGTAGCCCATTAAACCACAGCAGAGGCAAAGGCAGCAATAAAATCTTGTGAATGCTACCTAACCCTGGAGGTCTCCCAGGACAACCAAGCCACAGACCCCTTGATGAAAAGTGATTTTTATAAACCTCACGAACTGTTCCCATAAACAGAAAAGCAATTACAATACTGACCCAGCATGCTGGCTGAAAACACCCACAGTCAAAAATAGATCACATGAATAAATGAGCACGTAGAAATGCCTACTCAGATATTTTCCGTCAAGAGAAAGAAACTGGAAGAGAAGCATCTGTATAATCTATGAGCAAAAGCAAGAAGTTGGTTAAGTTGATTATTGGCTACCCTCTACTTAAAAGACCTTGTTTTTAAGGAATGGCTTTTCAGGGCAGGAACAATTTCTTGGTTAGCACATACACCAAAGCCCTAAAGACACAAACTTTATTATTTAGTTTCTTATTTTGTTGTTGCGCGTTTGTTTGGGAAGAACACTGCAGCCATAAGAAAAGAAAGTCAGGAAACCTCAGGCCCCCACTTCCAGCCTTACAGTAGATGAAATGCGCCTACACCTTTATTGCATGTAGATTTCAATTTATTGACAAACACACTTTAGAAAATGTTTAGATTTCTTTCTAATCCAGGATGTATGGATTGAAAAAAAAAATTCAGAAGAGATTGAACTTCTCTAATAACACAACTAGAAAGAGGACCAGCCTAAATGAACAGAATATCACTGCTACAGCAGGTCTTAAATTGAATTTCATTTCCTGGCCCACAGTTATATATGCGGACAATTAATGGTTAATGAATGCCAGAAAATAGAGGTCCTTCCAGACTGGGTTTAATACAGAGAAGAGGATTATTTATGAATGAGTACATTATATAAATTTTGGTATGACCAAAATGCTTCATAGACTAAAATTGTATGCTTGAAGCTATAAATTAAATTTGTGTGTACTTAATACATACCATCAGAGCAAACAGTAGTAAGGCCAAGTCTGAATTCATACACATTTTAAATTTGTGAGGTTGGAATTAACGTGGTTTTATTACATAGGGTTTGAACTTTCTAATGTTGGAAGGAAAGACCTTGCTACAACATAAAACGATGTACTTTAAAAAATTTTGGTGGTGGGAATTAGGAGAACCATAGTACAAGATCTTTAAATGATATCTAACTTCAAAGGCTTGGGAAGAGAAACTTCTCAGAGTGGTAGAGACTAAGTCATTTACTCTACGTGGTATGCATTCAGTCGTGTGTTAAGCAAATAAGAATGACTGAATAAATGGAAAACAGAAATGCAGTTCTAGTTCTGTTACATATTTTACCCACAGAGACTAAATAAACCTTTGGTTACAAAAAATAAAACCTCCTCAAAATACACTAGTTCAGTGACTTTTGATATAAGCAATATCAAAAGTAGGGGGAAAAAAAGTTATTATGGAATTATACTAAATCATGTGTGTGAAACTGTTAAAAATTGAAAAGCACTATAGAATTGAAAGAATCTTTCATTCAACAAAAATATATAATATAAAATACCTCATTAACATCTATTCTGTTTGCATGTTGAAATGATGCTTTGGATATATGGGGTCCAAATTAAATATAATATTAAAATTAATCTCATCTGTTCCCTTTTACTTTTCTATCACAGCTACCGGAAAATTCCATATGGGCTCACATTATGTTGTCCCTGGAGAGCACCTCCCTGGAGTGTGACGCCCCAGATGGGCAGCACTGCCCCCACTGGTGCTTGTGAGCAGCACAGAATCCTGGGCCTCTCTCAAGAACTACTGAGTCAGAGTCTGCATTTTAACAAGATGCCCAAGCTAAATGTATTCCTGTTACAGAAGAACTTTCTTGACTTCATGAGAGTTTCAGCGCAGACACTGGTCTCCAAACCTTCTCAATCCCTTAAGCACAGGGTCTGTGTAGAAATTACCATCGTTCTTTAAGGACCCACAATATGCCTTCCCTTGAGGGCTTATTCTATGCTTCCTAAATACTGATTTCAGTAAGTAATCAGAAATGCATTTGCTATTACCATGACTATGTTTACCATATTGAAATGACAACGGCTACATACACCGCCTGTGTGGCAGTTAGTACCCTTAAGAGTTAAAAAATGTATGTGCCCCACACACTAAAGATAAAAGGAGGCAATGGCCAGGTGAACAATAGGATATATGGATTTCCTACATATAACATCACTGTTCTTGAAATAGAAAGGAAAAACCGGGGTTAAAACAACTGTGTGCGACAGCCCGGCACTGCTGCCTGCCAGGGTCTAATTGTCAGCCAGCTTCCCTTTGGGAGCAGAGTAATGAAGGTTATTGTTCAGAGTGCAGGCATACGGGCTATTGTTTCTGTCTGCTTTGCAGCTGGCAGTTTGAGGATGAAGGGAAACCAAGCCATATTCTTTTCTGTTCCTTTTTTCCTTGTTTGAGTTACCAAGTTCTCATTCCAGCTTATCACTCTGCCCCTCCTTCTGGAGGAATTTAGATTGAGTTTGCTGCTTCCGAAAGCCAGGTATCATGTTAATGAATCACTAAAAAGAAAGCTGGTCTAATTATAGCCAAATGGTGCAAAATCATCTCACTTATGATTGCCCCTGATTAGGGTGGAGGCTGCTGTGTTCGCTGCAGGAGGCTCCAGATTATCGCAGAAAAAATGCAAGGTGCCCACTGCCTGCCAGGAGGGGCAGGGCTTGCAGAAAACAAAAACTACTGTAGCTGTCCTCTGTTACTCTGTTGTTAAAGTTCTGTCTTAAAGTTTCCTAGACTCGTTAGCTTCAAACCGGCATGGTTCAATGAACGCTTTTAGTGAACTGATCTAATGTTTAATAAATGAATATTAATCAACTGATAATTAAGTAATTACCCATAGGCTACCATACTATTATGGTCAGGCTTAATTTGCATATAAGGAATACGAATTTGTTTAAGCCATTACAAAAAAAAAAAAGGTGTTCAATTTGATAAATCATTAAGAAAAGATACATTAAATCACAGTGAGATTCCACTGCACATCCACCAGAATAGTGAAAAATTTTAAAACATGAAAAATACCAAGTAAATTGGTATAACCTCTTTGAAAAATTGGTTGGCAATGTCTACTCACGTTGAACACACACACACAGACACACACACACGAGTTACACCTCACCTAGCAATTCCACTGCCAGGTATACACTGAATAAAAATGTGTGTATGTGTGCCCAGGAAGACATGCACCAGACGCTTCCAACAGCCGCAGACGGAAACTATCCAAATGCTCTTCAACAGTAGGATGGATAAATGTGACACAGCACACCCACGCTGCAATTCTGCACAATAGGGGCTGGCAGACGACAGCCTACTGGCCGAGGCCAGCTCAGTGCCTGTTGTATTACTGGCCCTCGGACTAAGAATAGATTTTATATTTTAAAGGGGTGGTAAAAACAACAGCAACAAAAATAAATAATGGCAACAATGAAGGATGTGTACCAGAGACTAGGCGTGGACTCCAAAGTCTACAGTATTTACTGTCTGGCCTTTCGTAGAAAGAGCTCGCCAACCTCAAACGCAGCAGAGAATGAGCAAACCACAACCACAGGCAACAATGTGGATGGATCCACAAGCAACATGTCAAGCAAAAGGAGGTACATCCACACAGAGACACGGAAAAATCAACCTGTGACCTTAGAAGCCAGGTTAGTGGTGACACCTGGCCAGAGCAGTGACCGGGGAGAGGATTACATGATGCTCCCCAAGAACTGCCTGTTTCACAGGTGTATCCAGCTTGTGGGAAACTGGACAAGCTGCACCCTTATGACATGTGTAAGCATATATTATTTGAACAATTGCATCCGATGGATTACAGGGAAATGCAACTTAAATGACTGGTCTCCCCTCCTCTCTCCCAGATCATGTAAAAACCTGGTATCCAGAAAACTGAGGAGAGACTTTTCCTCTCTGGGCTATTGTGATTACCAGTGATGTCCTCATTTTCTAAACCATGTGTTCCTTTCAGGCACTGCTACTTGCACACAAAACTAGAATTTATTATTATTTTTTAACCTGAGGCCCCTGCAACTTATTTCTTTGATTCCTTATTCTTTTTGTTGTTGTTGTTTTTTAATTGAAGTCTAGTTGATTTACAATGCTGTGTTAGTTTCAGGTGTACAGCAAGGATGATTTAGTTATACATAGATATTCTTTTTCAGATTCTTTTTCATTTATAGGTTATTACAAGATATTGAATATAGTTCCCTGTGTTATATAGTAGGTCCTTGTTGTTTATCTATTTTCTATGTAGTAGTTTGTATCTGTCAATCCCAAACTCTTAATTTATCCCTCCCCCACCCATTTTCCCGGTGGTAACCATAAATTTGTTATCTATGTCTGTAAGTCTGTTTCCATTTTGAAAATAAGTTCCTTTGGATCTTTGTTTTAGATTCCACATATAAGTGATATCATGTGGTATTTGTTTTTCCCTGTCTGATGACTCCCTGTTCTTGATCGTAGCTTTTCTCTCTCATCTCATATCCAAGGCATTAGGCAATCCTGTGGATTCTGCCTTTAACACAGATCCACAATCCAAACATTTTTCTCTGCCTTCACTGCTACAAGCATGGTTCAAGCCGTCAGCATGTCTTCCTTGATTTAGTCTCCCAACTAGTCAGTCTCTTGGTTTTTACCTTTGTGTCCCCCACACCTCCAACCCACCCCTAAACAGCCTATTCACAACATAGAAAGTCATATGATCCTTTGGAAACAAAGATAGTATTACTGCTGGGGTCAAAAATCCTTCAATAACTCTCCTCATTCAGAATGACAAGCCAACATCCTTACAATGACTAACGGCCGGCACATCTCTCTGCCCCATCCCACAAACACACATTCACTCACATTCACTGGCCTCCTTCTGTTCCTCAGAAATGTCGGAACCATTCCTGCCTTGGGGCCTCTGAACGAGCTGCCTGCTCTACCCGGATCACTCGTTCTCCGGATAGCTCCAGAGCCAAGCCATTGCCTCCTTCCACTCATTACTAAAATAAAAGACATGAGGGCTCAGTCAGGCTTATTGTGATGATTCTATTTAAAATCATCAGCCTCCCCTGTTGGTCCTTCTGACCTTGCCTTTTCTTATTGCAATTCTTACACCTGAACATCCTTTATAACGTATCTATTTATGGTGAACATTGTTTATTATCTATCTTTTCCAGGTAGTTGACAAGTTCCTGAAGGGCAGTAATTTTTCATTTGTATGGTGATGTATCTCAAGAGTCTATACCAGTGTTTGGCACAGAGAAAGTTTTAGTAGCTATTGCCGAGTGAATCAGGAATGAATAAATGGGGCCCTGCCCCCCAGGCATGGCATTCTTTTGGCACCTCTGAGCCTTGCCACATCCCTGGGGTGCGGCTGTAGACTGAAGCGGGTCACCACTACTTAAGGGCCCGTGATCTCTAGCCTCCATCCAGCATGGGGAACAATGTCTTCTTTCTCTCAGGGCTTCTGTGCTTCTTCTGATATAACCCTTTTACAGAAACAAAGCCATGAGGGGGATAATTTTTAAACAGCTTAAGCTTTCAAGCCTGGGCTCAAACCACCTCTTCTTGGAATGAGAAGGAAGAAAATGAAAGGCAGACAGTAATTTATCTCAACACCCATAGACCCCCTTGTCTTTCCTGATAGGGGCAGCTGTGGAGAGCTCTCAGGCTTCGCTGGGTCTGCAACATTTGGGAGCAAAATTTAGAGAGCTCAGCTTTGTGTCTATTAATATGAACTCATCTTATGTGGCTTTGTAAATAGGACATTTGATATCACTTATATTTATAAGACCCAATCTTTATACTTTATTTTAGTTGGGCACTGAAAGTTGGTAGTTTTTGTTTTATGAGACTAAATCTTTTTTAAGTCTATGTTCTGCTGTCACATAAAATAGACCAATTTTTCTGAACTTGTCTTCCAAGGTCATGTTAAACAGTTATTTGCATAAATGTGCTCAACAGTGGGAACATAATGCAAGGCTTACAAATGGAGAAACAGATCTCCACATGAAACTTAAGTTCAACATTTAAAATGCTTCGTACACCTGACCCTTGAACCATGCATGGGGGTGGGTGTTAGGCGGTTAGTGGCACGGACCCTCAATGCCGTCCAAAATCCACCTCTAATGTGTAGTTGGTTCTCCATGTCTACCGTTCCACATTCAGGGATGCAGCCAACCAAGCATTGTGTAGTACTACAGTATTTGCTATTGAAAAAAATCTGCACGTAAGTGAACCTGCACGGTCCAAACGCATGTGTTTCAGGGTCAACTGTACTTCTTAACGTAAAGCATAAAACTATGTTATCACAGGGAGATTATTTTAAATTCTACTTTACACTGTTTTTGGTTCTATGATTGTTAACTCCAAGCAGAGATCTCATTTGTCAATAGAAATCATAAAAACATATTTTGATGTTAGTTGACTTATGTGAGAAGGTTTATCCTCCCACGGAGAGAAGAACAAATGGAAAGAAAGGCAAAAGTTCTAAAAATACAAAGCAAGCTAATTAAAATGTCAAGGTCACTTAGCAGAAAATAGTAATAGTAGTTATCAAAAATCATAACTTACTCTAGCAAGGGCTGTTTTCATTAAAAATGTTAATGACATGAAATTTTCTGCTCATCAGATCCATTTAGAAAAACTAACTCATGAAACACACTAAATAAGAATTGTTTTTAGTAAAGTATAACATTTTTACTTTAAAAAATTGATGATATAAAGTTACTTATGTGTAATTTATTAGCATTTTACTCCAAAAAGTTCTGATAAGAAACTCAGAACTTACTTGTAATTATTATTAATTATTATTATTAATTATTATTATTAATTATTATTATTATTTTATAATTAAGTGCTCAGAGAACACTCCTACATATCATCACTGAGAAATTAAGCATGGGGGAAGGGGAGCCTGATCTGCCACAAAATAGATCATACTTCAAATCATAGGCTCAGCAATCAAGTTGGGTAAAACGTATCCAACACTTGGTTTCCATTCCTATAAAATGAGGATAATAATAGTGCCCACTGCATAGGAGTCTTGTGAGGATTAAGTGGAATAATATATAAAGCATACAGTTAAGTGTCTGGCACTGGTACAAATTCAGTAAGTCCTAATTGTTGTTGCAGATTTTTTCTAAATGAGCTTTGTGAGCATAACTTTATAAACTTATAGCACTGAATTTTTGCATTCAGATACAGAACTTGTGTATTTCCATTACATGTCTTCTTATTAATGCAGCCCATCCCTCCACGTTATTAATATCACCTTGGATCTCAAATTCATGGTTCAACTTCCCTTCTATCCTTCCTAGTGTCGTATGACTCCCAGTTCTGATTGTCCGGTCATCTACATCTTTACCCAACTCCTTTGTAAAAATGGCAGGCAAAACAGGTAACAGTCACATCCCTAAATTTCAACCTTAAGAATTTAATTAGCAGTAGACCAAAAATTAGCTCTCCTTGGTTAAAACTTTCCATCTGTTATCAATCTTTGAATATTCTTTCACAGAGTTAACATTGCATTTATTACATTATGCTTTGAGGAACAATGGTTTTTATACATCTCTTAATTTATCTGCTAGATTGTAGGCTCCTTGTTGTTAAGGGCTATGACTTACTCATTTTTTAAAAATTTATTCATTTAATCCACTGTAGGTACCAAAGTGCCTTATATATGCACTTGTTATGTAGCTGTTTTCTGAGTTAACAGGATGAAAAAATGATTGAAGGTAAAGATGGATATATCTTTGACTTAAAAATATTATGTCTCCATTGAGGAAAAGGTCACCTCCTTTAATGCAACTTGCAGCTCCTGGAAGGAGACCAACCCACCTTTGAGATCAACAAAGTGACAGTGATCACAGAAAGGTCATCCTCACATCTATTTCATTTTCCAAGCTTCGCATGCTTCTTTTTTTACAACCCTTCTTGCTTTCGTCCACCTTAGATGCCCCTGCCGTGAAGCTTAATTAAACCATGTTTGCAAAGCACATTGAGTTCTTCAGGATAAAAAAGCTCTGGAATTGTGTTGTGTGAACAGTGATGTGACATCTCTGCTCCCTCCTTTGCTGTGTCTATAAATCCCAGGCTCCAAACCAGAAGCAGAAAAGCAATATATAATCTGGCATGATATAAAAGTACAACACATTTCCACCAAGTGTTCCTTGACTTTAGGGATGTGTTTTATTTAAAAACACATATGCTGAATGGTTTTTCTTACTAAAGGGCAATGAGCAGAGGTTGGAAACAGATTCCAGCCCTGCCAAGAGTTAACTTTGTTTCATTGAATGATGAGGAACAAATTGAATAACCTTGGATAATCACTTTACATTTTAAACCTTGGTTTCTTCATCTGTGAACCATGGAATCAGAATAGGTGATTGCTCACTTACCTTTGAGATCTGCTGAAATGTCAGGCAAATAGGATAGTGGAATTTCTTATGCACAGATTTATATGCACCACTGTATATGACATGACAATTAAAATTTGGGGCCTCAAAGTTAGGATGACAAATGAGTTCATGATTTAAAGATAAGTGACTTGAAGAAGGATTGCCAAATGTAAGTGATTGTCTTAAATATTAACTGCCTGGAATGTCTTCCCATTTATTCTTCACAGAGGTACATCCTGGCCATAGCCTCAAGCCCAGCACGAAGGAGAGTCCCTCTTCTGGTCCATCCTATGTTGTTTATTCTCCATCTAAATTGTAAGATCATTGTAAGATTTCGTGTCTTCTACTTTTTATCTGGGAAAAAACCTACATATCTAGGCATTAGGGATTTTGAGCACTCAGTGATTAAGTAGCTTTTATAAGTGTCTGATCACTATATCTACTATTAAAGATAGACATAAGCAACCTTAATTGCCCATGTAATATATCCTAATGAGAATCAACGTGGGCCCCAACCTTGACTCTGCCATGTACTCAAGGTTTCTGCCTCTCAGTTTCCAAATTTATAAAATAGTGAATTGCCATCCTGCCTTTTAGAGATACTAGGAAAATTAAATGAAGTCACGTGAGCAAAGCTGGCACATAATAGATATTTGATAAATGGTAATTACTGGTATCATATATTTGCTTTTGTACATTTACACAACTGATCACTGGTCTTTGACCTCTGTGTGTGACCAAATCTCCTGGGGAGCTCCTTAAATATTGAGCTTCTTAGAACCCAGCCCTAGAGAGTCTGACTCTGGTGATCCTTGAAACTTGCTTTGAGATATGCTGTCTCACGGTTGAATTGTTCATAACTCACCCCTATTCTTAAAATACTTCAGATATACATTCCTCAGAGTTCCACAGTTGTCAAGCGTTTGACTCTTTACTAAGTATTAAAATATTAAAATATTTTGATGCCTGCTATCTTGAAAGTTAGGTGGCTTATTGAAACAACCTGGAAGCTATTAGCTTGAAAACAGGGATGAAAAATTACCTTGTGCAATTTTTCTGACCAAAGAAAATAATTGCTTTCTCACGGACTGAAAATTACACAAACTTTTCCCCCTCATATTACAACTGCTATTTCCAATTTCCAAGTATGGTTAAGGCCTCAGGTTACCCACATATTCTCTGAACTTCAACATTTTAGACAATTAGTTTTAGGGCAAGGTTTACACTGGATTTCATTTCGCTCTTCTGCCAATTGGCAGTATCACTATACAATTGATATTAAAACTGGTGTCAGTAAATTGCTTCAACCAATATTTTTGATGCATTGTTCCTTCGCTCAACTTGCAAGTACTTTAGAATTTTGAGAGCAAACCATAAAAGATTAAGGGCACCAGGGCAAAAACATGTTAGAATTATAAATATGAGCAGTTTCTATCAGCACAGATTTTCAAACTATAAAACTATTTAAACTTTTAGTATCTAAACTTTCAGTCTCTTCTTCAAAAATTCTAAGCTATTGTGAAGAATGCTAATTGGGAACAAAAAAATTTACTTTTATTCTTCCTAGAATCTAAGTCATCCCCTCATGTATTAGGGTGAATGTTTGATTGCTATAAGAAGGAGATCAAAATAAGAGTGGTTTAAAGAAGATGAAGCTACTTTCTCTTCACATAAAAGTCTAGGTCAGCCATCCAGGGCCAGTAGAAGGCACAACAATCAACAGAGACCCACATTCCTTCCATCCTGTTGCTCTGGCATCCTCAGCCCAGAACTCGCATTTCACTGTTCAGGATGGATGTTTCAGCTTCGGTCAATACATCCCACTGTGGCCCACGGGAAGGGGTCACTGGAGGGGTTAGGCATGCTTCTTGCTTTGCCATGCACAACCCAGAAATGGCACCTAAAAATTCATTCACATCCCAATGGGCAAAACTTAGTCACATGTCCATATTTAGCTTCAAAGGAGGATAAAAAATATAATCTTTAGCTGGGTTTTCCTATGCCCAACTATAAATTCTTTTACTAAGACGTGAATGGATGTTGGAAGACTTCTGGCTTCCTCTTCAACATCTGACATTCAATAAATTCAAGAGGATTGGTGCAACACACAATGAGTGCTTTTGAATCAGTGAACTAACCTGGAGACCTTTGGATACTCGACTGTCTGAGGGATGAGGTTGTATGAAAGGTAGAACTTGTGCTAAGAAGTGGGAAGCTAAAGGACCAGAGACAGAATGTGCTTACGTTCTATCAACAACATCAGCCTGAGGACTTACTGGTTTCGAAATGTTCAGATATTTTTCTGAGCATCTAACTTGCTAACCAGTTAAGGGAATTAAGCATTTTTATTAGATACCACAAGACACAAGGTAGAGAAATTTGGGCCTCAACTAAGGAAACAAGTAAAACCTGATATCAAGTATTGAATCTTATAACTAAACCAGCACAATCTCCTAGAGATACTAATACTTGGATATATACACTTACGCCGTAATATAACCTGCGATAATTCCACAGAAGTTAAAAACTAACATTTATTCCCTTTTACAGCTGTTTAGCATTTCATTGTGTAACTATACCACTGTTGTTCAACTACTGGGTCCCTACTGATGATAATTTCTCTTGTTTGCAGTCTTTGCTGTTAACAATGGTGCTACCACAAATGGCTTTCTGTGCAGAGTTTTTGGGTTTTTTTTTTGTTTTTTTTTTTGTACAATACTGGCAGCATATCTTTGGGATAGAATCTTGGAAATGGTGTCGTATATCCTCAGGTATTTTAAAAGGTTTGTGTTTCGTTCTAAAGATTAACATTATACTATACGATACCCTTCGTCTCTTTTTCAGAAGGGCATGGGGGCTCTTTTTTGGTTCTCTATTATAAGCCGTAGTGAAATTAGCCAGTAACTCCTTTTCCCCTCCCCTCCCCCTCCAGCATTTATTTTGTAGGAATATCCTTTTATTCTCAATTAACACCTGTAATATTATGAACTGATTCTACTTTTTCATATACTCTCTTCAAACTTCCCCCATATTTCGTTGATTGTCAGAGAACACAACCATTTTATGCAACACCATCTTCCTTAGAACCACTGTTTAACCCTAATTCCACAGTTAAACATGTATTTAATGCTTATCATCAGTCCTCATGCAGATGTCACTCCAACAGTTTCGATTATTTGCAGTTCATTCTCTCACAACAGACTTTTTGGAGAGTGTCACGGGAATAATATTTTCTGAAGTTTTGCAAGATCATAATCACTTGTCTTTGGCTTTTACAACATAAAAATCAGTTTGGATCATATCTTTTTTCCTGAGTTATCTTAAATATATTACTCCATTTGCTTTCTGGCATGAAAGCCAAAAGTCTGATATTCTTTTCCTTACAAGTTAGTTGGTCCTTTTGACTGGATGCTCAAAGGAGACCAAAGATGAATGCTTCATTTCATCCTGTGTTTTTTTTCCTCCCTGTACTGTCATCATGTGGAAGTTACAGCAGCTTCTGTTCTAGCAGAGGCTCGGCAGTCAAGGAGAAAAGTCACGACAATCTCATGTTTTACGCAAGGAGTGGGATTTCAGTAAGTGGCACCAGGGCGAGGATGTTTATGCAGGAGTAGGGGATCAGAAGCAATACATGGAAACCTCAGGAAGCCAGTAATTGCATCAATCAAATATAGAAATAAATAGCAAGATGATGCAGAGACAGGATTTCAGGAATATGATTCTGTCTCCAAAGAAGTTAGCAGGACAAAGGAAAATGGCCAACATCAGAACAGGAAGGAGTTGATGAAGACTGTCATAGTGTTCACTTAATCCTTAGAAGAGTCATGTAATACACGTATAGTGTCACTTAATGGAAAAAAATACAAACCCTTGAAAAGTGAAGAAAAATGACCAAGTTTATGCAGTAAGCAGAGATTGGAAAACCAGGAGACAGGTCACCTGGTGTTTCTAGCTGTATTTACCAGAAGCAAAAACTCCTAGAAAGACTTAAAAGGATTCCTATTTCTGAGGAGTCAGCCACCAGAATTACACCCTGTACCTCCAGTACCACAAGAGAAATTCAGTCCTCATATGAAGGAACCCTTTCAAGGCAGAAACAGGTGGGTAAACCAGCCGCCCATCTAAGAATCTGGGGGCTGCCATATTTGTTTTGGAACTGAAAGTCTTGTAGTTTCTTTCAAACAATGGAAGGAATATCCCAACAGTATCACAAATGGCCAAATTTTGACCATTAATATTTTTCAAAAAATAAACAGTAATGGAAGAGTATTCACTATTCTTTATTTTCCTCTTCTGTTTTATACCATAACTGAAGTGAACATAATTTCCTCAATTATAATGGAAGCTAACTCTAGCTTTTCAAATCAGTTTGCTCCCTGTCTAGGATGTGAAATTACAGTGCATGTTTTGAAGGCATCATTTTGCTTCTGAGGTAGCAATTTCTCTAAATCCTTGCCTTGTGGCCTCAATGAATGCATTTGGCAGGAGAAGCAGGCTGACAGGAAAGAGAGAGCTTCTGTGAACACAAGTACCTTGGGAAATCAGCAATGATGTGAAAAGAAATACATAAAAGCTACCCTGCACAGTATATCTGTTTTTAATGGAACTTCATTTAAAGTATATGTGTCTTAAAGTCTGCCTCAGTGTGGCAGTGGGTTTCTACAGATGAAGTTTGAGAGCACTTAGAAGTTTTCTTTCAATTCTTTTCTTTTTAATTCACTCACTACAAGCTTTGATAGAGAAAAGGAGAATAATTTCTGGTTCATATTAACTTTGTAGCAGGGTTTGCACTGTTTGTCATTGATTTCCTAAAAACCTTAAAAATCAAAGCCAAAAGGGAGCTCCCGATTTAGGAAATGAGAATCTGAGTCATTAGAAGAGTGGGCCCAGCAGGAGCTTCCTTCAGGGGCATTGTGCCCAAAGACGTGTGCAACCTGGAAGGTTCTAGAACACTGGCTCAGGAGACGGTCTTGAATCCAGGCAACGTCTGGCACAGAGCTGGCCCTCAGTGAGTATCTAATGAATGAATGAGTATGATGTCAGTGGAGTGAAAACCCAGGACTCAGGAAGTAGAACCAAAAGCAAAAAATAGAGGAATTTTTAAACGTGGCAAACATTCCCCCAAGAAGATAGGAATTTTATACGGTAGTGGGAAAAAAGTATTTCACAGATGGAATGAAGTCAGTATGAGCAGGGCTTTAAATGCTAGAAAGAGGAGATTTCACTATAAGCTACAGGCAATAGAGAACTAGTAAAGATTTTCAAAGTAGTGACATCAAAGTATTTCTTTAAGATTACTCAGCCAGATGAGGCTGAAGGGAGGACAATACAGGCATCGCAACAAGTCAAGAGTCTAGTTCTAGCAGGAGAAGATAGTAGTTAGGAGCACTGGTCTCAGAGTTAGAGAAATCTGAGTTGTATTCCAGATGTGCAATTCACTGTTTGTGAGACCGTGGGTGAGTCGTTTTATTTCTTCAAGCATCAATATTTTCATCTGCATAGATATAATTTATTAACTCAGTTAAGTTTTAAAAATTGAAGGATAGTTGACTTATGATGTTGTATTAGTTTCTGATATACAGTATAGTTATTCAGATATATATATATATATATAGATATACACACACACATATATTCTTTTTCATATTCTTTTTCATTGCAAATTATTACAAGCTACTGAATACAGTTCCCTGTGCTCTACAGTAGGACCTTGTTGTTTATCTATTCTGTGCATAGTAGTTTCTATCTGCCAACCCCAAACTCCCCATTTATCTCTCTCTCCCCCTTTCCCTCCTGACTCATCAATATTTTTGAGTCTACCCTTTTGCCAGTCTCTGTTCTAGAAGCTGAGTAAACAGTTACACATGAAACACTCTAAAGAGTGACATTCAGGTCAAGAACTAGAAAGGGGCGGTGAGGTGGCTACAGATAGAAGATGAACATCTCATGAAGAATAAATGATTAGTATAAAAGCCTTGAGGCAAGAATGAGTTGGGAATACTCAGGGAACTGAAAGGAGATCAGTATCTACTTGTGGGTAAGCAAGGGAGTGACATGAGATGAGGACAGATCGCCAAGGCAAGGACCAAATGATGGAGAGATTCATAAGCGAGGCTAAGAAGACTGGATATCTTTCAAATGCAATGAGAAATGTATAGAGAGTATTTTTGTAGATTACTATTGCTGAATAGAAAATGGATTGTGGTGGGGCATGGATTGGAGCTGGGAGACAAGTTACAGAGCTACTGCAAAATCAGGGAAAGAGATGATGATGGCTTGGAATAAGAGTGATAATGAAAAATAAAGGGAGAAGCATGGACTTGGAATATGTTCAGGAAGTAGGACCAATAGGATTTGATTATACAAATTGAATTTGGAGAGTAATGGAAGGCAAGAAATCAAAGATAACCCCTACATTTCTGGCTGAAGCAACTAGTCACTCAGTCCAGCTATGTTTTTCATAAGGTGGGTAAGAGACGGAGAGAAGCAAAGATAGCAAACCAAGAGTATTTTCATGATTTTGTTTAAAGTGTATAATAGACATCCAAGTGGAGATGGTAAATGATTCGTGCCTGAAGTTCACTCCAGGGAGAGGGTCAAGGCTGGAAATAAAGCTTTCATAGTCATCAGCACATGGATGATATTAAAGTCATGGGGTGGGTGAAGTCCCTAGGGGTGTATAGAGAGGATAATGGGACTGTAGCGAATACCGTGGATAGGCTCCCAGTGTCCTTGCCAGCCTCCTAATTGTCTGCCTGTACTGCAGAGCCTGGAAAACCACCAGCTATATTTCTCAGGCTCCCTTCAGTCTGAGTTCCAGTTGGTTTTCATTTCCACCAATCAGGTGCAGCTGGATTTCAGTGCCACCAATCAGATGCACTTGTGCAGGTATGGAGCTCAGAACTGAGATACGTGAGGAGCGAGGCAGGACACGGGGATTCATTTTGTGTGTCTGTCACAGTTAACGTATGACTATCGTACGGTCACTGTGAATGAATCAGAATCCATGCCCTAGAGGCTGTGACTTGATTAATAGGACTCTCTATGGAATGATATATATATATATATATATGGAATTTCTACCTGGTAAAAGTTCTTGAAGTAAAAGTTCTTCTAGGACATGTCAAGATTCGCCAAGCCTGCTACAATACATGCTGTGTAACAGGATTAGGGGGGCAAAACTGAACTTCCCTGGGCTGCCATTAAGGATAATGGTAGCTGCTTCACCGACTGCAGTCGGCTGGCAAGTGGTTTCAAACAAGATAGTGTGAAAGCAGTGACCACATCCCTGGACTTGGAAGTCAGAAACTGGACACTAACTAGGTGATGTGGCCACTCTTCAAATACAAGAGGGTCTTGTCTGTGAACTACTTCTAACAGGGTAGACAGTGGAGTTGAACATAAATATCCTCACTCTGCTCCTCCATTCATACTGAATACGCAGCAGCAACAAGGTACACGGTCTAGCACACGTGCCTCATGATGACGGCTCAGTACGTTGCCTGAGAGCACTGGGTATACTCTTTTCCTGCTCTGCTAAACAAAGGGAATTATTGCAACTGGGAGAAATAGGTACAGAGAAGAATTATGACCCTGTACACACTCTTATTTTTTAATTTACAAGCAGAAAAACCTTGGGCAGAGATGATGCTGTCTCGGGTACCTGGAGGACATCAGACAATTGAGATGAAACACTCTGGCCTTCTCCGGAGATGAACGATGGGCTCTTCCAAATGCTGCTCATGACCCGAGGCTTTACTTCAGTATGAATAAGGAAGATGTTTCTAGAAACAATGTGTGAGGTCTTCCCGAAGAACGAAAGATGCTAAGACAGGGAAGAGGGAAACTGAAGTGGCTCTGCCTTTAACAAGGACCCAATTATTGCTAATAACGGCAGTGTCCAAAGCCTGAGAAAATGTGAGAGGCTACCGTCCTGATCAGTGTCCCAGCTGCCGCCCACACAGAGACATTTATTCCGATTTCCAGCTCTGTGAGTCCCTCCACGCAGGCTGCTGCTGACTGTGCCCTCGCAGACCACCGAGAGATGAGCAGTTTCTGAAAGGCTGAGGTGGGAATCCGTGGTATTCTGTCTCGCTCTTGTCTGACCTCACTCTTGGAGTTCCTACTTTGCTTAAATCTATGTTCAAGGTGATGGTGAGCTCACAAACTGCTACAGAATCAGAGAAGGGACGTTTCTGGCATTTCCAGTAGGCCAAATGGACATTACAACTAAACCAAATATTAGAATAAAGGAGCCTTTGTTGTACTTTTTAACATAAAGATAGATGGAGAGGATACATTAAGAAAAAGATCAATGTTCTATAGCTCAGATGGATTTTACAAATATGACTACCTGCATTTAAAATACAGAATTCTGGAAGATGAATTTAAAGAGGCTTTCATGAACTAATTTCCAACCTAATTCCTGCTTATAACTTAAAATTTTAACAAAATTATGTTTCAAATTGAGGCCATTAACCATATAATTAAAGATGATTACTGTTATTGGTTTTCATGTCTTAATAAAGATTCTTGGACGATGTATTTAATTTACTCTTTCTGCTGATAAGGAACACACAAACTAAAATTAATAAAAGAATAAATAATTGGCACTTACGAAATACAAAGTTTCTTTTAATGGGCTTTATTTTCTTTTTAGTTCCAAATTCCTTCATCTTTTTATCTCATTAAGTCAACCTTAATGCGATCATGTTACCTTTTACAATGGCTTGATTTTCATTCTTTTCATGAATTTTACTGATGAACTTTGAGCCATGTTCTCTCCAAGTGTGACCTGGGAACACCTACAGCAGATTTACCTGGAGAGCTGGTGAAACTTGCAAATTTTCATATTAATTTTACAAATCAGAATCCCAGAAAATGGGCCCAGGCATCCGTATATTAGAGGCTCCCTTACTGCTTAATAAAAGACCAACACTCAGGGCTGAGAAACACTAGGCTTTCTGAAAGTAAACCACACCTCATTTGAGTTGCAAAACTCCAAACCAGAAAATTTTCAGATCCAGGATCATTGGGAAACAAAGATGAACGATGGTGCAAAATTCACCACTTCACAGAATTTTTCTCAATTTTATTCAACGTAAGACATATTTCTCCAGCATGTACTAGGCACAAAATAAAAAAGTTTAGGCTCAAAGTCCTTGACCTCATGGTGAAGGAGATCAAGAGATCTGTTTCAGATGCTGGGAATTTAAAGCTAAATAAACCTCTCCTTAAAATTCTTTCAGCAATGCAGAGATGTTGTTGAAAGAATATGAAATACTTTCCAGAAGGAATTCAGGTGCTACTGAGGTCCTGGAGACTGGCGCAGCCTGAGTACTTCCACAGTCATCAATTCTGTTTGTTGCTGTTGTTATGAGTCAGTTTTATGGAAGTACAATTGGCATACAGTAAAATTAACTCCGTTTAAATGTACAGTTCTTGAGATTTGACATGCATGCAGTAAAGGAACCAACACAACAGCCAAGACATAAAATATTTCGATCATCTTAAAGATTCCCCATGAACTCCGTAGCTGATTGTCTCCTTTTACTCCCAACTCCGGGCAACCCCAGTTTCGTTTCCTTGTACCTACAGTTTTGCCTCTTCCACGTAGACTTATAACGGAATTATGCAGTATTTTGTCTTTATCAGTCTGGCTTCTTTCACTTTGCATAATGCCTTTGAGAGTCATCCATGACGTTTAGCATATCGATTAGTTTTTTTTTTCTTTAAGTTTCTTGTCCTCCACATTATGAAGATAGCACAATTTGTTTATGCATTCCTCAGTTGATGGCATTTGAATTGTTTCTAATTTTTGGTTATTTTGACTACAGCTGCTATATAAATGTTTGCATAAAGTTTTTCATGGGACACCTGCATACATTTCTCTTGGATAAAAACCAGGGAGGAAACTTGCTGAGTCATAAAGCTAGTGGCTGTTTAACTTTTGAAGAAACTGCCAGTTTTCCAAGGTGGCTGTAGCATTTTGCATTCCCACCAGCGATGGATGAGCGTTCCTGTTGCTGCACATCCTTGCCAACATTTTGTACAGTCATTTTATTTTAAATACAGGCATTCTAATTTATAAGTAGTGGTATCTTTGGTTTTAATTTGGAATTCTCTAATGTCTGGATGTTAAAAACCTGTTCTTGTGCATATTTGACATCTGCGTCTGTTTTGTAATAAACTGTCTCTTTAATCATCTCCCATGTTTTATTTGTTTTATTATTATTATTATTGAATTGTGAGTTGTTTATTTATTCTGAATATGTCCTGTATGCTCATGTGCAAATATTTTCTCCAAGTATGTCTCTTATCTTTTTCTTTTTCTCAGTGACTTTTTTTTTTAAGAGCAGAATATTTCAATTTCAACAGTCTAATTTATTAATGTTTTCTTTTATAGGTTCACGCTTTTTGTGTGCTCCTTAAAAAAGAAAACCTTTGCCCAACCTACAATCAAAAAGTGACTTTTA
The DNA here is from genome assembly GCF_009834535.1 of Camelus ferus. Classification (NCBI taxonomy): domain Eukaryota; kingdom Metazoa; phylum Chordata; class Mammalia; order Artiodactyla; family Camelidae; genus Camelus; species Camelus ferus. The sequence continues at coordinate 12,284,235 of NC_045719.1, forward strand.
TGACTTTTGGTAGAAGTGTTATAGATTTTGGTTTTACATGTAGATCTACGATCAATTTTGAGTTAATTTGTATGAAGCGTGTGATATACAGGTCAGGATTCATATTTTTGCATATGGATGCCCAATCGTTCCAGCAACATTTGTTGAAAATATAGTCGTTTGTTCATTGAATTGCCTTGGCACATTTGTTGAAAATCAGTTGATCACATATGTATTGATCTATTCTCTGTATTTCACTGATCTGTGTCATTCCTCTGCTAATACCATGCTGTCTTGATTGCTCTAGCTTTATAGTAAGTATTAAAAGTAGGTAGTGTGAGTCATCTAACTTTGTTGTTCTTTTGTTTGGGCTATTCAATGCTCTTTATTTTTCCAAATAAATTTTAGTATTAGCTCGTTGAGTCCTTAAAAATATCCTGCTGGTATTTTACTTGATTCCATAGATCAATTTGGATAATGTTGACATATCTAATGATATTCAGTCTTCCAATTAATGAATCTAGTATGTTTTACCATTTATTTAATCTTCTTTGACTTCTTATTAATAATAACAATTAAGCAATACTATTAAGGCACTACATATGCTCTCTGTTCTGCTCTACGAATCTATCGTTACCTTAGCAAAGTGATACAGTGTGGAATAGCCTGGGTTCAGGTGTGGTATTGCCACTGCCGTGTATGACCTTGTTAGGTTTCTTAACCTCTCTGAGCCTTGTTTTCCTCATTTGCATATGGTTATTTTAAACACTAAATGAACAAGAGTATATAAAGCACTTAGTTTAACGCCTGGCACATAATAAGTCCTGAGAAATATCCGCAGTTGTTACTGTTTCCTTCCCCAGGCCAGGTCCACAGGTTTAATGATTACTGCTGTGACAAAATGCCTAATTCCATTCCCATGCTTTCCTCTCTGCAGTGGGCTCAGCCAAAAGCCACGTGGCCCATGGGACTAAGTTCTGGTAGAGGATACACGAGCAGATGTCCTAAAATATCCTTCTCTGGAAAGGGAGATTTCCCCCATCCCCGCTGCTTGCCTCAGTTCAGAATGAAATCTAGAAAACATGGCTGAATATCCAGAGCCCTCTTGGACCATGAGGTGAGGATGGATGTCAAGAGCTAGCACAGTAGAATAAAAAAAAGAATAAACCTGGTGTCTTATAATAATGGAGCTGCCCCGAACCATTTCTCTCTGTGTTTCTATGGGAGAGACTAAACCTTTGCTTCTTTTACGCACTATGCCAGAGTTTTATTATTCACAGAATATCTCATTTTCGAGGTGTTTGAATCTCAAATTCAAGATAAGATGCTTATTTGTACACTGGTGTTTTGAGCTTATTTTTTTATATTCAGAGTGAAAAATAATCTCCCTCCTTCTCCATCAATTCCAGCCTAGAACCAATATTTGGTCCTTTAAATTATTATCAATTAATACATGTTACCAATTGGTGCCAACTTCTAAAGGAAAGATGAATAGAGTCTTAACCATGAAAAAAAAAAAAAAGCAACTTTTCTTTGGAATTCCTCTAACACGCATTTCATATGAACCAAATTGTTCAAAGTAAACATACTTTTCATCATTGCTTCAAGGCTAAGCCATACAAAATAGATTAATTGTCAAAGAAGAGAGAAAAATCAGGTAATTCAGGTTCCCAAAAGAGTTTTAGGAAATGAATTGCCTGTTCGGCATGTTGTATTGATCACTTAGCCACAATAATTAACAATCCTCTCATTTATATTATATTGAAAACTGAAGCTCAGAATTACACTGTCATTCATTTTTCTTAATATTAATCATCAGTCATCATGAAATGCCTTTGTGTTGTCTTCTATTAAGTCAGAAATACCAGTTTCACTGAGTTAATTGATCACCGTGGCTTCAAGACATGGATTATGTAAGGGATCAGGGTACTCATGGGCTGCCTCTGGATATAAAGTCCAAATAAGGCAGGAAACTAGTCACATTATTTCTTTACCCCGAGACTGAGCACATATTTTGGCCCTGCCATTACTATTATGCTTGAACTCATTCTCAAGGACGCAGCTTTGAAGTTAGATAGTTTTGTGTTCAAGTTCCTGACTATGCTGTTTGCAAGCTTGAACAAGTTCCTTAGCTTCTCTACAACTCAGTTTCTCTACTAAAAACATCTACTTCAAGGCACTTATGTGAGAACTACACTCAAAAATTCATACTGAAACATTTAACTCTATGCCTGACACATAGATCTACTTCAAAAATCAGCCAAATAAATACCTTCTTAAGGGACTGAATGTGCCCAGAACTATGGAAACTTGTCTGACTTCTTGACAGAATTCAGATACCCAGGAGCTATTCCAAAACCCTGTGTGGAAGAACTCAGGTTCTCCTGAGGATGTGTTAGAAATCTACGTTCAGGTCGCATCTACAAGTTTAGCTGTAAGTCAGATGAGCTCCGACGTGGAGCTTCCTGAACCAGCAAGCACTCTTAAAGCTCCGAAGTGGCAACGAGTGGTCTGGGAGTTGTTGCCGAAGGTCCATCTAAGCCACAGCTTTGCAGCACCAGGATCGATGAGAAGCCCTGGTTGAACAGATATCGTAAGGGTATCAGGTCGCTGCCTTGCATGACAAGTGGCTCCACTAGAAATTAAAGCCTCCAAAACCCCAACTGACCCTCCGTTCCATCCAAAATTCAGGGAAGAGAGCCAAAGCTTCTGATTGAACAGCATCTGCTATGTGATTGATGGAAATGTCTGAGCATCCAACAGATGGACTCAGAATATCCCGTGGCTTAGCGATGTGTGCAAGTGACCACATACAAATTAAAAAGAGTTCAATTATTATTCTGAGAAAGATGTGACCTGATTATATTCTTAGCAAAAATGAACATATTTGTTTTTATCCATCACAGGAGCTCTCAGAACTCTCTTACAGTAGAAAAGTGTAGGGTCATGAAAAATACTCACTTTGTGTGTAGAAAAGTGAATATATGTATGTATATGTGTGTGTGTGTATATATATATGTATATTATAATTACAATACAATACAATTACAATTACAGTATTACAATATACAATATATGTATATTACAATTTTCCATATCAGTATCACCTTGTGTTATATTGATACTTTGGAAATTAAAAAAATAAACCTTATATCTAAATATCAGTATAATTAAGCTAGTGGTTTGTTTTATATTGGTGCCTAGTTGCTTTAATGATAGCAGAGGAATCACAGTAAGAATAAAAACATAGGAAAAAACATTAAATTGTACAAGTATCTGATTCGCTTAAGAATGCAATGCAACAGGTACATATGGGTTATAATACATACTGCCTTTCAATCTGCTTCAGTCCTTTGAAGCATTTAGCAAGTTCAGCTAGAAGGAAGCTTAGCTCATCCAATTCAAGCTTTCCATTTAGAGCTGAGAAAACTGACACCCATAGAGGCTGTTACTTGCTTAAGGTAACCAAGTTCATTAACAACTTCCCTAGAAATAGAAATGCTTCTACAATATCCAGCTCATCAGGAACCACTTCTAATTCTGTAAACCACTGAATAATTTGAATAAAAGGTCTAGTGACTCAGAATACTCAAAAAAAATCTCCAAATTTCTAACTCATGCATCTTAGACACCAGAAAGGCTATTTTTATTTTTTGCTTTAAATGTTGTATTAACACTGGCACTTGATTTGGGTACTAACTAAACACACCCTTTTTGTGTAACACACCATCATCCAAAGTGCCTATGATATGCCAGTTTCAGATAAATTCTCCATTTGGAGGATCTGTCTCCAAATTCTGTGTATCATAGAGTATTCATAGGAAACTTTTCATCTCTTCTACTTTTTTCATTTTACTTTGTAAGTTTCTGGTTTATAGTCACCCATAAGCAATCTGTGTATCATAAGATTTCCTAACTAGTAGGCTGAGCATTTTCTTCATAATAATAGTTCATTACTTACAAAATTAATAAATATTTATCTCACCCCTAGACTCCAAGCTCATCCAGGAAAACCAAATATTCCTTTACACTTTGCACAAAGCCCTGGCACATAATTGAGTATCAGTAAATATTTTTGGACGAATGAATGGAATAAAGACTAATGGCAACGTTAGCATCAGGGAAAAGATACAGAAACAGAGAAGCGATACTCTGCCACCAATCAAACGTCTAGGATGCTTTCCAGTGGCAGATGTGACGTGTACGGAAACACCGTATTTTTCTGTTGTGTTATTAAGACTATCTTGATGACAAAGAAATGGTTGAGACTTGATGAAACTTAATTGCTTAATAGCGTTTGTGTTTAAGTCCACCTTGCTCGAGGTGATACTTTTCTACCAGTTTTACTAGATGAAATTCAAATTCCTACACTTTCCTCCCAAAACAATACAAAATAACTTCACAAGTAAAAAAAAAAAAAAAACCCTATACAAAACATAAACCTCCTCGTGACCTGAAAACAAAGACTGCTGAAACTTCAAAATAACTACGCGTAGAAAGAGAACAAAAATAACAAAAGCGAGAACTCTAATCTCTCACATTTGTGCCCACTCCTGCCCAGCCTTGAAACTTTCCAGAAAGCAACGGCAGACAGAGAAAAGTGTCAAGAAAACAAAAGAAGGTTGCTAGCAAAGGGAGAGTGGGGATGGACATCAGAGAGATTAAATCAACACAAAATCTAAATTATGGAAAAAAAGCAACCAGGTAGATCAGAGCGCTCGCTACAGGAAAGAGATTTCAAAGTACATGTTTTAACGAATCATGAGTAAACAGTGAACTCACATTGAAGGACATTTTACAAAATAGCTAATTGGTACTCTTTAAAAGAGACAAGATTATGAAAGATAAGAAAGACTAAAGACTGTCACAGACTGAAGAAGACGGAGAAGAAATAACAGGTAAATGCTTTTTTCACTGATGAATCCCTAGAACCTAGAATCTAAAACAGTAATGAGTACGTAGAGCAATCAGTTTATGGGACTTCAAATAATTAACGATTCACTCATTCATTAATACTATAAGCAGAAATTGGAAGGACTATGCTTTGTAACTAACTCCACCTGGTACATCTTTAAAAAGTGGATATTTAGATACTGAGAGTAGCACGAAGTGCAATTACCTTTTTTTAAAAAATGAACAAATATATCCAACCAGATATTTTATTATTTCATGCAGCTGCTATTGTGGGTTCCCGGGAATATTTTGATAATCTCTTTAATAAGCTGTCCTCTGGACCACGCTACTAACTGAATTGCTTACAAGTAAAGCTAAGTGGCCATGATCAATGTCAAGGTCATTTTGCTGAATTTTATTTTATTGTTTACTTTTAGGATTTTAAAAAATGTTTTTCAAAAATGTTTTTCTGAAGAAAAGACAAATTTTGTTATTTTTCTCAACCGATTCATAAAAGCTGTTATTCCTTCCATGATCCCACAGGGATTGTTAATTGCTGCCATTACACTTCTCAAAGGGGTTAGAAAAACAGACGTTATGTACCTTTAACTGGCAGTGGCCAAACTTTTATTTTGCAACATCAGCGTAGCTGATAAATGTTCTAAATTAGTTGAATAGTTTTTAATGAGAGCTTTTGCTTTTTTTCTTCCCTTTGCTGCTTTAATCTCTTTTTTTTTTTTTAAAGTGGGTAATCGGTGTTGGTAACTTTGCCAGTTGACAACCCGTTTCTAGCCTGCAATCAAGCTTCTAAGCAGCCTTGTGTTTTGTTTTCTGTTTGTGGTTGGTTGCCCTCTTTAACCTTATCAAAGCAGTTAAATTTCTTCAAACTGTCAACCAGAGCCATGTCAGCATCTTAAAGAAAGCCACCGCTGACAGGGCTCAGCAAAGCTGAATTGATCCTTCACCCCTCGGAGCATTCCACCTCCCCAGCCCGGGTGCTGCCCTGCCAGGCTTGATGTAAAGTTCAGCCCCTTTTGCCTCATTGTGGGGAAGGCAGCCTGGGCTCCTCTACAGCAGTATTTTAAACTATTTCTGTTTCCATGTATAACACTTGTGCTTTTCTCTGGGCCTTGTAGGTGCCTGGGGAGTGAAGTTTGAGGCAAGAGAGATAAAGAGATGAAAGTAAATCCAATATATTCTGTTTCCTGTGGCTCGAATGATAATCAGACCAAGTACAGTTTTCAATTCAAATGACATGGAGTGGTGTTATTCGCGAAGCGAGGAGTGCTGGGTTTGTTTGTTTGCTTTTTACTTTATTTAAAAATTTAAAAAATTGTTTTAAGTATAGTTAATTTACAATGTTGTGTTAGTTTCATGTACAGCACAGGGATTCGGTCATACAGATACATACATATATTCCTTTTCATATTCTTTCTCATTATAGGCTATTACAAAATATTGAATATAGTTCCCTGTGCTGTACAGTAGGACCTTGCTGTTTACCTGTTTTATATATAGTAGTTAGTATCTGCAAATCTCCAGTTCTCAGCTTATCCCTCCCACCTTCTTTCTCCATAAGTAACCTTATGGTAACCATAAGTTTGTTTCCTATGTCTGCGAATCTGTTTCTGTTTTGTAAATAAGTTGCAAGGAGTGCTTTCTTATCAAACTCTCAGTATTTCTTCCATCCTTCTCCATCTTTGTTTCCCTTACGTGAGTTTTTCTCTGGTCCATGCTTCATCGTGCTTAAAAACCTATAAGCATAAGATGCTAGAAAGAATTCTTCAGAAAAAACACAGTTGCCTCAAACAGCTTCCTGACTGTCATGACGAGAAATTTTTATTAGTTTGAAGGATGTTCTAGGATTTGGGGAGAATATTTTAATTTCAGTAAGCAACCACACTTAAAAGGAAAGTCATGACAAGCCTGTTCCACAGTGTGGTGTGTTCGACTGTCATGGAGTTCTTTAGAGAAGAAATCTTGTGCTATAAAATTTAACTTTAAAATATTTGTTACTGGTTTGCTAGTATTTCTGCATAAACATTTGCTTTTGAACTGATTATGCTAAATTTGTAGAGTAAAAAGGACCCTTGGGCTATCATAAGCCCTTTGGATAAAATCTAAACTTCTTTGAATTCCATAATCATTTCTTGAGCATCTTCCGTGAATCAGGCATGGGTCTTATGTTGAAATTATAAAGATAAATCAGGTAGCTCTTGCGCTCAAAGAGCTCACAGGGAAGTCAGGAGAGAGAGAGAATGAACAACTAACAAAAATGCCAAGTGCTCATCACTCTATGCGTGCAGTGCGGACGATGCAGTTTCCATGGATAGGGGACCATGTATCTCCACACCTTGAGAAGGAATCAACTCCGCACTCTGCTGCCATGATGTAGCTGTTATAGGAGACTTCAAATTTGGTGTAATAAATGACACAGAATTAAAGCAATTTATCTAAAACCAAAAGCTTCTTGGTTGACCAAGTTGTGTGTAACATCCCACACAGGGATACCAAGAGCCTAGAAGGAAGACTGGAAGACCTCGGAAGTAATAAAGTGACCTTTATCCTTATTTCAACTAAATCCTACCCTAATTCCTGCTCTCCTATCAGCATACCACATATTTCCACTAAAAAAGTACCATGTCAATTTTCTGACTTCTGCTTTCAGGAATACTACTATAGTTTTATTTTCTCTCCCGTCTCCTTTTCTCTCCCTCTCTCTCTCTCTCTACACACACACACACACACACGTATGTATGAATATATATAATACATCTTACATATATACATGCTCCTGTGAGATTTTTCTCTTTAATTATCTAATAACTTTAATTTTAGAGCACCCTACAGTTACTGACAGCTTTTAGCTTTCTTCCCCTCAATCTTATTTAATTTCATAGATCCATCACAGTTAATGACCTTCAAAATTGTGATGCTCAACCAATGGTTTAACGCTCAAAGGTCGAGACATACAGGCATAACATGCAAGATAGTGATTGAAATGACCTTCTACCGCCTTGTGTGTTCATATTTTCATCATTGAAGATTGCTGGATTACATAAATCATAGGAAGAAATAAAGACAAGCCCATGCATTAAAAAAAATCAAAGATATTAGACATTCTAAGAGTCTATGAAATTGCTGACTGGTAGACTTTTAAATACTGTCTTCACTGCCAGTGATATATCCTTTCAGGAACCTTCATCTGATTTTATTTTTATTTTACAATCAAAAATAAAATTACTGTGCTCTCTCTGCAACTATTCACAATACATACATGGCTATTATTGGGGATTTGGCAATGCTTTTGATTTGTTCTAGAATTTGCCAGAATGTTCCATGTGCTTTGCTCCCTCAGTATAACTTTTAATATTATTTCAGCCAAATTGAAACTTTGTTATCTGAAATTTATATGAACTTTTCATGAACACCTGTTAAACTTTACCTAACCAAGAGCTGATCACTCAGTAAATCTTATTTACACATTTCACAGTATTCAAACATCACTCCCCTAAAGGCTTTGCAACAATTTCGGAATAACCATTTCCCTTCCTTATGTGTCCTTGACAGGAAGCACAAAAGACACTAGAGTTTTCATGTAAAATTTGAATGAAAGGGGTGATTTAGCTCAGCATACAGCAGTCGCCCCTCAAAGTAAAACCTTCGGTTCACTGGATCTAAACACGGGGAGATCAGCAGGCTTCGAATGCTTGTGATTTGGGCATTGAGGGAGGAAGAATATATTTCTTACACTTAGAAACTTAAATGCCAATAGTTTGGCTGAGGAAATTAAAAGGACTGAGAGTGAAGGCAGACAGACCAGTAAGGAGCCTACAGCAGTTGTCAGCCTAGAAATGATGAGGGTCTTGGCCGTAAAAATGAAGGAGAGATGATTTTTGCCAGGTATTGAGAAGGATGACTCTTCAGGGCTTGGCAGATGACTGGAAATAGCCGTAGAGATGAATCCATCAGGGATGATGCTGGGACTCCGCTTCAAGGCTTCGCACACGGCTAAGACTGGACTCATTACCTCTTCACAAATGCAGCTCCTCCTCCCGACTCCTGACACCCTCATCATCTCAGTTATAGAGGATCCATTTCCTCTCAAGTGGCCTTTTTGCAACACCCTCCTGCCTGGCGTTCTTCCTTTAGTCCCCCCCCACCACCACCTTCATGTGTTGCTGTGATCCCTAAATTGGAAATAGAATGCGTCTCCAGCTGCTCTGTTCATATCACCATCATTTTCAGCCAGTGAGTTTGGAAAGTTTGGGATTAGACAACTAAAAAACAGATAGGAACACAAGCTCACGTTAAATGGGTAATTAATTAATCATCATCCATCATACAGCTTTCAAAAGTATTTTCACAGCCATTTTCATATTTGATTGTTGTAACAACTCTCTGAAATAGGAATCCCTTTCCAGTGATGGCTATGAGACTCAGAGATTTAACTCTCTGGCTGAAAAATCACACAGCTGTTAAATTTTAGTAACTTTCAGAGAAATACAACGTAGAAACTTGTAATCATTAAATAGTTCCTTCTTTTTACCTAAATTTAATTTCCCATATTAGAGGCAATAGGCTATGAGGGCTCAATATGCCAGGATTTGTGAGATTATTAACCAGGCATTATATGCATTTCTTCCCAAACATGTTCAGATCACACTATGAATTTGAGTCAGTTTCCAACCTTTGTCTTTTATACGTGGCAAAATTTCTAGGGCACAATCTAAAAGCAGTTTTTTGATGCTACCCTCTCATTGAGAATCAAGAAAATTCTCTGGGTTCCCCACTCTCTAAGTTGAGGTGACATCCGAAGTAGTTGGCACCATGTCATGAATGGCCCAGCTGCTCTCCTCTTCCCTGTGCCTACAGATCTCAGGCTAGTTGATCCCTGGAAATAGTTCCAGCCTTCAAAGGCAGATCAAATTCCCAGAGAAGAAGAGGTTGGCTCAGTGTTAGATCCTCTCTCTCAAGCCATGTCCCATAGTGATCATCTGCTCCTTATTGCTTAGACCTTGAGCTTGAACTTCTCCTGCCTGCCTCCCTTCCCCGCAGACACACACCAGGGCCTCTGGTTCCATTTCTGACCCTTCAACTAAAAGAACAGCTGCACCACAGTGGGGCTTTCAATGGCTTTGATGTCAGAAGGTCCACATTTAAATCCTAGTCCTTCCTCATACAATCAGCATGATCTTTAGCTAGTATTTATTGAGCCTTACTGACTATCACACTATTCTCACCATCTCACGTGCATCAACTCATTTATTTTTCACAGCATCAGTAGGAGCTAAGTATCGATATTATTATCCCCATCGTAGCTCTACGGGTGACTTGCTCAAGCTGGTTAGTAGCAGAATTAGGACCATCAGCAGCTCATTAATCCTAGGGCAACTTGCTTCTTCATTAGTAAAACGGGGATGACGGCACACTCCTGATACAGCTCTGCCTGAATTACACAAGAAACTGTGTATGAAAATACGTATTAAGCCCTACAAAGCTCTGTAATTCCCAATATTGTTATTATTGACTGATGCCTTGATACCACACTTATCTGGATCCTAAATAATCTGTCTAACTCCGACCTGTGGCTTTCTCAGACTTGCCTAGTTACTTTCATCTCGGGCAGCCGCTTCCATTTGTAGCCTGCAGGTATATATGCTTTGGCGTCACCAGCAAGAGCCTCCCTCTAAACCAAACAATTTGCCCCACTTAACCTAGCCGGCCACTACGGGCGTGCAGAACTGACAGAGTCCTTACATAAGGACTGTCCAAATGGCTCCAAACGATAATTCCCATGACACAGACAAACTAGAAGCTATCATACACTATTATCCCTACAAGTAGTAAAATTCCTATCAAAACTGTGTTCCACAGAGGACAGAACCATTGCAGAGCCAATGAAAGCAGAAACAAGAAACGGTAATTAAAGGCAGGCAATGTGTGGCCAGCACCATGTCATTCGACCTTATAGTTATGTCATGCTGTCCTCACTTTGAAAGAAGCATTAGATTTATAAATTGATCCAGGAGCGTGCTGTTTGTCTCAATGATTTTACTCTATGTTGGGCTGTGTGTCCCTCCGATCCAGCCTTACTTTACATGTTTAGTAAACACTTTACCTGTTTGCAAACTGTGCTTTAAACCTTTGACTCTGTTCCGTAAGACTGAGTTTCCGGACCAATAGGGTTTAAACGCGAACTTGGGAACGAATGTATTGTCTCCTGCCTTAAAGAGGAGGAGATCCATTATCTCACACAGCAAGGCTGCCGCAGCCCTGCAGCCCAGGTTCACAAGCTGCCGCTAAGATTCTATCGGAGCACTGGGTCCGCCATGCTGGTGACAGGCAGAACGGGTCTCCCGGCTCTGCTGTGGGTACAGCGTCCCTTCATGGAGACTCCAGGGAGAAAGCCAGCAAGGCTTATAAGCCATCCTACAAGTTTCTTTCCAACTTTGCCTGTCTGCATTCTTTCCTCGTAAAATTGTGCACCATCATATACACGCAGAAGGAGACTAAAAGGATTGATTTGCCCAAACAGCATAATTGAAACCAGAACCCAAGTCTCCTGACTGTGATTCACAATTCCTTACAGCGTACCAACACTATGGAAACTTAATCAACAAATACTCAGAGCACGTCTTGTGCTCACGCGTAGTATAAAACACAGTCTTCAATCAAAAGGACCTTACACTCTATTTTTGAAACTAGATTTGTGTGGAGGGTTTAGGCACATACACACGTGTTACTGACTGGATGAAATACAAGGTTATTGTAAGCGCGTATGGGATTCATTTAAAGCCTTAGGTATATGTGATAAGTTCTGTGTATTCAGATGAGGGTGTGATTTCTGGGTGAAAACAATCTGGAAGGTTTGGTCAATTGTCAAGTTTATACTATTTTAAATTTATACACGGATCAAATAAGCATAGGCAGAAAGGAAGGAAGAAGGGAAGGGAGGAAGGAAGGAAGAAGGGAAGAGAAGGGAAGGAGGAACAGAGGTAAGGACGAAGAGAGAGAGGAGGGAAGGAGGAAAGAGGCATTATGATAGAAAAGTCGAAGTGAATAAATAAATACCCATGTGGAAGCTTAAGTATTACCACTCTTACACTTTGTTTAATTATCATTGCCTGATCACCCTCCACCCTTAATTCCATTAGAGTCAGACGCATAGGGAGACACATACATTCATCCTCATAACTAACATGTAATCACCCTAAGTGGATCCATTCTTCTTTGACAAAGTTTATGAGCCCTTGCATTCTATCAGGTTTCACATTTTTATTAGGCTCATAAACTTTTCTCTATTCTTCAAGAAAATGGCAGTCACTCTAGAGGTAGGCCTGCCCTACCATATTTCTACATAAGCATGGGTATGTCTGAATGTCCAGTGTACAGCTTGGACCTTCCTTCTATGACCATATTTACAACTGCGTGTGTCCATGTGTTTATGTGAGTGGTAACACATGCCAACCTGGCATGTAGAAATTTGCCACAAGTTTTCTCTGAGTAAATAAATCCAGAATTTAACTTCCATATTTGCAAAAAGCATTAACATGTTAAGCCAATTGATAACTTGATTATAATTCCATGGAATATAAGCTGTATTGTCAGTGCTTTTACACTGACAATTATTTAAAATTCTTTTTTCTTGGCAACATTGTTTAACTGGTATTCTTTTGTAATGCACACGAATAAGCATTGGATGATATATAATTTATCACCCAAATCAAGACAACTTTTAGAGTTAAAGGGAGTACAAATAATTACATTGGGACAATTAGCATAAACCAGGTCTGTCATAAGCAAAGAAGACACTGCAGGTGATCATAGCAGTCAGAAAGTTCATGTACCAACCAGAACTTTAAGATAAAGTGATAAAGATACAGGGAGAGATGCACAGATGGGAGGTATTAAAGGCAATGTTTCATTTTCTATTTCTTAATTGACTGCTGCCTTTTTGGGGTTTTATGACATACTCATTATTTCTATTTCCATTTCAGCAGTGAACACCAGGACCTCCCACTGCCAATTTCTCCCGGCTGTTCCCTCCACACCGTCTCACACTTCTCACTGCACGTGGAATAAACCGCATGAATCTGATTCAGTGCTCACAACTGACTTTCTAATCCTTGAAGAAGACGTGCAGCTCTGACCAGAAGCTATCAAGTCGATCAGTGGAAGCAATCATTAGAACAGATCTATTCAAGACTACTGAGAACAAGCTATTAAAGGCTCTTGTGACTGTTTCAATGCCCAGGAACAGATAACCACTCCACACTCACTTTAAATTTTAATTGTTTTAACTTTATGTATGTAATCCAGAATATTGAATATTTGGTGGATGCATAAAGTTGTGGAGGTATGAAAACATCTTAATACTCTTTAGAAGTATTTAACAGGGAGAAGCTGGACTTTGCCTGCCAATTACAGGCTTTGTAAATTGTCACGGTAACAATTAGTGCATTACTCCATGTACAGGCCTTAATGAGGATTCGGGGATTTCTGCATTGATCTAGTATACAGTTTTAATCAGTGAAATGGATGTTAAATTTACTCTTGAAAATAAGGATAAATTTAGTTTTAATATGTAATGCAAGCATTTGCCCCATTTGCTTTCATTAGAATTATTTTGTTCTCATAAGATATAATTTATTATTACATGGTACAGTAAGCAAATACAGTTTCTGCCTTCAAGGGCAATCATGAGGTTATAATATTTTCTCTCTAAATTACATCAATAGAGTTAACCTAGCTTAAGAATTCAGCTTGATAATGGTCAAAATGGATATAGGATTTTCATGGGTGAAAATATTCTTTTACTCAATATCGTTAAGTCTTTGTTAGCATTTACAGAATATGATCATAATTACTAAATCACATCCCATTATTATAAAAACTTTATGTATTAACACTATTCATTTATCCATTTATATTTGTATTACATATTAACACTATATCATTTATCCAACAAATATTTACTGAGTGTCTGCACTGTTCTAGGTACAAGAAATTCAATAATGAGCTAGAAGGTAGGATTCCCATTTTTCCACAGCTTACATCTCATTAGGTGAGATAAATAATACATAAATACAAAAATTGCTGTTTAATATAATTTCAGAGAATGATAAGCTCTATGAAGGACTACAATAAAAGCTAAGTCTTTAGAGCTTAATCTGGGTGGGGAGGGTTTTATTTGTTTGTCGTTCTTTTCAGTCAAGATGGGTAGGAAATGTGTCTCCAAGGAAATGACAATTGAATAGATCCTTGATAAGACATGGAAAGGTTCAGGGAAATGGTGGAGAAGGACTGACCTCCGGGAAAGGCTCTCAGGAGGGAGTCCTCACGTTAGAGTATTGCCAAGCAGCAAGAATGAAGTTAAGAGCAGGGTAGCATGACAGAAAAAAAGAGTTCAAAGAGACAGAGACGGATTAGATCCCAAAAAATGTTTAGATAATGGAAGTGGCGGGAGGAAGTCAGCAAAATAAAGTCCTCCCATGATGTCTCCAGAACCTGTGAATATGCTGCCTTAAATGGAAAAAGGGACTTTGTAGATGTGATTAAATTAAGGATCTTGTAGTAGGGAGATTATCCTGGATTATCTGGATTGGTCCAATCTAATCACACGAGATCTTAAAGAACTTTTCTCTATTATGGTCAGTGAAAGAGATATGGTGACAGAAGCTAGGTCGAAATGATACTATGCTGCTGGCTTTGAAGACGAAATAAGGGAGTCAAAAGTCAAAGGATGTGGGTGGCCTCTAAAAGCTGGAAAAGACAAGGAAATAGGTTATTTCCTAGAGGCTCCAGAGAGTAATGCAGTCCTACCAGCACCTAGACCATAGCCTTGCAACACCTGTGTCAGGAGTTCTGATTTATAGAAACGTAAGGTAACAAGCTTTGTGCTGTTCTAAGGCACTAAGATAGCGGTAAGTTTTATAGGAGCAATAGAAAATCAGCACAAGGACTCTGAGCAGGATAGTGATACGATATGTGTGACTCATGTTTTAAGAGATCTCTCTGGTAACCATGCGGAGAGTATATTGTAGGACGGGCAAGATCAAGAAGACCAGTTAGGATGCTAGGCTGAAAGCAACTCTGGTTGCCTGGATGCAGTAACCAAGATGATAACCAAGACGATGCAGATAAGAAGTGGCAATATTTGAGATAAAATCTGGGTATAAAATCAGCATACAGGTGGTTTTCAAAGCCATGGGACCACATGAAACCGCCCTGCTGCACTGCCCCATATGGCAACCACTAGCTACATGTGGCTATTGAATAAAATCAATTAAAACTAAATACAATTAAACATACAACTTCTCAGGCTCACTGGTCACATTTTGAGTTCTCAGTAGGCACATGTGGCTGAAGGCTACCATATCGAACCGCACAGAAAATGTTTTCATCATCATAGAAAATTCTACTGCCCGAGGCTGATGGTAGTGAGACAAGATGAAGAAGAAAAACAAAAACAAAAGATCAAGAGCAGATCCCTAGGTTACTGTGCCGCTCAGCATCAGGGATAGGAAAGGGAGCCAGCAAGACATTGAGGGTCGGTCAGTATTTAACTCTTCTGAGATTTAAACACATTAAAAAGCAAATTAAGATACTACACCTGCAATAGAAAATATGATTCTGTATGTGATTAAATATTGTTTCTGCATAGATTTACCTGTTGAATTAGCTAACAAGCTGAAGGCATTAGCTTTCTTTGAGAATCCATCAGCTGTTATGTCCCTTCAAAAATGGAGCCTTAGCTCTGAAGGGCAGAGTCTGGCAAGGAGAAAGGCAATGAGGAAAATGATGGAATGGCACAAGAGTAAAGCATTTCTTCCTTGGTAATTTTGTATTGGGCCATCTTTGAAGGATAAGAGAAGAGATAAGAAGAGGGGCCGATGAAAAAGAAAAATAAGTTTAACTGGAGCAACAGAACCAACATATTCTTTTCTCTGACTATTCACACAAAGAAGCTTAAAGTTTTCTCTTTTTACTTTTTCTACTTGTTTGATAACTGATCACTTATGTTGCTAATAAATGATCACCAGCTGAGGATTTATCAAAGGTCTGCTGTTCCTCAGCTGCAGTAAGCCATTCAGTATGTTAGAAGAAGTTGACCTCTGATACCATGTTATTTGATGGTTTTGATGCATTCTTGTAAAGGTTAGAAAAAAGCAAGAGTCTTACAAGGAGTCAGACCTTATGTGACAGACAAATGGGATGCTGAAGCCGGAGGAGAAGTTTAAGAGTTGGAGATTCTGAGGGGGCAGGAAGGCAGGGCTGCCGCCATTTTGATTGTTACAATATGATACATTGTATCTAGTTAGTTGTCTAACTAGTTGTCCAATAAGTTGTCTTATTAGTTATCTAACAAGAATTTCCCAACTTGATTCAGTTCTTTGAAATTATTTTTTTCTTCTAAGGGATAATGAATAAAAATAGACTCAAGTTGAGCTTCCTTTAATTACTGCTCTGTTGACATCAAATAAAGAAAACTGAAAAGAAAAAGAATTGAATAAAATTAACTAGGAAATTTTGATAAATGAAGACAGAAAAGAATAAGCCATTATGAGCTTTCTTTCATCCAACACATATTTATTGAGCCCTGACTCTTTGTCAGTCCCTGTCCTTGGTGCAATGAATATAAGACGCAGTTTTTTCCCAAGGAACTTGTATTCTAGTCTACACGGAAGATTTAGTGGTACAAATTCTGGGCTTTTATTTTATCCAGGGGATCTCTCCCAAGTGCATTCTTTTTGAGATCAAAATTGAACACCAAGGATTGAATTCTTCATTTGTCAGGCTCTCTCAATTAGTGTATGATCATTTCTACGTGACTTGTACTAACACAGTTTTGGATTCAATCCCAGGGGTACAGATAACTCCCTGCACTTTGAACTAGTTTAACCACCATCTCTGGTAGTAAATATGGGAAGTTGTCCTACCAAGTTTAGAGCATAGAGGACACGGCCATGTCACTTAACTCACCACTGAATCATCAGTAATGTTCTTCTCATCCAAATTTTAGAATAAGAGATAGTACATTATCCATGGATAAGAATCTGAGAGTCAAGCTTTGCATGTCAGTAAACCCAGAAATAACATAAGTACACAGCCCAACTTTGTTTATGTCATGAAATGAGAATTTTCTTTGTCCCTCTCCACTTCTAACTAGAGATGGAGAGAATTTTCTTTCATTCTCTGTGTAGATTAACCCTAGAAGATTCCCCCACCATTGTTTTTGTTAAATTCTGTGGCTGTTCATTTTGAAATATAAATTACGGTGGTGATAGAATTGAAAGGAGATGGGAAGGATTTTGTATGTGGGATGGGATAGATGTCATAACGCCAAACATTATGAAATAAGTAAATTATACTGCAATTTTGTGGTTCAAATTGATATCCATAATCATCCTGGAACTATGGAAAGGAAAGCTCTAGTACCAATCATTGTAACCAGCTTCTCAAATACTTCTATTAGAGAATATATATTTTAGAGAAAAGGCCAATGATCTGAGATTAGGAGAGTAATGTTCTAGCCAAATTAGTCAAAATAGCTCTAAAATATTTAGGATAATTCTCCACCTTGATTTGACCATTCTTTTCCTTATGTTTTTAAATCTTAATTTTCTCACTATCACCAGAAGAGATCCCCAAGGAGAGGCTATACAAATTATTACCTGGTCCACACCTCAGTTAAATAAAGGTTGTAAATGCTCAAGATATACTGTATGTATTTTGAAATTAGTTTTCTTCTGCATGTGGGGTCTGTGTGGCTTTGTTCTATTAGGGACAGCAAACTGCAAAAAGTATGTAAGACTGCACCTGTTACCCAGAAATAACATCTGAGAAGTCCTGGCAGGGTCTGCTTCTCCAGGTAACTTCTGCGATCTTGCTCACCAATCCAGGCAGGCTGTAGGATGTACTCCTGGCTGCCAGACATCTGTGGCCACTCTTCTAGCGGGGCGTGGCTAGAGATCACGTTCAACAGTTAAGCCAGACTTTGAGCCTCTTCCTTGCCCAGATGGGCCATGGGATGGGATCCATGGCCAAAATGGCCTCTTGGCTGGGAACCCAATTAGGCAGAACTGCCAACTGAGCTCCCATCAGCTGGGCTCTGAAGATGGAAGGAGCCCCTGGCTGGGATATTTACTCATGCACAGCTGCAAACAGCAATGTCTGAATCCTAACTCTGATTGCGGTAAGCGCCTGCCCCTCTTCTTTTATTCGCCTCTATCTGATCCTCAGTGGTTGAATCCAGTAGATTTCCCATTGACCTCCATGAGGCAAGATCCAAGTGGACCTCCGAGGAAGTGTCCTGTAACACCGGAGAAGCTGGATGTCCATGCTGGGCTCTTTTCCCACTGGAGAAACCACAGGTCCTGGGGTGCCCCCTTGGTGCTGCTCTGTGCTGGCCTGGGGGTAGGGCAATGCAAAACCACTCTGCTCACCCTTCTAATGTGGTCCTTCTCAGCCTCTGTGGTCCAAGGGTGTGCTTCAGCCTCACGCCTGGGTGCCGGCATTTTTCACAATGGTGTTTTGTCCACAAGGAGTTGCTAACTCTTTTCCTTGTGAGAGGGACTGAAGCTGAGAATGACCTGGGTCACCATCTGGATGATGGCACTCTGTCTGAGTATTAAAATCAGTATTTCAGTAAAGCCTTTAGTGGAGCACCAGCACTTAACAGCCGTTATTCTTAAACGTGAATTGCCTCCCTCTGGGCTCGCTGTGGAGCAAATACTTCTGAAATAGTTTCTGCTCCACTTATTCAGAATAAGATAACATCCTATTGGTATTTTGACATATTCTAGCATGACTTCATTTTCCCCTGCTACTAATAAAGAAGTTAAAATATTATAAATATGAGTAGTTGTGAAGTTATAATTAGTATAAAGTATAAGAAGTCTTAGAAATCTCTGGTAAGATACATCTATATTCTCTGACAAGCAAGGAGAGAAGAGAAAGAAGAGCTTGGTCCTTCACTGCCTTTCCTCTTGGGTATTTTAGAAGTCACTCTTCCCTGACTCTTGTTTTCACTCCTGTATTTCACCACGGTTCTCTCCCTCCTGCCAGCCTCCCTCTCCAATAAACACACAAGCAAATGCTCACCCAGTGAACAGGTGCCCACCTGCACACTGAATGGAGTATGGGTAAGTGAAAGAAAACAGGTTCATAGCAAGGACATTAAACGGGACCTCAGCAAATCTTTGTTCTAGTCAAGTTCATCGAATGCAAGCAACAGATTCAACTAAATTTAGCTTCAATAAAAAAGTGACCCAGAGAGCATCTTGCAGTGCCAGAAAGGAAGGAAATGCTTAAAAAAACGAAACCCAAAACCCCAGAAATGATAAAGGGACACAAGAGCCAAGTGGAAAGCTCCCACTAGCCAAAGAAAAACATTTCAGCAATAAAATATGTAGCAGAGTATTGGATTATAACCTAAAGTATAAAATAAGTATTCATGACTCTCCAATGATTGAATAAACTCTTGGGAGAGAACAGCCAAGTCTCCCACGCAGAAGAATGCCAATTTAAGCAGATACTCTGTACTCAAGGAGGGAGAGCGTAACTCCCCACTCCTCAGACGTGGGTTGTGCAGAGTGACTTCCTACTGAAGGACACAAGCAGGACAAGAGCAGAAGCAGAGCGACTTCAGGCAGAGAAACAGCCAAACACGACCTCACCCAGGTGATCAAGGCCAGCATCATCAGTGATGAGCCACGCTGACAGCAGGCACTGTGACACGATGTGATGAGATTGGCAGTTTAAATCTATGGTCCCCTTCTCAGAAACACATGACTTTAGTGTAATCATGAAAAAAAAAATCAGACAAATCCCACTTAGGACACATTCTACCAAGTCTCTGACCAGTACTCCTCAAAACTGTGAAGGTCACCCAAAACAAGGAAGATCTTAGAAGCTGTCACACAACCAAGTGCAGCCTACGGAGCCATGATGACCTAACAGGATAGAGTGTCCTAGATGGGATCCCAGAACAGAAAAAAAGACATTAGGTGAAAAACCTCAGGAAATCTGAAAAGTATGGACTGCAGTAAATACTAGTGTCAATATTGACTCATTAATTTTAGCAAACGTACCACAGTAATGTAAGATGTTAATAACAGGAAAAACTGGGTGTAGGATTTACAGGAACCCTCTGTACTATCTTGGCAGTGTTTCTGTACATCTAAAACTGTTTTTTAAAAGATAAAGTTTATTTTTAAAAAAAGAAGCATAGAGGGGGTGAAGTCGAGCTGGTTACTGAAAGCGAAAGGGAACTTCTTGGAATCAGAGGTGGAGCCCATTGAAAACCAGAGCTGGGCACCCGAGAGCAACAAGGAGTGAGGTCGCCTCTGCTGACTGTCAGTGGCTGCCAGGTCTCTCATCTGTGCTTCCTTCTGCATACTGGGTTCTCTTTTGCAACCTGCTCAATCTAACAATGAATGAACTGGGCACATGGTCCACATACCATCCCTGGTCTCTCTGTCACCACATCAGCTTCAGCAAGCATCTCAGCCACTTTAATTCAAATTCCCTTCCTCAGATTAGATACAGGATCTCATTAGCTGCCAGGCAGCCAGGGGTTTGAATGTCCTTCAAACACATACAGAATCTTAGCCCAAATAGTTATGGTAGCAGAAGAGAGTGAAGGGCCACGAGGTGGCCTCTTCCAGGGTCTCAGAGAGAATATTCTTTAAATAAAGTTGATGGGGACCGGGGAGGATAATGGAATAAGTTTATACAAAAGCATCATGTAAATGTATATATGCTATAAATTAGAAAGCATAATATAAATACAAAGCAATTGTTGCCAGCATATATTATCACAGTACAGCTCTGCACCGAGCACAAACTCTTGGTGCCATCAGACAGTAAACATGGACTTAACTCATGGGTCTGCAGTGTTCAGAGGTTGTGGGCTAGGCTCGGCAGGGCTGGTCATGCATCTGTGGTCCTCTGTGGCTTACTGCCACAGCAATGACGTCTGGTGGTCGGCTGCCTGTCAGCTGGGACAGTAGGGACACACGTCTCTCCTCCTCCTCCAGCAGGCTAGCCTAGACAAGTTCTCAGACAAAGTCAGAGGGGCAAAGAGGAGATGGAAATGGCAGGCATTTTCCCAAGTCTCTGCCTGCATCACAACTGTGAATATGCAGTGGCCAAATCAAATCACGTGGTCCAACTCCAAATCAAGGATGAGGGAAATACACTCCCTGAACACAGAAGGCCGCTAAGTCACAAAGCAGAGCATGCAGGTATGGGGGTGGGGCTGAGGCTCTGAAGAACTGGGATCATTAACACAATCAATATACCACATAAAAGAAATATCAGAATAATCAGATGGTGGGATTAACTTGAGAAGCCCACCCAGAGGAAAGGAATTTGAGTAAGTGTTTAAGCCAAATTATAGGAGAGCATATATAGATGTCTTCATCATTTGGTCTGATTTAAAAGTATTTCTACTTTTGCTATTATGATTAAAGGGATCAAAAGAGGACAGGATGTAGCAGCTTCTATGTCCTGGAGTGAAATTATGATTCAGTTATTAACTCTGCTGCTCAGTAGCCCACAAGAAGTAACGCCGCGTCCTTCAATTTGGCCTTATCTATTGTGACAAGGCTCCAGGGAGCTGATGGGCATGAAATTCATTTCATGTCTCATTCACAGAATGCCTGAGTTTTCCAAATACCTTTATGATGTTTCAGGTTTCAGCTACCTAGGGTGTGATCTCACAAACTCACAGTCTTCAAAAGAAGGAACATTAACTTCTCCTCAAAAGCTTGAAGTTCTTTGTTACCGGAAACCCAGGAAGTATCATTCCGGGAGAAACATACAGGTGCACACAGGTCACTTTTGATAAAATGTCATGTATTCTAAGGGCAATGGAAATACATATCTTATGCAAACTCAAAACTGAATAGATGGCCCAGGTTTAGATAAAATAGATTCAAAACTGTCCTTATGTATAAATACATTAACAAATAGATCATACTCTTCCCATATCTCCGGTTTCTCAAAATACTTCGTATAAATAAGAAAAATGGCATTGTGACCAAGGCAGCAAACAGATAAATAAATGTGCAAATAAGTACAATAACATTTTTAGAATCTCCCAGGAAAAATAAAATTACCCCTTTCTTCCATTAAATGAGAAGAGATAAGAATACACAAAAGATAGGCAAGTGTTTAACTGCCATTAATTCCGTTGTGTATTTCCAGTGTTGTAATTTATCAAGTTTACTTCTTTCTATGCGTACCACAAGTCACAGTAATTAAACCCGAGTTTTTCTGTTTGTTTCACTTTCAACAATCCGTTGAGAATAGTGGTAACGTGGGGAACTCTTGGCTTTCTCCTCACGCCCTGACAGACATCACAGTTTGGTTTGAAAGTTCTTTTTAACAGAGGCTGGACCAGGTCTCTAAATCCACCTTAACTCATTCTTTTGGTTAACTCCATCATGAGATCAGAAGTTAACAACGTGAGGAAACCAGTTAGCCCTTCCTGACCCATCCACACTTCCTCCCTCTCTGCACCCGTGGCTAATACAGCTGACTTCCATTCATCCCTCCAATTTCAGCTCGTTTACCACCTCTCCCAGGGGCCTTCCTCAACTGATCATTCTCATCCTGCTACATCACCTCTGTGTTCTCATAGAACCCTGGGCATAACTCAATGAAAGAGCTATGTGTACTGTGTCATCGTCCACATTTAGTTCTCTACCCCACTCAGTGGTTTATGAAAGAGACATAAGTAAACTAAGAAGAGAGAACAACTAAATGTGATTGTGATCTGTCTGCGGACGGCACCGCATTCTCACAGCACAGCACACAGAACGTGGTGCTGACAATTTTGGAGAATGTGTTCCAGCTTGCAGAGTGAGCGAGGGAGTGATTTAAAAGTGAATGAACTTGGAAAGGAAAGGGCCACGATTGCATGTTTCCTTTTATCCATGCTCCTCACCCAGAAAGTTACCAAACGTTGGTGACATTTTTCAGAGTTTATTTATAGCAAAAATAGTCCCACTTAATAAAAAAAAAAAATCAGTCTTATATAACATGTCTCTAAAGTTCTTGGGCAGGGGTGAGGGGGTGGGGAAGCAGCAAGGTGATGACAGAAGAGGTTTTATTTTTGGCTCCATTGAAGGCACTGAGGGTAGAAGTTTATTTATTCAGGCAGCTCAGTGGCACTAGGAGAGCCGTGACGCTTGGAAGCTTTGGGAGATCACAGCTTACCTGCTATCAGGTTACCTAAAATTTCGGCGCCTCAGCGCCTGTCCTTGTAAACTAAAGACAACAGGAGCGACCTTCTTAGGTCACTTCGAGGGGCCGTCATGACAAGCCAGCCAGATCACTGCAAGTCTCTTAACCTGGGGGCCACCCTGATGATACTGACAGAACCCCCGTAGCTACCGGAGGCCCCAGAATACAGCTGGTATATCTTTCAGCATTATTTTATTCAAAGAGACGGGAGACATATTAATTTTGTATTGAAATAAACATCTATATTACATGGACACAATGCAAAATGCTCATGAATATTTATGAGAAATCACAGGGCTTCAAAGAAATTTCATGCTTGGCTCAGGGAGCAACAGCCAATACCCTGAATTATCCAAGGAGTCACCCTGACTTTTCTCTGCTGCTGAGTTAGGAATGCTGGAAAACCCCTGATTGTGCTAAAAGATTTCAAACACCTTCAAACACCATATAACTGGAAGATAATTGCAGTTTTAAATTTTAAAATTATTTATTTACAATTTGTCCTTAGAAATGAGTCCTGAGACTGGGTATTGCTTAGAGATCCAAACCCACTAGTAGCTAAAGTGTCTTATTTTATAGCCACGTATGGAATTCTTCAAGATCATTTACATAATTATTTCCCCAAGCACCTAATTAATTTATTTTTGCCATTCATGAATGCAGAGTGCATCTCTTCTTGGCAGAGCCCTATAAGTAAACAATGAGAAGGGGAAGGAATGTGAGACTTTCTGCTCAGGCAGACTCTTAACACGCAAAATAGTGATGGCAACGCAGCTGGCAGAAAAAATAAATTGCAACTCAGCCAGTGTGGAGGAATTTTCAAACACAGCATGCACAGGATGTTAGTCTATGTTCGCTCTTGGAATCTTAAGAAGAAATTCCACGTGGGTGTTCTTCAAGAACCAGAAATTGCCGCCACTGCTGGATTTCACAGAGCCGGCCGGCTCCTCTGATACGTGATCACATCAATATGGCTGCTTCGAAGACAGCAATTTGCTTTCACCTGCTCACACACACGTGAATGCCCACACACACACACACGCACACACACACACAGCTATTCAACTGTATTAGAAGCCACCAAGCCAAAGTGCAGAGGAGAAATTGAGAACAAGGTAGTACAAAATAGAAGAGAAATCAAGTATAGAAGATGAACTATGAGCAGAGAAAGCCAGTTTTTTTCAAGGTAGAACTAAAAGTTGCTTCTGAAAAATACCTGACAAGGGGTGTTGTTACAAGCAGATTAAAAGTATATTTGCATTTTCCCAGATTCTGTCTGCACCTGCTTCTAATTTTGTTTGTAGTCATCAAATTTCTGTTTTCATACTCCTTGTGAGACAAGTGTTTGGTTGTTTGGAGAGTGTTGGTGTTTTGTGTTTTAGAGCTGGTTACCATTAACAGGTAAATATAATTAGACTAGGGAGACCTTAGGGTATGAGAGTCGGGGAAAGTTTTAAATAGTATTACTGTAGTTTGCTCCAAGTTCTAAAACTGAAAAATAGATCCTAGAACCAAAACTTTCATTTGTATACATTTGTGTCAGAGACCTAACTAGCCTTTGTCATCTACAAAAGCTCTATCCCTGATTTACCTGGAGGCACTGGTTTGACTACAGATGATCACAAGGAAGCCTTTCTGTTCAGGACCCAAAGGATAAAAGATGCTTTTCCCCCCTAACAAATTATTTTACAGGCTCATCCTGATTCAGTGATAAAGGAATACTCGTGCTCGATCAGTACTTTGGGGCTGATGATAAGCACTGTGGCTGGATATTATTTCTATTCAAGTGTGCAAAACCCTAGAGAATTGATTGACAGCTGCGGGGCGGCATTGGGCGAAGAAGGTGTCTGATGCAACTTCAGTGTCCTGCCTGATGGGATAACTGGATCACACTGTCAGGGAGTACCTGCAATTCCAATACCAAAGGCTATTTGGTTGCTGAGAGATTCTTAACCCTCATTACGACTTTAGATGAATAATCTAATGCCAGAGTCCAAAGATACTGAAATTATCCTTTGTACTCTGGCCCTCTTCACAAGAGACTGCCACCAATATTCTGGAAGGAGAGAGAGAGAATATGATATGACAGGGGAGCTAGGAGCTACTTCATCTGAGCCCCAAGTTTCTAAAGAAGCCTCTTCTGGACTGCTGGGGTATGACAAATGCATACACAGTGAAACTATTTAGGGGACTAATATTGGCCAGTATACTCATAAACCTCTGGGTCAGGGGACAAACGATGCTAAAACAATCTGCATGGACTTTCAATTGTCAGTGCATTCACCATTTTTTAAAGAGATGCACACTAAAAATTGAGCCAAAGGTGAATTCAGATTAATATTGGAGTCCTTCAGCCATTAAATCTGAAATGAAAAACATCATACTCCATCAAGATCCAGAACCTTCAAGATTTATATTACATGTGCCCCTTAATAGATGTGGGGGGTTCTTTTTTTTTATTTGAGGGTTTCAGACTGATCTGCTTTACATGCCACTGAAAAGATGCATTCAAAATAATCAAGACCTTTGGGCGTAATTCAAATGGAAGTGTCATTGAAATGACACTAATCATGAACTCAGCATGCCAGCTCATCTAGGAGAGCTGTATTCATTTCCTCCCAAGTCCGCACGCATCCATTTCACCTTCTTGTACGAAGACACAAATCAGGTATTTCCTCAGGTAAACAAATGTTACCACAATGTTTCCCTTTCCGCAGAATTGTTGTTACGATGGGCATTTGTGGGGTTTAAAAGAGAAATATCCTTTCAGCAGGAAAACAACCTGTGTGGCTGGGACAAAAGGGAGGAAGAGTCCCCTGGAGCAAGAGACCTTCCCTTCTCTTCTGAGAAACAGGAAGATGAGCCGATGCTTCAGAGGAGACCCTGGGATGTCTCACCTGCAAGCTGAGTCAGGGGCTCCCCTACAAGGCATCTGGTCGTCCTTTCTTTCTTCTGGTCTACCCCTGCCGGTTAAACTGACTTTTAGCTTTCCAGTCTCTTTCAGCTCCTGCTACCCTTTCTTATTCTTCCGTGACTGCTTTCTTTTATTTGTATTTCCTCTACTGTTAAAGAAAAAAAAATGATTCATGGCACTTTGTTAAAGGGGTTAAGACAAACTTTATTCAGAGGGACTCCTGCAAGAGGGGTTTGGCAGTCGGGGTGGGTACTGGGCTGGGCTCTGACTGCAACAAGGACCAGTGTTGATTTACAGCCAAGGAGGAGGGCGAGGTCAGTGGATGGAAAATTGTTTAGAGGGAACATTAAGGCCAGGGGGATTCTTGCTAGACTGACCCAACAGGATTCTTGCTGAAGGCAAGCCAGGGGATAAAATATCAAGGGTGGGAGATTTTCAATAAACCGACCCAGCAGGATTCTTTTTAAAACTAAACGGCAGCGCCAAACACTGAGCCCAAAGGCTGGGGCCTTGAGGGCTCAGAGCAACTGGACTAGAGTTGTGTCAAGAAGAGAGTCTTTGTCACCACCTAAAATAAAGCAAACATTCTCTAAAACTCTGCTTTCCAGTCCTCACAGGAAAGGTCCTCCCCATCAGATTCTTTTGCCTGTAGAGGCCCCAGTGTCATCCTCCATGTCTGAGAAGTAACTATGCAGGACTGCAGTCTACAGACTGGTTGGCGTCAAGCTGCCATTTTTCAAAATAGGGTGTAGGTCTTCTTGTCTTCCGTGTCTACCACGTTATTGCAGCAGAATCCTAGCATCAGCTTTACTTTATTGCTCCCACATCCAGCTGATTAGTCACACCTTTACATCCTACCTCCAAAATACGTCCCAAATATTTTGCCCATTTCTCACCATCACCATTTTCTCTTTCCTGGATTCCTGCAACATTCTTTTGACTGGTCTCCCTTCTTCTTTTCTTGTTCCCTTCTATCCTCTCCAAAATTTTTGACTTATAGATGGGGAAATGGCATTTTTAAAACAAAAGTTGGATCAGATCATTACCAACCCCCCGCCCCCGGCAATTTATTGGACTCTCCGCTGCAATTAGAATATGATCCATCTCTCTGTGCTTTGATCTATAAATCCGCATGACTTGACGTCTGTCTTTCTCTTTAACCTCATCTTGCTCCAATCTGCCTCCAGTTCCTTCTGGTCCAGCCCACCACATATCTCCCCTTCTTTTTCCTTTAGGTCTCAGGGTAAATGCCCTCTTTGGAAAATGCCCCTAGAGTGGCCTCCGCTCTCCTCTCAGCCCCTGTTTGCTCCCTTCACAGCACTTATTAAACTTGAACATTTTTTGTCTGTCTTTTAACTTCGTTTGGCTGTCTGACTCAGCATCAGCCGGCTCCTAGCCTACCAGCCATCTGTCTTCATCGTCATTGTATTCCTAGTACCTAGAAAATAGTCGGATACATAATAGATGCGCAATGACTCTGTTTTTAATTGAAGTATAGTTGATTTACAGGATTGTGTTAGTTTCAGGTGCACAGCAAAGTGATTCAGTTACTGTTTTTCAGATTATATTCCATTATAGGCTATTGCAAGAAATTGAGTGTAATTCCCTGTGCCATACAGTAAATCCTTATTGCTAATCTATTTTATGTACAGTAGTTTTTGTCTGTTAATCCCAGGCTCCCAATTTGTCCCTCCCTCCCTCTCCCCTCTGGTAACCATACATTTGTTTTCCATGTCAATAATTGTTTTTTGGATCAATGAATGTCCTCAAGGCGCTTCCCAAAAGTCCCTTAGGCAGGAATTTCTAGAAAGAGTACAGCACTCTCTTTTAACTGCCCTATTGTCTTTGATTTTAGAGAGATTTAAATTTCTTTCTGATATGAAATTATCCACTCAATTTCTCTAACCATATTCAAATTAAGTTCTTTAATGAGTACAAAAGGGCATGAGTAAACAGAGAACAGGTGTGCCTCTAAAAAAGTCAACTTTCACAAAACTATTCAAGCCTGCTCTCCACATTGTGGCACAATCTTCCTAAAAAATATAGATTATAATGTGGGTGAATAAAATGGAAGTCCCATGTTTATTGTTACAACTGGAGTGATTCCAGGGGTGATCTGGGTTCTAATAGTGACCCAAGAGTGAAGTAAACTTGCACTTCCACGAACTCCGATGTCTTTAGGAGGGAGCCTGCCAGGAGCTCATATCGGTTTCTGCACGGTCTCTGCCAGAGGTAAGGACTAGGAGTGGGGTCTGGCCAACACAGGGCTCCCAGTGCTTAGGGAGGGCATGGCAGCTGGCTGAGGCAACCTGGCCTCTGCCCAAAGACCTGGCAGGTGTCGGAGACACATGCAATGGATTACCTTCCCTTTCCCAAAATACATTAAATGCTGATCAGCAATTCTCCGGGGATAATCATGAAATTAGACCTGTGATCATGTCATCAAATATCCATCTCGAGAGAGTCCAAATTATGCAACCTGCCCCCCTCTGGAAGGCTCGGTCACGTACGCATTCATGGCAAACTGTTTGGATGAACTTCAGCAGCTGCTTGTCCTAAAGAGCTGGACACAGAATTCTTGGGCAGCATTTCATGTCCACTCTTCTGAAAGGCACGCAGAATTTCTGTTATTAATGACGAATTTCCTGCAACTTTGTTGGGAGAGGCAGTGGTACAGAAGCCAACTGTGCTCTGACTACAAGATTTTATTTCCACTTATAATCAGTCAGCCACATTTTTAGAAAGAAAATTTTATATGAATTAATTGTAACAAAAGTGCCACCAGTTTAGGGAACTATAAGGTTAGTGAATGTGGACCACATATTGAAACACTTCAAAAAGGGGTAGAACATTAAAATACTTTCTGTAGAAATATTCCTAATAAATGATGCATACGCTGATTTTTCCCATTAACTCGGTTGTTAGTTTTAGATGAATATATCCCAGTTACGATCATTGTTTCTTATATTTGATTTTTAAGGACTTTCTCTCTCTCTAACTCCATTTAGTCAAGTCCTTTTCAAAATAAAATACCACAGATTGACTGTAACGATGCAGATTTAGTCATATCAATCAATGTAAACTAAAAAGAGACTATCACCCAGTATAATTGGGTGAAAATTAGATATAAAAGCAGAGTTATATTCCCATAAAATGAAATCTCAAGTTCTTTGCCAAGTGTCTGAGTTACTATTAATGGACTTGATGGTCCTTACGTTCACCTGAACACTGTGGTGGCCTGGGAAATCCGGGGGCTGAATTTGAGAGCAGAAGTAAAGAGAAGATCAAATTGTTCTGCCAAATAGACTGAGAAGAATTTGGAGGGGAGGAATCCAGGGAAATTGAAGAAGAGAGATGAGAGGGCAGAGGAAGAAAGAAGAAACAGAAAATAAATGATGAGTGATTAGGGGAAAATCTCAAGTGGGAGGGTAATTAAAAGAGCTTTTAAGAAGAATATTTAACATACAATTTCCAGTTTCTTAATTTCTGCAACATAAACTTCTTCCATCTTCTAGGTTTTTAACAAAGTGTGCTGGATTCTCTCTCCCTCTCAGTGTAAGTCAGAGAAAGGGCCAGCGCTATCCACAGTCCATGCACGGTTACATGGGACAAGACTGCACAACGACCCACTACCTGGGTTAATTAAGGGGAATGAATCTCAGAGCCAGAGGTGACCATAGGGACATCATCCCTCTTCGGTTATACAATCATTTTTAAGTCATGTCTAACTTGGAGAAAATTTAAAGACAAGGAAATACCTCAATAGCCATAGTTAGGATATGAAAGCAAACGGAGAGAAAGCCAGCTCTGTGTAACTGAGCGGGATCCTGTGGGGTCTTCCTGAGGCAGACCCCTCCCCTGTATCCTCTGCTTTAGCTCCTCTCTGAAGTACCTGGATAATATTACCTGGTGCACATTCGCTGAGTTGTTCTGCAGATGCTAAACTCCCCACCAAGTGGAAAGAAATTAGCACATCCCCTCCAGAGTCTGCCCTGAACCAGGAAATCTTTGCAATGATTTATCACCTTTTTTTCCTTTACCTCATCATCAAACAATCAGAGAATCATGCAGGAGCTGATCACTGACCCTGGGACTCCCCTCCTTTCCCTGGCCTTTAAAAACGCTTTTTTGAAACCCATCTGGGAGTTTGGGCTTTTTGAGCACTGACTTTCCCGGACGCCTTGTCTGGCGCCTTACGATAAATGCTGCACTTTCCTTCCTCACAATCTGGTATCAGTAAATTGGCTTCATTGTGCACAGGCCATGGGACCCAAGTTTTGGTTCAGTAAAATCTAGAGCTTTCTCAGTCACTGAGACTGACAGTGTTTGGAGGAAGTATAGCACAAAGTTGAAACTCTTCAGACAGACAGGTGAAAAAGAGATCACTGCAGGAAGGGGGAATGACGAGTTTCTGCAAACAGCATTAAAAGTCCACATCTAAGCAAGAGGACATTTTAACAGAGACTGGAGTGGGAGGTAGGCAGGAAGGGTGTAGTAACAGCTTAATGAAAACAGAGCACCTGAACAGAAATGGGATGGAGATAAAGGCCTTCGGAACATCTGACTGTGGGTTTCAGGCTGGTCATCAGGTCTTTTGTGATGAGTAACTGGGATCTAACTTGACTGGTACAGGTATAATGTATGAGTGATTTGTACTCGTCAATAAGGTAATGCAATAAACCCACTGTGTGAGCTCATTGTTTTTCAGCTAATTCTGTCTCTATTTTGAAGTCCTGACTCTCTAAAGTTCTTCAAAATATGATGCAGATCCTATCTAAGCTGGGAGGTCCCTGTTTGA
Source organism: Camelus ferus (assembly GCF_009834535.1). Classification (NCBI taxonomy): domain Eukaryota; kingdom Metazoa; phylum Chordata; class Mammalia; order Artiodactyla; family Camelidae; genus Camelus; species Camelus ferus. The sequence goes on from NC_045719.1 coordinate 12,315,074, forward strand.
CTATTGTTGGCCTGATTCTGGAACCCAGAAAAAGCAAACCAGGTTAATTACATAGCTCACAAAGTACTGCACTAAAAAGCTTTGTTCTTGCATAGGTTTAACATTTGATGTACTAAGTAGGCACTGACAGTAGAAGAAAAAGAAGACCAGGAAGTTATATCAACATAGTACTTAACCAGCAGTTTCTCTGCCTCCTGAACAAAAACAATTAGATGGTGCTGTCTGGCAGAACTAAGGGAATATTAGGTACTGATGCCCTACATAAAATGCTTTCCATTCAGAAAGAGTTTCATTATTAAAATTTTCACAAATGCAGAATTAGGACTCTTCTTTTGAAGCATTATATTCTGGGGGCGGGGTGGGGGGATGTTGACCAGTAAGAAATTAAGAAGGATGCAATTCAGATATTGCCCTATATTTTTTAGAGCATTTTTTTTCTTCTCAGGTAATGAAACAATAATAACAACAAGAACCAGAGAACTCTTGACATAAAGGGACCAACTCAGTGTTTCTCAATAATTCAGATGTATGTGCTTGTTACAGTTCTTAGTGATGTTCTTCTTTCCTGTCGCCATGGAAATTGACATCAAGTTATTTTCAATATAGTTTTGAAAGGAGAATGGGCACTTCTAGCACATAATAGAGGTATTCATACTGCATAATGATACTGACCACTGTGCTAATGGAAATCTACTTGATGATGAATGGTATTTTTTTTTAAATCTCTCTTTATGTCCTAAAAGCAATACACTTCGCCTTGCTTTGTGAGAAAACCTACTCAACAACTCCACGAGAAGCTATGAGTGGCAGAAAAGCTAGCTCAAGTGTAGCTCTCACATTTGAGGGAAAGGAAGTGAGATGAAAGATCTCTTTTCAATTTTAGCTTCCTTTCATTTAAAAGCAAAGGGGGAAAAGGATACACGGGCTTCAAATGTATCTGAATAGAGTAGATGAATTAATAAATGTTGTACACACCTGTAGTCAAAACGGAGCTTGTGAAAAGGAAAGGCGATATCCTACTGATTGATGAGAGCCTGAGACGTTTAGAATAAAGAAAACATTAACATTCAGATGCTGTCCTAACTGAGTGGACACGTCATTGGGAGAATTAGCTGGTGCTTTTCTGGAAGGGCCATGGGGGAGCAGAAGAGCTGACTCCCTACTGACTCTCTTACTTTGTCCCCTTCTTCCAATTAAAGTATATGTGTCCTGAAATTGGATGTTTCTTTCAACTTTATATTTATTCCATCATTTCCTAAAAATTGACGAAGAAAGACTTTCTCAGTGATCCTTTATCCCATGTAATAGGTCCCAGATTAATATCCCCAAGAAACCGTTCTATCTTTTGTTTCTATGTCTACCTCAATATCCCCAGAATATTTTATTTCCCTGGGTTGTGGCCTTGGCCAGGCCTGCTGCCCTGAAACTTCAAACAGGGTTGATGACCAAACACTAATATTCATTGCAGAAGTTTACAACTATGATAAGGCAGAAGAAGATGAAGCCAGGACATAGGTATTAGGTCCAGGTGAGGTGAGGAGATGTAGGTCCACTGGACCACCTCCTTCTTTGCCTCAACATTCTTTTAAAAGGCTCTGAACCCTTTGATCAGGTGGACTCTTCATTCCATGCAAGCTCCTGAGACTTCGGTGGTCCCAGCATTCTTCCCTGAGAGGCAAGGGAGGCCCCAAGGAGATCCATCGGGATAGAACCAGAGGAAAAGAAGGCTGGGGTAAAACCTTGACGAGGTCCAAGTAAAACAGAATGAGCCAGTAAAGTTTACTGAGAATAGGCACACAAGGAAGGTGTGGCGTCACAGAAGCCAAAGGGAGACAGTGTTCTAGGAGAGGTCAGCGAGGAGGAGTGCTTTCCTGGTTAATTCCATTACCCAAACTTCATTATCTTTCTTTCATCCTATTGTTAAGAGCGTTTCTAACTTAATTCACCTCAGAAGATAGGATTTGCTTTTACTTTATTTTGACCTGAATTCTATATGTAGACCCTTCTTACGGCAGACACATTTCAAAGTCAAATTTATCTGAATCAGATATATAAATCAAATAATATGTCACAGGTGCCGCAGTTGAAAGCCCCTAATTTTCTTTTTCAAAGGGTAGTAATAATCCATTATTACATAGGAGCAAAGATTATTTTGCATGATATGACACCTGACACTTGCATTTGCATTTGAGTACAACTAATTCTCTGAGACTCTACATGAAAAATAAAAGAGTGAAGACAAATCAATATTCTGACTAAAAATTAACCAAGGAATTTTATGGAGTTCTTACCCTGTATTCCCCTATCTTTGCTCATCACATTGTCACCCATGTTGGGTATGACACCTAAAGAGAGCCTGGTCTGAGCAAAGGCAATCTTTCCAGACAAAACTGCTAAAACGATACTACTTTCCTCAAGAGAATGCAGAGAAGACTGTTACGAATTTGTGGGAAGTGTTTCATTGGCATTTAAAGGCTCCTATTGGTTTAAAAATATGCAAGCAAAAACAGAGACAGTGATGACATCAATAAAAGATTTGAAGTCAACACATTTCCTCTAAATGTCTCTATCCCAAAGTTAAGCATTTATGTTTCTCTTCAGGAAACGGAAAAGGAAGCCCCCAAATCAATTATGTCATAGCAGTCACAAACTTTGCACTCTAACACAGTTTCTAAAATATGTTTTGGTGCTGCCTACTCTTTTATTTGATAGTAAAACTTTAATGTAAGTTTCTATAAGGAAACTCTAACATATCCTACCTTGTCTGCCTTTAGTTTCCAGAAAGAGTTCAAGATGGAATAAGAGGCATATTACAGTGTCTAAAATTTTTAAGATAAGGCTTTATCTCCCGCTACAATTCTATAATGGTATTTTCTTTATCAATAACATACCTGCTTAGATGCCCTTCTAAATTAATTTATATTTTATTTGAGTAAGAGAACCCATCCCATTCCTCACAAATAAGAGGTAGTTGCTTTGCGGCAACAAGGGGGAGCTGAGGAAAGGCCACTGAAAGACTTTCCACTGATGGCATCATCTTTCGGCAATCAGTCATGTTGACTAAATCCATACCCCGCACACCGGTAGGGTACAGATGGGAACTGGACCCCTGATGCTCAGCTTGCCCTCCTCAGCACTGGCTCAGGAGCTCTGCACATATATAGCAGAGGGCAGTCATTGCCAGCCACGGATCAGGAGTAGGAAGTGGTGGTGGTGGGAGATGAAGACAACAGACAGCAATAGTAGGGAAGCAGGGAGAGATGGGCGCTTACAGCACAGTAAGGGCAGTGAGAGGTACACAGAACAATTGTACAGTTGGCCCTCTGTATCTGCAGGCTCTGCATCCAGGGATTGAATCAACCTTGGATGGAAAAGATTTGAAAAAAAATTCCACAAAGTTCCAAACAGTAAAACTTGAATTTGCCATGCCTGGTAAGTATTTACACAGCATTTCCATAGTACTAGGTGTTGTAAGTAATCTAGAGATGATTTAAAGTGTAGGAGGATGTGCAGAGGTTATATGCAAATACGACACCCTTTTATATAAGGGACTTAAGCATCTTCAGATTTTGAGATCCACAGGGGTCCTGGAACCAGTCACTTCCAGTACCAAGGGATGGCTGTATACAAATTTTAAAGTGGGAGCCCTTTACATATTAATAAATTCCAAGGTGATTAAAAGGAGAGGTAGCTACCAATGTGGGTGATAAAGAGAAAAATAGAAGCAAAGGCTTTGGTAAAAAAAAGCTTAATGAAAAGTTTTTGAGAGTATTATTTCCCAGTTAAGCTGACTTGTGCTATTTCCTTTTAGCCACTAAATTATTTTTTCTTTCTCTCTTTGTAAAAATAATATGGCATTTTAATTGCCATTTGTTCTTGTATATGTCGCACCCAAGGCCAGAAAACTTGAATTTTCCCGTGTCCCCCAGTGGCAGGGCAGGCACTTCTGTGCTAGCGAAAGGTGCCGGCTGTGCAGTTTTCTCCCCTCACCATGCATCTGTGCAATTACTCAGTTCTTACAGGAAGGCAAGAAGCAGATAAACAAGTAGCTATGGAAGTCTCAAAGGGAAGAAAGAGATCAGGATCGTCTTAAGTACAACATAAAAAAGAGTTTTCAGACTCCCAGACCATTTCATCCACTTTATAAAGGCAATAAGGTAGACAAAGATACGCTCGTTCCTATTTCAATAATAGTATGTGTCAGGATCGTTTTGCATGAAGGTTAGCAGAACCATCCATCATTTCGGCTGAACTGCATATTTTCTTGTTCAGCATTGATAGATTTTTATTTTAACCTCAGAAGTTCCTCTCAAGGGACTCTATTAGGGACTCTGTCATTTTTTATTCTGTTCTGTTACTTCTCCTTTTGTAAACTTTGATGTATGCAGACAACACATTCTGGCTAGGGAAATTTAATTAGGTAAGTCTACAAATTAATTGTTGCAATTAGACGGCTTCTAACTGCCTGGTGATATGAATTTATTTATGCAGTAATTATTATCAGATGTCTGGGATAAAAGCCTGCAGAGCTAAAGGTGCTACCTTTCAGATGTATACACAACACTCCACATTAATTAGCTGCAAAAAAAAAAAGCAGGTATTTTAAAAAATGAAGAAAAAAGAAAAAAAACTTGTCTCCGTGGCCATATGCACATACAGATTTTGACAAGCAACTTGTTAACAAAACCTAAAGAGGATGGTTTTCTTTGTATTTTGCAAAATTCAGAATGTTAGAGATTACATAAATCACCATAAAACAACTTGCTAGTATATAAACTAGATGGAAATACAAACTTCAAGTCCATCCTATGAAAGGCATATAGGTATTTTGTTCATAGGCATGATTGCAAGGGCATATTTGAAGTCACTGATGATTTTTCAGTAAATTTTGTGTTTAGTCTTTAAGACCATTCACTACAACACTTTTTATGGAGCATATCTTTATAAACACCTTTTAAGTTTTAGGAAATAAACAATGGTGTTTTAAGTTGTTTTCTCAAATTTTTTCTTCTGTGACAAGGGGCATTGTGGCTTTTAGTAGAGAAAGACAGGCCTAATATCATCCGTTGAAAGAAAAAAAGTACAGAGAGACCAATCCTGGCAGAGACAGAAGTCTATGAACAGAAGTTTGAAAGTCGAACAGTAAAGTGAAAATGGATCATTGGTAGAGAAGTAAATCGGTGTGATCTTCACGAAGAGCAAATTTTAACTGGATTTTTCATCACTTTAGAATACTGAGTATCTACAATCCAGTAATTTTTTAAATGGAATTAAACCTTAAATAAATAATACCAAACTTAAAAATAACAGGTTCTCATCTCAGTGTCAATACGAATAACCTCGAAACTGTAGCAGCTCACATTGTCACCGTGATTATCAGCATGTAGTCAGAACCTGGAATCAGCAGGCTTTCAATTCATTTCTTACCACATTCACTTCACAGATGTTCATTAATCACCTGCTGTATGCATTTCTGCATGCACTGGGGACACAAACAAAAATTCCTACTCTCAGGGGGCTTCTACTCCTTTGAGGGATGATATATAATAAATAGATTAAAATATAAATAATATTATTTCAGAACAATAAATGGCAGGAAAGTTAAGCTATGTGAGGTACTGGTTGGCCTGGTGTGGGAGTCTGGAATGTTCTGTTTTGGGTAGAGTAGCCAGAAAGGCCTTTCTGAGATGGTGACATTTGATGAGACCTAAATTAGTGATCAGTGAATGCAATACTGAAAAAAAGGAGACATCAATATTTTATCATTTATTTTACATAATACTGATCTACTGGTATTTTGCAAAATAGATAACTAAAAAGTTCAGATTTCATAAAATAAAATAAAAAGTCATGAAACTAAATGTTTAATAAATTCAAAAATAAAAATGCATAACTAACACACTCATAAATTGAGGTCAAACAAGCATTATCATTTTAATATGAATTATTAGCTGATAAAATTATTAGGAGGAAATTATTGCCTAAAAACAGACGAAACACTACACAAAATGAAGGAATTTTAATTAACCCTGAAAATTTCAAAAGTAGCGCTATGTCATGTATTTACTAAAAAATAAAGCTCATTGATGCTGTCATCATTTTGTACCAAAGGTCACTGTATGCGAATTTTTAAGCTAAGTTTATTCTGACTATCCACTAAAGAAGACAGTGAGAAGGAATTGTACGCCCACTCCAAATATTTTCTTTTGACTCTTTTAATAACCCCATCTCTTATTAGAAATCTTTGAAGAGATTTTTTTAAAAAACCTTTTTATATGTCTATTTTGATATTTTTAAGGGACTATAGTGTTTTTATTGATAGGCAGCAGTAGATCTTGTTTCAAAAAAAGGCTTGTTTGTTATTTCTTGAGTTTTATCATATGTAGGCAAAACTGCCTGAATCGATATCAATACTCGCAAACTTGTATTCCACTCATTTCAAATATCTTTGAACTGAAGGATGAGTCATTGTTGCAATAGAAGCTCTCCCACACCACAATCCGTTGTCATCTGCTCACGCGGACCACTCCAGAGTGTACATGTGGCTTTGTTTCCTTTCCATATGAATTGAAGAACTGAATTTTTGATCTTGATTTCAAAACATCGATGCTTCCAATTTCAGCTTATTTTTATTAGTACAGTGATAGTGTAATACCAACAAAAATCATTTTGCTTCTTAAAAATAGCAGATAAACCGTAATCCTGGGTACAGAAAATCAGTATTACTAACCTGTCTGATTATCCTTAACCTCTGTGATCAAAAGGAACAAACTTTGTAAAGATGTAGGAGAAGATTCCAGAAGAACAAAAGCAAGTGATGAAGTTCGGAGGTGAAAACTAGCAAGGACGTAAGTGTGCCCGAAGAGTCATTAAAAAGAAGGAGATTAGGGTCTTCCACTTACAAGCAGGAGATGAGACAAAGGGGGCCTGATGGGTTCAAGTAAATAGTTTGGATCTTATTCTAACTATTCTCTTTGCTTATAATCTAACTGATTATGATATGGCATAAAGTTGAAATAAAGATAAAAACTATTATATACATTAATTATGACTTTTTATAACAACAGATAGGATTTTTTTTAATGGAAGAAATAACCACAATGCAAACAAGTTTCCTCTAGGCAGGAGATCATGCCATGTTCATAACTGTACTTTTCTCACATTAAAATTTTTCTTATCAGTATGTACTGTTTTATAATGGAAAAGCAAATCTTTTTTAAAAATCCATGATACTTTCACTCAAATTCCAGGGAAAACTTTTAAACAGATTTAACTACCCCTGGCAGAATTCTTCTATTAAGAGTCTGCCATGAAAAAGATAAGTGGGAAATGCAAAACAGACAGAGAGATTGATGAGGCAACAGAAAAAAAATCCAAAGAAGCTTGGAGCTTGGCCAGGGTCCCATCGCAGCAAATTCCCCACGTGTGCTCTGAAGAGCTCTTGCTCTAGGAGATGGAAATGCGTGCTCCATGAACATAGTTCTTACGGTCAGTTCTCTATGGGAAACTGCATCGTCATCTAGCCCCCTTTTGGAAACGTCTAAGATACATTCACAGGTACAAGTTGTTGAACAACCCAGGAGTAATTAACACTGAGAAAGTTTTTCCTGAACTTTTTTTTTTTTTAACCATTGAAAACGTAGCTGTTTTTCTTTCATAACACTTTGGTGACTGCTTCCTAGGAACACAAATTTGGGGAACATTGCTCTGCAGAAAGGTCACACCCTCATGCAACCATCTTATTATGTAGCCTGTGGATGTAACTAAATGGGAGATCAGGAGTCTGACCATAGACACAAGCTTGATCAGTGATGGAGGCAAGTCTCTACTAAAACTCGATCTTTATTCTTAAGCCCTTAAAAGACTAAGATGTATTTAAATTCAAGTCGATGAAAATATTTGAGTAGGATCCCCCCTTCTCAGTACCAAGAACCCAATACAGTAAGATACAGGGGAGTAGATTCAATCAGGAGAATGGAAATTGTGAATGGAACAGTCACCAGATCAGGGTGAGCTTTAGTCATCTTACACAACTGTTCTAGCTTTCTTCTCAGTTCCCCTGAAGCCATAAGCCTCCCTCACCATCCTCCAATTTTGGTTAAGCTTCACAGGCTGCAGTGATGTCTACCCTGCCCTCCATAATGTCAGTGAATTACTATCAATCCTTCATTGTCTGCTGGTCTAAAAGAGTTATTAGTCGAAAAGATGAATATATTGCCAATTTGTCATTTTCCCCAGCTTCCCTTTGCCTTTGTTAATGACTTTTTAACACCCAGAAATAGCTGCATGTGTGTGCGTGTGTCCACGTCTGTGAGCTGCACACCCGTGTGTGCTTACGGGTACTCACATCTAACGTTCTTCCTCATTACGGTGTCTCCCTTTTTTGTGTGCTTATCATGATCTTCTCAGCCAGAACCGTGTAAGTAAGCCTCCACATTTTCTTTCAGGAAATAGTTTTGCAATTTCATTTTTTAATATTTATATGTCAAATCAGCATGGAACTTATGTGGATTATGATGTGAGTCAGGGATGGAACATCACTAATTTCTGTATAGTCTTGGCTCTTACTTAATTTGCACATTTTTACTGAAGCCACCCAGAGCACGCACTGTATCATGGTTTTATTTCTCTTGTGATTTAATGGTGAAACTAAGAGCGCTGAAAGAAGCAGAATCAGTCAAGTGGTAGCAGGGAACCCGCCCAGGTGGTTTCCACATGTTACTTAAAGCAAATAGGCTTGTACAGTCTGAAGCTACCAATATAAAACTCCTAGAAATAGCTGGGTTTTGTTTGGGGTTGGTTTGGAGTTTTTTGTTTGTTTGTTTGTTTGTTTCAGTCTAAAAGGATTTTTTTTTTCAGATGCAGATTGTGACTAGGATTAATAAAAACTGTCATCACTTTCTAATCCAAATAGGGAATAACTAACTGCTATCCCAGGACAGCCTGTAAGAAGAGAGTTGAAGTGCTTTCTAATATGTCACAGTAATACATGAAAACTATTAACTACAAAAGGTGACATGCATATGAGACTGAATTTTTCTTTTAAATATGAGCTTTTAAGTATAATTCAGTACCTTTTTTTAACTATGTAGGATTTCCTTAAACTTTTTGGGGTATTGCCATCAAGAATGAGTAAATCAATCCATTCTCATAATTAGAAGCCACTCATTCCTCAGCTGAGTGTTTCAAAACATCAGAGGAATTTGATATCAAAAACCATTTTGAAAACTCGTTTGTGCTTTCATCATTTTATGGGTGAAACAGATGATCAAATGTCTGATGGCAGTTCTCCCGTTCTGTGGTTTTACTTCACGTATTTCTCTCATTTGCTCCCCTCTTCTTGCACAGAGCAGGAAAAACAGACAGTCACAATCACGGTACGTGCAAACTGATGGCACAGGAATTTCTTTTTGGAAAACATGCTCTTTAGAGTCTTGGGTTGGACAATACAATGAAACAAATGTATTCGCCAAGTTGAGATTTTAAAAATTACCACGCCGACTGTTAAGATGGTAAACATGAGGTGACATCCCTGAGAAGTGGAAAAAGGAGATATGTGTTAACACTAGTGGAACGTTGACCCTGGTGTATTTCTGTCTTCCACTCTGATTACTTTAGATATAGAAATATACCACTAGGCAAAGCCAAAAAGGCTCAGTTCGAGTTCTGATAAGATCACTGCTTTTCCCATTGATGATAAAGTGTGAGGATGTCTCAAAATTTCTAACTGGGAAAAGAAGGAACATTTAGATATTAGGGAGAGACAGCCATAGATCCTAAGGAAATGCAGGTGAGAAATCTATTATCATAGTTTGCTTTCACGGATGAATTTAAATACATTTTATTAAGACCACTATAGTTTAGCTATTGATGTATTCTGTTCACAGATTAGGGTCTCCAACTACGGAGCAGAAGCCTCTAGAAAAGAGCCTCAGATGAAAAACCAAATGATTACGGTGGATGAGGTCTTATAGATCATCCGACCCAATCCTCTAATTTTACAGTTGAAGAAAATGGAAGCCAAAAAAGGTTAAGTAACTTATTCAAGGTCACACCGCTAATTATTGGCAGAGTTGGAAGCCAACAGGTCTCTATTTTATTCTTCTTTATTCATGCTTCTGATGAGCTCTGTGACATAAACCAAATACTGAATCTCTCAGTATTTTATCTGTCTTCATTATAAAATGGAGTTAATGCCCCCTGGTTCTTCCACCCTTCATAAGCACATTGCCAGAGTTTGTGTGAGCCATGAGTAATGTACTTTAGCTTCTGTGAAAAGCAAATTAGTCATTACTGTTCTCTCAGTTAGGATTCTTCGGTGACAAGCAACAGAAAACACACACAGCTTATCTACGCAAACGGGGAGTTGACCAGAACGATGCAAGGGGACTCAGAGACTGAAAAGGGATACTGATCACTGGCCTAGCTGAGACGAGGATGAGGGTGCCAGACAAAGTGCTGGAAGGGGAAAACGGCTCCTCAGTCTCACCTGCCACCAACACTGGGATGAGTCTCCTCCAGTTGTTCCTTCCTACAGGGAATCTCTGCCGGGGATCCAGAATTGTGGAAGAGAGACTCCACTGGCTCAGATAAGATCGCAAACTTACTGCCTTTGCCCCAACAGAGCAGCAAGAGAGATCTATCACAGAGAGCTTTCCAAGCCCTGTCCGCTTCCTCAGAAAGAGGAAAGGGCACTTCAGCTACTGGCCTGCCAAGACGACACACAAGGAAGGAAATGTATGTCCCCCGCAAAGGAAACAGAGATGCCCTTAGGAAGAGGAATCCATGTACAGATGAAATAATCAGTGCCTACTATGACCACCCCCTGCATGCTGACTGCTGAACTTTGCATTTGATAATACAGCCCTGGAAATAAAAACTACAGACTTAGACCACATGTCCTTGATGTAAAAGGGCAATGCGGTGTTGTGCTGATGGTCAACGCAGGACACTCAACAAATGAATCAAGTCTGCCACCTAAGAGAGCCAGCATCACTGAATGAACTTTCTCATGGTCAGTTTGCTGATTATGTAGGCATAACCTGCTTTGGTGATTCTTTTAGTACAGCTACCAGTGTTAGCTAGGATTTAAGTGATAAAGGAAAATGTTTCCATCTGAATTTAGATCTAGATGGTAAGTCCAGCAACTGTTCATCAAGAAGCCAGTACACTCTGATCTCTTACCAACCTAACTGGGCACACATCTCAAAGTATCTCCTAGATCTGGAAAATGTAGGAGAGTGAACCATCCTCACATTAGGTTCAGAGAGCTCACTTCCCCAGAACAGCAGCAGCCATAACTGAATAGGAAGACTGAGGATCTTAGTCAAACTCTCTCCCATCCCTGGCTTAAATTTTCTTGCCTTCCGGGAAAAAAAAAAATTTTAGATATGAATGACACTGTGAATGCATTTTTCTTAAATATATGTATGCACAAACTTGAAAATCCTAAACTAAGTAATAGTTAAAAGGCAGGGTGGGGGAGGGTCAAAGGTATATTTATCTTTAAATGTTGTGTAAAGTTTCCTCCACCATTTGCCTCCAACTCCTTTCCAAATCCCACTCTACTTAGGGCACCGTCCAGCGTGATCTTGCAGAATAAACAAGATCATGTTACTCCTCCATATGACACTCTTTACTGGCTCCTCATAACCTCCAGGTCAGCGGGCAACGTCCTTCACACTAGGGCCAGCTCTCCGCTGGCCTCCCGGCCTCCCTGCCCCGACTGGCCACCGTGACGTGCTCTGCAGTCAACCACGCACAACTACTTGACGTCTCCCAAAGCTTGTCACTGAATTTCTCATTTCCACTTCCTCCTCGATAACTCCTTTACTCCTCACGTTGTTAATACCCCTCCTTCCAGTCCCCACCCCAGTTACCACTCCCGATCCACATCCCTTAGATTAACTTTGTTTAATGTGGAATCTTCGGCTCAAGGGTCTCCCCTTCCAGAACTTCTCCTGAACCTTCCAGCTTCAGGTAAAAGACCCTCCATCTGTCCTGGTAACCACGCCCCCTGCAGGGCTGCATCCTCAGCGCTCTCATTATTACGCTGTGCTCTCTTAGGTATTTATGAATCGAATTCCTCCATTAAACTGTGAGCTCCTGGAACCACAGGGAGTACGTCTTATTCCTTTTCATACTTCCAGTATCTGACACCGTATCTGACACAAACTATGTGACAAACACATATTTATTAAAGGCAACAAAAGCACCGCCTTACAGCCGAGGAGACATCTTTGTTATGCCCATCCTTATCTTTTGCGATGACTGGAAATAGGGATTATCATCCTTCTGTTACCCCCATGCTGAGCAAGGAATAAGTCCATCTTCTCTGCCTAAAGACAAAATGACGAGGGGGGATTCTGCCGTCACTGCATGCCAGACGAGGCTGGAGCGCAGTTCTCCAGTCGTCCGGCCTCCTACCTGGAACGGGTGATGCCTCTCAGCTTTTCATTCGGTGTGAAAGCCTTAGAAGGCTTATTTCACAGGCAGGCAGGGGAAGATTTGAAAAGCACTGGCTTGGACTCTTATCAAGTCTATTTGATAGAGAAACTGGAGGGTGCAAAATCAGAGAGCTCAGTCTGCTCTCCTTGTGATTTGATGTGACGGTTTCCGAGTGAAAAGCAAAGGACAGAGGTGAGGGCAGGTAGTGCCTGGTACTTTTCAGCAGCAGGGACGCTGGGGCCCATTGGGCGCTAAGGGCTCCAAACAGAACACGGATAAAGGAACACTTCTGCTGTGACGCCTGCAACCGGGTGAGAAGACGGAACTGATGGAGCAGGATGGAAGGAAGGAGCTATATTGCGATTGTAAAGGCTTCTCATATTTAGATCTATATTATTTTTCTTAGACTTACTAATAGCGTTGGTGAGGCTGAGGCAAGATGAGGCCAGCTGAATGATCTCATTCCTGGGTCCTGGCTATTATGACCGCCAGCGTTCCTGTCAGGAGCTGGGGGCGCTTTTGTTTGCACGCAACTCAGGAGAATTTCTCCTTTCTTGTCATAGGCAGCTAGTCCGGAGCTTCACACAGTACAAAATATTTGTAAAAGCTGGCATCTTTTGGATTTTTCCATCTATAGCCCATTTGAAAAGCTGGCATTTACAATTCCCTGAAGTATCCGTCTCTAATGAAAACAATGTCAGAGCCTTCAGCACTTTGGCATTTTCTGGACACACTATAAATATACACGATACATTTTATCATGTGCTGCGTGTTAGAGCACAGGGGCAGAGAACAAGCACCAGGGAAAATGGTTTGAGGCAATTCTTTCAACATATTTTCCAAGGCCATTTCAAATGATGCCCCCGTCCTTGAACTCCCTGGTGACAATTTTAACAGCAACAAGGACCATTTGGTAACCGGCGGGGACTGCAGGTTGCATTAGGCTGTAGCTGATAGAAAGTCTACTGTCCTTTGTTACTAAGGACACTGTATTCTAGCCGATTATAAAGATGTTTAAAGCTTTCTTAGCACCATATCCCTAAAACTTCACAATGCTGTGAAGTATTTCTGCATAGACTTTATCATTAAACCGTTTATCGAACTTCTGATAGTCCTTGCATTTAACCACCTCCTTGACTGTTGACGTGAAAACAGAAATCCTGGGCAGAAACCTTGGTCAACGAGAGGCATCTGTCAGGACTGGGTACCACAGATGGTCCCCCAGATGAACACTGCCTCATCTCCTCACCCAGTTGTCCCCACTGTACCGCAACTCACTTCATTATCTGCTCGGGTGATTTCTGGAACCAGAAAATACAAGGCAAGATTCCTGGGGGCAGACACACTCTTAGGAAAATAATTTTAGTCCCACCTCCAATCTTTCCCCCCAGCTTTTTGAAACTTCAAAACCAGCTGAGCAGGCTGGTGATAGTTCAGGCTGGATGGCTGCCACGCAGGGATCGCAGTGTAAGAACACGGCCCAGAGTTCTTTTGATTTGCCAGCATCTATCAATTATCAGACAGCTTATCAGGGAGCTGCCGCTTGGGGGATATCCCTTTATATGACAGAGGAGGCTTAGCTCGTCCCAGGATACATTCATGGGCTGGGTGACGCCTTTGTGTGCACCAGATCAAGGTGCGGCCCTGCTGGCGGATACTAGGGGAGAACTCAGCCAAAAGAGCCACACGTGTTTGTCGCCATGGAAGCGACGTCTTGACAGGGCGGTACCTGTAAAAATGAAATGTTTAATGATGAATAATTTTGTTTGAAGCTCTTCTGACTCCACATTTTCATAGAAAATGAAACCATGGGAGGCATGAAAATCTCAAAAGGGCCTTTATACATAGATTAATGTGGTAATTCTCTCATTACTATGTTCTGAGGAAGAGCTTCTCTGTGCTTTGCCTTCCGTTATAACATGGCTTTGCATTAAGTGTTTTAATAAAATGTGAAATTAAATGATCATCCCTGGTGATATTCAGCTTTCGGCTGAGGTAAGGAAAAACGTACTTCCACAGCACATGAAAGCCAAAGAGATGATTTTGTCCCCAATGACGAGATCATTGGTCAAATGACATGGTTTCCCACGGGTCTGCGGCAATCCGTTAATTGGGAATTTGTTATTACTCTTTCCTGCACCTTTGAGGATTACGAATAATGTAGCCCATTTATAGCCATGGGAATATGTATGCTGTCAGAAGCCAACCAATTTAATTTATTCTTTTTTTTTTTTTTTTTTTTTTTTGCACATTTAACCAGGTAGCATTGGGGAAAGCAATTATTAACAGTGATAGTTTATGCCATTTTTAACTATCTGTGCTTCTCTCTGCTGGAAGAGTAACAGGAGAGAAATAGAAACTTCCAGAGTAACACTGATCCATTGATAGGTTTACACATTGGTAACAAGAGACATAAACAATCAAGGGAGATGGAAAAATACAACTCTTCTGTAGAGAAAATGATGAAACCTCTTTTCATACGACTCATTTAATGAAACAGTCCTTCAAAACCGTTGAGGTTTTTGTTTGTTTCTGAAGCAAGCGGCATGGACTGCAGAACAAGAAGCCGTCCCACCAGTGATGGCAGGGACGGAGCAAGAGCTCTTGGAGGCTGATTGCTCTTGTTGGGCGCGACCACGCCAATTCTCCCTTCCAGAGACAAGGCAGGCTGAGGCTGACAAATTTAAAGGGCAACCGCTACATGTTAATTGCACTAATTCTCCAGCGATGTCCCAGCTTGGCTGCCTCCTGAGGCTTCTGCTGCAGAAGACTCGGCTCTGAGACCAATTATCTGCAGTCATAGTTTAGAACTTGGGCTCTGAACTGAGACTCTCTAGATCTGAATCCTGGTTCTGCCACTTACTACCTTGGGCAAGTTTCTTAACCGTCCTCCAGTTTCGTCTCTTTGTCTGTACATTGATCCTGTAAATTTCACACTCCCGTAAGAAGATGAAATGAGATACTACGGAACAGAACTCGGAACGTGGCAGGTGCTCAATCAGTGTTAGCTGGTGTCAGACACAGAACCCCGAGCCTCCCCCCCCGGAAACTTACAAACGCCGGTCCTTCCGTCTATACTTTCACGACACATCATAACCATGATGTAGCCGGACGGTGGTGCTATTCTCCTAACTAACACCTACTCCTAATTAAGGGAGACCTGAAAGTTGTCACATGGAGCTCATCCTTTTTGGAACTGTCTGGAGTCCAATCTGTGTGTTAAACACTAAACAAATTAAATTTCATCAGCTTAGTCTCTCTGGGCCTTGGAGACATTTTCCGTTTTAGCAGAATCAGTAGTTCCTGCTCTCAGTGGAGCCGAAGCCAAGATCTAATGACTTTAGTGAAATTGCTCCCTGTGGTAGGTTTCACATAAAGGTGCCTGATTTGCATCTTGCAGGTGAGAGGAAAGAAAATAATGATGAAAAATGCAAATAATTCTGTGTGGTTGTCACAAAAGCACTTCTTATTGTCTCCTTTTCCTTCTCCTAGGTACACGTTTGCACAATGTTCTCAGGAGCTATTTGTAAAGGAAATTAACAAATACACAATCCAGTCCCACACAAGAGGCAAAACTTATGGCTATGCTGTTTTCACTGTGAGTTTAAAATCAGGGTCAGTCCTCTAGTGCACACGGGCGCGCGCACACACACACACACACACACGCTTATCACATTACATGCCAAATACATATACCAACTGATCATTGTGCAAAGAAATTGGAATCTGCTGATCATAAAACCGCAGAATATAGAAATCATCTAAGACAACAGATAGACTTTACAGATTTAAAACTGAACACTTGGCATCTAAAGATTGCTACGTTATTGACTCAAGGTCAGAAAATAAATTAAAGCCAGAGCTAGAACTATAATTCACACTCTGGCCAGCTTCTACCACATCATCCTGCCTCTGTTGACAACATGACTGAATTTGCTTTCAATTATTCAGATAAATGCTGAGTAAAACCTTGTGAGGATCTGAGAACATACCCGATCTTTATTTCTTGACCCAACATGCCAGAAGAAGGTCAGGTTGTTAATCTTGTATTATTTCTTGATTAAATAACTGACATACAATTTACTTCTTTCTAGAGGGATTAATAGGCTTCTCTGGTGGTGAGAAGATATTTACACCAGAGTCTTAAAAATACTGAGTAGCATTACAGAAAATAAATCAACAAAAGTTCAAGTTACTTTAATATATCCATCATATGCTAAGTCAGTCCCTTTCAAATTAAAAATTGCTAAGAACTATCCAGCTGGCAGTGATTGCCAATGTTTTAAATGCACGCCTTGTGTGAAACCATTGCTTCTCCTAAAAGAACAGTTTATTTTCTGCAAGACGAGGGCTTCTAATTTTATGTTTGTTTTATTCAATTTTCATAGACTATAATCACATTACTGATACCTCCTGTATGGTAAATTTGTTTTCTCACCTTCCAATAATATTTAGACATCTTTTATTTGTTTTAAACAAAGCACTAAAAGGAAATCCATGTCTTCATATATAATCAAAATCTAGTTATTCATCAATTAACTGGTTGGTTCTTAATCATGGTAACTTCGCCCATTGAAAAAGGGAAAGGGCTTTGGCTCAAAACCCACTGCTGCCACCTAGTGTTACTGGACAAGCACTGCCACCTCCTCCACTTTATCCCTCATCTTTGTGTCAGAGACACCATTCTCTGTTTTGAGAGACAGAGAGAGAGATGGAGAGATCTGTTACTTTAGTGCTGATCTTAGTAATTAATTATTTAGGAAACTTTTGTCTGTTTCTATTGACTCTTATATTTGAACAGTCTGGGTTCCAGACACGCTTCTTTAATACGCTTGGCATTTGAATTCTTTGGAGGCTTTAAACTGATGAATGCTGAAGACAATGCGGTAGCTTAAGGCAGTCATCCATATTGATGAAGCCCACTATAAATAGACGTGCCCTGCAATAACCCACGTGTAAAAGCCATACGTCCTTTTGTTCTATTCCTATTGATTCCAAAGCCCCTAAGGGCGTTGTTGTCAATAGCTGAGCCGAGGGCATCAGAAGAAAGCCACAGACCACTACGTCATCTTGCATTACAGGGCAAAGACAAGCCCAGCAAAGACACCCACTACTGTATTCCAACTAAACTGATCAAAGTACAAGAATTCTCCTGCATGAGACATTATTTTGTTGAAGAGGAACTACCTTTCAAAGGGTCTAGAAGAATGAAATTTAAATATCTTTAAAGAGTCAAATCCATTCTACAGGGATGCTTTTATGCCATTCAGTAGAATCTGCTCGGGGAAGGGCTGTCGGAAACGTGGAAGGCTGGCGCTCCACGTAGAGAGCAAGCTGGAGTGGCCGGTGTGTGAAGGGGGTGTCAGGACAGGGAGGTTACTGGGAGCATCCCTTGCCCTGCTGTAGATGTGCGGCCAGAGATTTGGGAAGTCTCTCCGGGAGGGAGCCTGGGAGAGAGGAGAGCTCTGTCTCGGAAACAGAAGAGCCATAACATTGTAACAAGGGCACAGGACCGAGGTTCTCTGGGTCTTTGGATGTGGATTTTCCCATTAACTTGGGTTGCAGTCTAACTCTGTTGGGTTTGTCTTACTCTTACTCATTTCTACAGACCACACCTGCACAAAATAAAATCAGGAGCGATTAAGCAGATACCTGGGACATTCTCTTCTGAAAATACAAATAGAATGAGCTACTTCTTGGTGCCGTCAGCTTTGAGATATATACAAAGAAACGGGTCCCCAAATCTCAGTGGCTTAATTCACAATAGCAGTTTATTTATCATAGATGTTAAACAAGTGTTCTGTGGGCGGCCTCCCATGATGACATGCAGGGCCCCAGGGCCCCTCCACCTTCTCTTCTATCCATGAGATCTTTGGAGACTTCGTTCCAGCCAGAGGATGAAGAATGAGCGCACGTGGAGAACTGCACAAGATATTTGCAAGACCAGACCTGGGACTACTTTATGTCCCTTTCGCCCTCATTCCACCAGACAGAGTTCAGATACATGGTTATGCACATACTCCATGGGCTGGGAAATACTGCCTAGATTTGTGCTCAGGAAGTAGAGGAAATAAGTGTTGATGACTATATAGTAATATGATGAATACAGGACACACTCATCTCTCAGTACCATGTTTTTGTCAAGCACAGGGGTCAGCAAACAGCAGCCCATGTGTCACATCGAGCAGACCACTCGTTTTTGTATGGCCCAAGACCTAAGGCTGGTTATCACATTTCTAAACAGTTGGAGGACTGTAAGAGAGAAAGGATATGCAACAGGCAGCACTATGGCCTACAAAGCTTAAAATATTTATTGTGTGGGCCTTTTACAGAAAGTAATTGCTAACTCCTGGTCCTCCTGTTTCACTTAGTGTCCTGGAGAGAAATAGACGCCACCTTCAAAAGAGCATTTAATGAAGGGCCTTGCATGGGTTTTCTCTTGCTACATAACAAATACCACAAACTTGGTGGCTGACAACAACACACATGTATTATTTCATAGTTTCTGTGGATCAGGATTCTGGGCACAGCTTGCCTAAGATCTCAGCAGTTTACACTCCAGGTGTTGGCTGGGGCTGTGGTCTTGAAGAAGGGAAGGATTCCCTTCCAAGCACCTTCGAGTTGTTGGCAGAATTGATCTCCTTGTGGTTGTAGGACTGCGGTCCCATCTTCCTGCTGACCACAGGCTGCCCAAGGGCTCCGGAGGCTTCCCACAGTTATCTGCTATCGAACCCTCTCCCCGGGCAGTTCACAGCTGGACCGCTTTCTCACGGCCGGTGGAGCCTCAGAGAATGCAACCCAATCAAGGGAGTGACATCGCATCACCGTTGCCATTTTCTCTTGGTTTGGAACAAACCACAGATTCTACCTGTGCTCAAGGAGAGGGGATTACACAAGGACATGACTCATCTGGGGGCAGGTGAGTGTTATCCTAGGTGTGTTGGCCACAAGGCCACTCACAAAGGTTGAGGCAGAGTTGAGAGAAACCCACAAGGGATGGGGAAACCCTGGCGATAGGAAGCCACTGCCACTTGTAGGCCTGAGGGAGGAGGAGAGGAGCAGTTACCCAAACAGGATGAGACTTCCAGGCGTGGGAGAGGACCCACACGGTGGCACCCATGTCCTTCAGGGAGGAATGCAGCCACTATTAACCCATGGCTTTGCAGGAGGATGGGATGGGGAGTAAAAACCAGAGCTTCCCTTTCTCCCAGTTCTCTGTCTCCTGCCTGACTTTCCCCCCAGAAACCAACAGAAAGTCAGAGGGTAATGGAGACTGACGGATGCAACCCAACGAAGTCAGCCTCCTAAGGCAGAGAGCAAGATGGAGACGGGTGAGAGTGAATCTTGCAGGGGCAAGTAAAAGCTATTCCAAACATCTGGCTTTTGACTTTCTCACACTTCAAGGAAAACAGCAAATATTCTTAAGATCAAATGATAAGGATGACATTTGTCTAATATCCAGTTACATCAGAAACAAGCATGAGCAGGGTCTGCAACCATTCAGAGGACCACGAAGGCTATGCAGGATCATCTGAGGCGCCGACACGACTTGGCTTGCCTCAGAGGTAAAGCTGATCGCAGAGAATACCGAGGCTTACCCTGCTTCTAGGAAGGAAAATGCAGCGGCACGTAGCGCTCTAATCAAGCAGCACTGTTGGAGAATATTCTTCGTGGAAAAGAGGAATACAGCTCCACCCAATGCTGGGAGCAGGTGACACCTGCCAGCCTCCCCATCTGGGTCTCCAGCCTAGAGTCTGTTCTTAGATGGACCGTGAGCTTTCTGCACTGAGTCAGGCCTGCTGGGGGAGCAGGCGTGCTGCACCTGGGGAAAGGTGGTGTTTAGAAGACTAGTCTTTAAGTTCCCACATTTCTAAGTGGCAGAGCCACTGGACTGCTAGGTCCGCTTCCCCAGTCGGTGGCTCGATGCATCACACAGAGCTGGGAGAGGGTGCCTTTAACAAGCGGGAGGATGTTGGGTCTGGATAATTAAGGAGACCGGTGCCAAAGGACGAGGGCACCTCATCTTCTGGCAGGTTTCTGGGGGCTTTTTTGTTTTGTTTTTCAAAAGAATATAAAAGAACAGGTGGTGATTCTCCAAAAATGAGTTTGGAATCCTTCTTAAATAATACGTGCGTAGAACTTGAGGATGTCTGGTGTGTGTTAACGCCAAAAGCATCCGAGATGCGGGAAGTGAGAGTGGAGTTCATAAACAAGGATTTGAGCAGTAAATTCCACTAATAAAATTCGAGTAAGTTCTTTAGTTAATATAAGAGGATTTCCCTCCTATCACTTCCTCCCACACGCTGTACCCAGTAAGGTATTGCTGCCTAATTGAAACGTTTTCTAATAAGAGTTTGGGTAAAACTAATTTTAAAGAACTCATTAGCTAGATATGATAACATGGCAGGCTTCCTAACAGCAGCTTTACTGGTTCCCTGTAAATAGAAAATTAATTAATGATGAAGAAAATAAATTAGTAATCGTATCAGAGGCATGAAAGGTAGTACTGTTTTCAACTTCTGTGAACTATTAGTTCATTACAGCAAATTTCAATGGCCATGAAAGGTTCGTCTGAATACCAGGTTCTTGATGATTGGAGCCCCTGGAGTCAGATACCATATGAGCTCGTAATCGTAAGATATTTTGAAGTCTTACTATAAAACGCGTCGCCTGGGAAAATATTAGCAGCAAAGTGTTGCTATCTCCCTGAGCTATACAAATACACACTTACTTAAAAATGAGAATCTTTAGGAGTCAAGTATAAGAAAATAATTTTTAACCACTTTTCTATTTTTTAAAATTTAATATTAAATGTTATTTTTATAATACAAAAGTAAAGTTCATTTCAAAAAATCAAAGTGGCATAAAGTAGGTAAAATATAGCCAGAAACTTGTTTTATGCCAACAAAGCAAAGTGGAGAATTTTGTTTTCTGAAGCGGGGTGGGGTGGGGTGAATGGTGGCTATTGGAGAAGGAAGGCTGTTTTATTTATGTTATTCAAGCCTCACCTACAAAATGTCTTATTCTCACTTTAATGTTGAAGAGCCAATACATGGTTACATAAAACAGGGTTAAGTGGAATTCAGCAGTTACCCATTTAAACTGGCCAACTTAAGTTCGTCAGCAACCAGAAGATTTCAGAAAATGTCACGTGGGGCATGCATTTTCTAAAGGTAAATTGGTATTTACATTGATTCCCTTACTGTAGTCGAAGTCTCACGTTATATTGAACAAGACAGAACCAGAACAAGATCCATGGATGTAAAACACCATCCCTCAGCAGCCTCCCCGCCTTTCTCCCTGTGTACGTAATACACGCACTACACAGTCCTGACGCCTTGCGTGGAGAAGTCAGCCCCTTCAGAACGCTGTTCTCTTTACATCCCAGGCTTGATTTGCACACGCCCTGAAAACGCCTCACGTCAACCTACAGAACTGGGTGTCCTGGCTTTGTCTTCCGTTTGTCCCTATCCTCACACCTTCGACAGGAGATTTTCTCAATTTGAAACACCCCTCTGTATTTATCCATCACATAAACTCCTCCACGTCTTGGAGTGTAAGCACACCCGCACCCATAAAGTCTCCTTGTCACCTCATGCAGATTCGTCATTCCTTCTGGGAACACACAGCACTCTGTGAAGATCACAGCACTGTAGCTGCACCCCGTTACATGCTCGCATGCCCATCTTCACAACGGAACCGCAGGGGGTTTATTCTGACTTACACCCACTCACCACTAGCACTGTGGCACAGAACAGACTTTGAGTCTTTATTTCAAAAATGAATCATTAAATGATGGGCTGAATATTAAATCTGCCTTATTGAGAATCAATAGTCCGTTTTCTATAGGACGGGAAAGAATAATGGATTCAGAAGCTTACACATCAGTTACCTATAATTTCAGGCAATATTAACAGCAAATTAACAAGGACCAATGCATCCTTGATCCTAGCACACATGCCGATTTCTAACCTCCTGAATTTACATATACCCAGGTGGGCTTCAGCTTTTCTAGATGCCTCTGCTAAACCTTGACCATATTAACAGGAATGGCAGAGCCAGACGAGATGGGCAAAGAAAGAAACAAGTTGATAAGTTTATTCAGGGATTTCTGAAAAAAAAAAAAAAATAGAAAGAATCCAGATGCATTGGAAATCTCTGAGAACCGCCAGGAGAACTGAATCTTTACATCCTGAACTTTGCCGAGCCTACACAAAGCACGATGCAGCGTCTTCCCCGCGCCAGCAGAGGGAAGCACGCGCTTCACTAACCCGGGAAGCAGGCTGTGCGGAATTCCTGCGTTAGCAGCCAGAACTTGAGGAAGTGCTCCACCAACAAAGATCTCAGGATCCTTCCACCTCGAGCAAAAGTCTCCCCCCAGAATGATACCCTTTAAGTATTTTTGTATTAACGTCATTTCATCGAGTCCTATGACAGGTTTCAAACTGTGGTTGTGTTTCTGCTTTGAGGCTGAGGATGTAGGAAAGGAGGTCAGCTGTGGGGCTGGCAGAATAGGCTGGTACATCTGGAGTCTACCGCTAACTAGCCATGGGATTTGGTCAAGTTACTGAATCTTTCCAACGCTCCTTTTACTCACCTTTAATACAGATAATAAGATCTACCTCGTGGGGTAGGATCACACAAACATAAAAGTAGCAGCCAGATGTTCTGTAGCTGTCTTACCCCCTTCTCTGTTTCTTCCCACTTGGGAAAACAAACATCCACAAACGTCTATCACATGCAAGGCAAGGCACCTTGACAGAACCAAAAAGTGCCCATAACCAGCCTTGCATGAGTTTGCCAAGTAAGACAAATTTCTCTGCCAGGAGATCTGGAGAGAGCATGAGAACACTAGGCCTACTAGTAATAATGTAACGTTTTTTGAGAGTGAAAAACAGAATACACATTACGGAATTATAAAAATATGGAAGGCAAAGCCATTTAATAATGTGTAATAAAGAACTGGGACAGTTCCCAGGACCTGGTAGGAATTTAAGAGAATTCAGTCCTCACTTATGAAGACATGGAAAGCACCTTAAGTGTGTGATGACAGGTGAATGGCTAAAGAAAATGTAACACACACACACACCATGGAATATTATTCAGCCATAAAAAGAAGGAAATCCTGCCATTTGCAAACATAGATGAAACCTGAGGGCAAATGCTAAGTGAAGTAAGTCAGACAGAGAAATACTTTATGACATCATGTATATGTGAAATAAAAAAAAAACTGCCTCAAAGAAGCAGACAGTAGATTGATGTTTACTTGGCAGGGGGGTGGGGAGGGCTTAGGGATACATGAAGCTGATCCAAAGGTACAAACTTCCAGTTATCATATGAATAAATGGACACGTTCTGGGGATCTGATGTACAGCATGGAGACTGTAGTTAATAATACAGTGTGTTATTCTGGAAAGTTGCTGAGAGGGTAAAATATTGAAGTTCTCACCACACACACACATCTGGTAACTATGTGAGGTGATCGATGTATTAACTAACCTTATGGTAGTCATCATTTTGCAAAATATGCATTTATCAAATCATCACATTATACACCTTAAATTTATACAATGTTAGAAGTCATAATATCTCAGTAAAGTTGGGGGAAAAGTCAGTCCTCATCCTCACACACATATACACTCATCTCTCAAGATGCTGTTTAATATTATTTATCTTAGTATCTTTTACATTTTGAAAAATATTTGAACACCATTTTAACATAGGAATATTTTATATACATGAAAGAAAATAAAAATATATTCTGATTGCTCCAAGTCTTGGAGCAAGTCTTGTCCAAGTCTCACAGATTTTATTAGTCAAAATGTTATCACTGGTTTTTATGTTGCTTTTATGTTAAAGAGCTCAACTTTATTCTTAATGTCATAATACAGATCCGCCTAGCATTGGGAATGACTCTAATATGATAAATTGTATTAACAAATGTTCTAGAATGAACTCTGCTTGGTTAGGATGTACTGATGACCCACAGCAAAGCTTGCCCAGGTAAAGCTCAGCCCAGTGAGAACCGCACTCACCAGTCTGTGAGGTCAGCGCCAACAACAGACCTGCAGGGCCTCCCTCTGTGCTCTACCCTATGATTTTCCTTTTATAACAAAAAACACTTAGCACAACATAAAAAAAAAAAAAAAGACAGCAAAAAGGGATGAAAAAGCCAGACTCCACCAAAAATGTCAACC
The DNA here is from genome assembly GCF_009834535.1 of Camelus ferus. NCBI lineage: Eukaryota > Metazoa > Chordata > Mammalia > Artiodactyla > Camelidae > Camelus > Camelus ferus. The sequence goes on from NC_045719.1 coordinate 12,339,718, forward strand.
AAGTGAGAACCAATAACGAAACCTGGGTACCCAACTGAGAATAAGCAGCTGAGAAATTCAGCGCAAAGACAGCAGAGTTCAGACCCCATGCTGACTTACCGTGTTGGCACGGACTTGACAGGCTGTGAGCAGCGAGGCACAAGGAGTGCTCTGGTCTTCTTTGGTGGCTCCTGGTCAAAGACCGGGGTCTGCAGTGAGGATCAGTGCAGGGGGTCTGGATGGGAGGTCCATGAGAACTGTGAAAACAAGTTCCCCCAAGTGAGGGCAAGAAGGGGCTATTCATTCAGAGCTTTCTACAGCAAGGGGGCCAGCCACCATCACTTGTGTTTGGCAGAAACTTCAAGGCAGGCAGAGAAGTGGGAAAGCACTTCTCATGGAAGCAGGATGCCTCCAGGTGAGCCCTGACTGGAGGCTGCTGCCACGGAGACACTGCAGGTGGGCTGGACGGAGGTGGAGCATCCTAGGCGATTGGTTAGGGGTGCATATTTGGTTTTCTCTGATTGGTCCTAAGTTGGAAGAAAGGGTAAAAATTAGGGAAGCTGTCAGTTATTAATCATATTCTAGCCATTTTAGACCAATTGTCACATGGCTATGCTTGGCCTCCTGGACTGGTTGCTGCAGGCTGGGGTCAGAGTTTTATTTTTATACATAGCCTGTCCATTGTCCGTTTGCATATTTAGTCTCTCATTAAGAGAGAAATAAACATTAGGTCAGTAAGACGTCTTTCTTAATCTCTTGGGTGTCCTGGCCTCTGAATTCTGAGATCCCTAATTTCCTATCTCCATAATCTTGGCGGGGTCACTTATTCTCTGTAAGCCCCAGATCTGAAAAAAGACAGGTTTCGTCTAGAAAACAGTTCCCAGCCTCATGTTGCGAGTGTATAAATGGATGGGAGAAATGGTTCTGGGGGAGGCGCACTTGGGCAGCGATTCAGAACTGCACAGAAGCCACAGGCTGCGTTACCTGTGCGGCAAACTCGAGTGAGTGATGTGACGTGCAGCTCAGGTAAACGCTACCTGGCGGGTATCTCGCTACGAGGGGGAAAATGGTTGAAAACCACCAGCCCGGTTAATCTGTCAGGTTCATTCCACTCCAATTGTAATAAGGACCAATTCCCAGCTATAAACTCCCCAACTTTCAGTCTGTGCATGACTGTCACTGGCATTTATAAGAGTGGGAGCAAAAGTAAACAAGGTCCTAATGCCTCCTTGGGGTCAACTGGCAGGTACGTGTTGATCAGAGGCCAAGATCAAACAGTGGTATTGACTGAGCCATTAAGTTCCTCCTGGTTTTCCAGTCTCACTAACTGTCATCCTCTTCTCCTTTCAGGTGCTTAATTGCTCTTATGGAGGCACTGCCTTTGCTAAAAATGAAATTACTATTAATGTCTATTTCTGAAGACAATGTGAGGTAAAATGCCACATACTGCCCTCTTCAGATTACTGAAGTAACAGGCCACCTTCAGTCATTTTGAGAAGTTTTGCCTAAAATTGTGATGAATTTTCTTTTTTTAAAATCTTGCTTACTTAGGTGTATATGCACAACGTTAGCTACTGACCTACTCAGTAAATATTTATCGTTCCTAGTAGATACCAGGCAATGACCTGGGTCCTGGGAAACTATCAACAAATGAAAACAGGTAAGCCCTAGCCCTCGCTGGAGCTTGTGTTCTAATGCCATAAACTGGACTTAAATAGCGGATGTTCCTAAGGTGATGAGTACTGGGAAGTAAGCTAAGGGCTACGAGAGCATCGGGCAGGAAGGGACGCGTTCATCTAGCTCCTGAGCTACAGAGACATTTACTTGAGTGAAGTCTTGAAGGATGAGTAGAAATGACAACCAGACGTCATACACCCAAAAGAAAATGTGCAAAATCGTAGAGGTTGACTCTGGATAAACACGCTGAGAATAACTTGCTAATGAATAGTCTCTATTCTCCAGATCAGTGGGGATCATTGAGGTTTTAGTTTTCTGTTTTTGAAGCAGAAAAAGAATGACACAGCTGGATCTCATTTTCCATAGACCATTTGGGTGACTGTGCAGAAGGTGGATGGAAGGAGGAAGAGGCCAGTACGTGTCAGATGTAACCATCAAGAGGCTGGTGAGGCCCTACGCTAGAACACGGGCAGCGGTGGTGAAAAGAACGGATGGATTAAGGAGACTTTCCCAAAGGGCAACTGGCAAGTCTTGCTGAATGGCTTGTTCTAGAGGATGAAGGAACGCAGGAGAATCTAAATGAGATGTCCTTAAGTTTTCCGTTGTACCAGACACAGTGGAGTGAGAGAAGCAACTGAAACAGGAATTACAGAAGAAATGGGAAGTTTCTTCTCTTTCTTTCTTTTTTTGAAAGAGAATGAGGCTTGAATTTTAGCATTCTGTTAGATTTGTAGGTGTCTATTGAACATCAGAAACACAGACAAACATCTCGAGACCAGTATTCGGGAGTTATCACCACCTAAGTGCTGGTTGAAGCCTTGGGAGATGATGACCTTTTTGAGTGTTTACATCTACAATGACAAAAGAAGACTGGAGATCGACTCTAAGAGAAAACTGACTCTAGTAACTAAGAGGCAAGTCAAGGTAAGCCTGTGAAAGGACATGATCAACTCGTCCAATGTCCCCAAGGAAACCTGAACCCAGCTTTCAGGGTTAAGCCAGGAGTCAGCCAATGGTGACCTAAGGGAACATGGCTTCAGTGGACACAGCCACTTGAAAGCAAATGGGGATTTCACAACAGGGGTGATAATCATACATGTATTTTAAAAAGGGATCACAAACATTATGTACCCTGGGTACAGGAGTGATGATTAGGAAGTATCACTCTGATGCAGAGAATAAAATGGATGGGATTAGAGACTTCATGCTCTAATTCAAGCAGCTATCCTGCTCATGCCTCTGTTACATACGGCGACAGATGCTCCGTCCATTGGGAAATAAGAAGACAAGAGAGAAGGTGGCAGAATAAAGGTCCATGATATATAATTCAGCGAGGAGGTCCCGGTTACTTTAAAGACAATATATTCTAACATATAGAGAGCACCCCACCACCCCTATCCAAGTCCCTTCTGAAAACCTACCAGACACACCCAAAGATACAACTTTACCAAAATGCCTGGGTCCTGAACAAGCGTACAAGAAGGAAACACAGGCAGAAGAAGAGACATCGCTATTCCTCGGTGGCTCTGTCTAAATTGTTTTCTGATACGGCTGATGAACAACTCATAGGAAGAAACCATTTTGGACATAATTATTCAAACTCACTACATTGCTTTATTCTCCAAACTGCACATTAAAAAAAAATTACAAAAACCGTAAGAACAGTATTTGTGTATAGCATTTTTTATACAATTGATTTTTTAAACGCAGTATCTTATTCAACTGCCCAATAATCTTATGGACCAGAGGATGTTATTATCATAATTATTAAAATGTGAAAAACAAGCCTCAGGACAGGGTAATGAATTTAACTTCAGGTTGTCTCGAGGAAAAGGCAGAGCCGGGATTTAACTGAATCCAGGTAATCTGATCCCTACGCTCTTTCCTCAGTATTAACTTGCTTGTTCAACAGGTGATGCCTGGACCCACAGAGATTTCCTTTAATCCCTTTAAGAGAAGCAAATTGCTCCTTTAACTGGGCTACTCCCCCTGTAATTTGACAGATCACAGTTGGGGAAGACCATACCATTTCGTATGGGGTTGGTGTTTACAATTTCAATCGGACAAGAAGCTTTTACTATTTCAAATTCTGACGTATGTAATAAAAATGTATACAATAAAAGAAAGTCGCATTTTGAGTGGTAGAGAAGGTTTCCTCTGAAATTTCATCCAAGCGACTGTGTCCTACAAGGAACTAAGGTAATCAAGCTTTAAAAAGTTGACTACTACTCAGCCATAAAAACCAACAACATAACGCCATTTGCAGCAACATGGATGCTCCTGGAGAATGTCATTCTAAGTGAAGTAAGCCAGAAAGAGAAAGAAAAATACCATATGAGATCGCTCATATGTGGAATCTTGAAAAAAAAAAAAAACAAACAAAGAATAAATACAGAACAGAAATAGACTCATAGACATAGAATACAGACTTGTGGTTGCCAAGGGGGTGGGGGGGTGGGAAGAGACAGCCTGGGATTTCAAAATTGTAGAATAGATAAACAAGATTATACTGTATAGCACAGGGAAATATATACAAGATCTTATGGTAGCTCACAGAGAAAAAAATGTGACAATGAATATATATATATGTTCATGTATAACTGAAAAATCGTGCTCTACACTGGAATTTGACCCAACATTGTAAAATGATTATAAAACAATAAAAAATGTTAAAAAAAAAAAAGACACATTCAAAAAAAAAGTTATTTGGCCCCTGGTGAAACATATGAAAGGAACACGTGAATGACTTTAAGAGTCTTCTGACCTTTCAGCAGCATGCCAAGGCAATGGGGTGATGATGACTTATTTAAATCCTGCAGAAAAGTCTTAAATAATTAGTTGAGGGTCAAAGAGAAGCATTAACTAATGGAAGAATATCTAAAATATCTGCAGGTTATATGTACAAAATCAAGTCATTGCATGCTTCCTCATCACATATTTATGAGATTTTTTTTCAGGAATATTTTGATGAGACTTTAGGTTCTTAATTTTCACACAGACCTAGAATATAATACTTGGGATCCACTGTATGCTGGAGTGTTTGAAATGGAGGATGAAGGAGGCATGGTCTTCTGGAAGAGGCAGGATGATTGAAGAGAAAGGTTAGGAGGCCAAAATGAGAAGAAGTGATGTACACAACCTATAAAACCAAGGCAGAGGGTGTGTGTCAAATAGCCCACTGTCATGGAAAGTTCCTGGTGGCTTTTCTTTTAAGCGGCGGGAACTCAAGTCGGGTGATTTTATATTCATTCATCTGAACCACATTCAGCTGCCAATGCCAATACCCGGTCCTGAAGGCCTGAGGCATACTCATGCAAATTTCTGGACTAATCCGATTTCTGTAAAGCTGCTGTCTTCTTTACAACTTGGGCTGTGCTCTTTGACAATATTTGGAAACTTATCTGTTTACTACATATGCACCTTGTTCCTGGGGCACTCTCACCGTACATGGAAGGGGACCTCTTTAGAGTCTCGGGCCACCTTCCCCGTGTAGAAAAGTAACTGAGGTACTTGATGGTGGCGATGCTGCTTTTCTTGCTGGATGACATCTAACTGCTAGTCCCACAGGATGGGACAAGGCGATTCTAAACTTCAGCCAGAATGAAGCAACTCTGGAAGCCCAATCGTAATCACTGACTGACATGGTGGCCAAGGGCAAGTCAGAGACAGAGGATTTCTGTCACCCACAGACCCGAGACCACGTTACTTGAATAAATGACACGCTAAGCCATGCTCGGCCATTATACTTCCTGCTGAGAGTTGTGACAAATCATAGACTTCAAAATGCCATCATGGGGGAAAAATGAGTTCCTTAGGAAAGAACAGTATTTGTCTTCCTCAAGTATAACTCATCATTAAGAACGAATGTCTGGAAAAGAAAACAGTTCTTCAATTGACATTGTAGCTTTGCCCCTTTTATTAACGTCAGAATTCTGTAAAGGAAAATCTGCGTGTCCTCACTAGTTCTCTTGATCCCTTGCTAATCTGTAATTAGGGAAGTAGCAATTTGTGTAAGAGATTTTTTAGATGCATAATGCAAACAGGAGAAAATCATGCCTCTTGAAAAATAATATCTTAAAAATTTTTAATACATTTTTAAGCTATGCTAAGAATATTTTATATATACATTATATGTATTTACACATATATCTCAAATATATATGTTAAGTATATATATTAATATTTATATATACATTTTAAAAGGTCCTTAGTAGACATGAGTAAAAGAAGATACAAAAAGCCATTGCTACTTAAAGCTTTATATTCTACATAGATGTTGATTATCAAGGATGTATTAAATAATAACTGAACTTATCATTATTTAAGAAGATATATTGCAGCCTGTGTTTTTCCAACCAAAATAAAATAAAGCAAAGTAGAAACAGACTAAAGTACAGTCAATCTATTTCAAACTCTAAAATGGAATGCTTGTCTGCTTTACAACAGACACTGACTTGGATCCTTTCTCCATTCTAAGCCAAAAATCACCTTGCATCTCTCAAATGAAGGACATGCTTTTTAATGTTGCCTTTTTTTTTAATGGCACTAATTTGCTTCATTAACAGTAAGATCAGGTAAAAATTAACATCCAGAATAGTTAGATGAGCCTTTAGAGGAGTTTTTTTTTTTTTTTTAACCTGGAACAATCAATTTCATTTTACATACATTATCTCATCGGTCTCTAACGTTGCTCAAGGATGGTGTTATCTACATTTTACAGATAAGTCTACCCTCCTCCTCCAAAAAAAAACCTCGAGTCCATCTGAAGATTCGACTAACTGTTGATGTGTGAGTCTATCATGTGTTAATCACTCAAGCAAAATTTGAGTTTTGCACTCCCTAAATTCTGGAAGAATTTAACTAATTAAAAATTTTTAATTCCTAAATTCTGTATTATTCTGCCTGAGATAGCATGGCCCGTTCATCAGTTTTCTTTTTTTTGTTCTAATTTTACTGTCCTCAAGGTGCTACATGTCAATAGCCTCAGTTATTGTTTACCTAAGAATAAAACTCAAGCTAATGTTGGTCTTTTGGCTAGGCACAGAGGGCTCCACTGCTGACTAGGAAGTATGGTTGATGGATAAAACATCTAGACTTTTTTTCCATTTGTTGGAAAAGCTAATCTTCAGATAGATTTCTCAGCGAAGGTAACAGCTTGCCTTGACAACTCGCTGAGCACAGTATCATCACTTCACACAAAATACATGGCAGGCATTAATTTTCAGTGTCAGATCAATTCATTGACCACAACTATCGAGAGCACAAAGAGACTGGACAATTAATTCCTTTTTGACATGAAATTACTATATAATGGAACTGCAACCTTCACTCTTTCTCCAACCAACTGTCTGATACTCTGCTTTCAGAGGTCACGGAAAGCCCGGTGCAGAAAACCTTTGACCAAAACTCTTGTCATATTTCTAGACTCGTTTGCTGATTGACTCATAGCAAATCATTGCTTTCTTTTTAAATGCTTCCCCCATCCTTCTAAAAGTGCTACTTCCAAAGTAGAAATACTAGACAGGCATGAATTTAATTCTACTCTTCCTCACCCCTCCCCTGTAATTGGGTTGATCACATTTTTATTTACACGAGTATGTCTGCATTATTTGTGCATAAACTGATATACATATATATTTTTTTAATTTGTCTTTTGCTGGTTCCTATCAGAGGTAGTCTCTTGAGTCCTGGGGTCTTGTATCCTAAAGTTTACCTTGAGTGTGAATTTGACACCTGATCATTCAGAAGATTTCAACTTTAAGATACCACGTTGTTTTTTCAGAGTCAGATAAGACTATTAAATGGCCTTTCCCACACCACACCCCTCTATATATCTAGCTTAATGCCTGCCATGTAGTGGGCATTCAGTGAGTACTTGTTAAGCTAATGAATTAGTTCCTTTTAAAGACATTGTGGTAACGTCTCATTTACATGAATTGATCCACCAAGTGGAGAGCAGATTGTATCTGTCAATGTTAGTCATGTTCACTTCCAGTTAACAAAGGTGCTTTTATGTATTCCTGGGAACACTGAAGCAAAGGGCGACATTCCATTCTGCAGAAACTAAGGGGCGCTAAGGCGAAAGGGAGCTTGGCATAGGGATTGAGGGTGTGGACTCCAGCACTGAAACACCTGGGTTTGAGACCTGACTTTGCTCTGGGACCTTGGACAAATCATTTAAATTCTTTGTTTAATGGAAGTGTTAATAGTAGCAACTCCATAGGCTTAAAGGGAGAGCATTAGATGATTTAAAGCAATTAAAACAGTTCCCGACACGAAGCAAGTTTGTGAATCAGGAAAGGTAGAGTATCTCTATCATTGGTCTCCAAAAATGTCACTTCCTCACTTAGTTTTCTTTTCTTGTCTTTTTTTTTTTAAATTGTTCTTCTTCCCTTTCTCAGCTCATTAAGCTTGAATCCAAGTATCAAAATAAATCAAAATACTTATAAGTATATTTGCCCTCCTAGCTGATATTTAAAAGTAAATGACAAAGCAACCTAAATGTCCATTGACAGATGACTGGATAAGGAAGCTGTGGTATGTTTATACAATGGAATACAACTCAGCCTGTAACAAAGAATAAAATTAAGTCATTGGCAGCAACATGGATGGAACTTGAGATTGTCACACTATGTGAAGTAAGCCAGAAGGTGAAAGAAAAATACTGTATGACATCACTTATATGTGGAATCTAAAGAAAGAACACAAATGAACTTACTTACAAAACAGAGACAGGCTCACAGACATAGAAAACAAAGTTACGGGATAAATTGGGAGTTCAAGATTTGCAGATACTACTATACGTAAAATAGATAAACAACAAAGTCCTACTGTAGAGCACAGGAAACTGTATTCAATACCTTGCAATAGCCTATAATGAAAAAGAATATGAAAAGGAATATATATATATGTATGACTGAATCACTATGTTGTAAACCAGAAAGAAATACAGAATTGTAAATCAGCTGTACTTCAATTTTTAAAAAAAGCAAATGACAATCAGTTTCCCGCTATTACAGATTCTTCTGGAAAATCCCTTAGGACGCTCTGCACTGAGTACTGACTTCATGACCTTGCAGGATGCCCAGACCCAGGAGTGCTCAGATGTCTGCAGGCAGTTCTGAGTCTCTCCTGTCACACTTGCCCTGAGAACAGCAAGAGCCCCTGCATTCACATGGTGAGACAGACGCCGTGCTGAGTGCTCTGTGCGCTGATATCCCCACACACCCTGACCAGGACGGAGCAGTGTCGCCCAACAGGATGCAGTATAATCATGCAGCTCTGGAACACCCAACCACTCTGCCTGTAGCAAAATGTCTGAGGACATTAAGGGGCTAGTGGGTAAACTAGATTCAAACAGCCCACATTAGGTTGCTGACAATTCCAGGCTGTACCCAGTTTCCCACTGGTTTCATGACTTCTGATGTACGCCCCTCAGTAGAGCTTTTTGACCCTTGGTGTCCCAGGAATTCTGTCCCTTCAAATTTCAACTTCCTTAGACTTAGATCCAACCATCCCTTCTGAACTCACCTTCAGCTTCAGCTCTTTGATTGATGTATCAACAAACCTTGGTCTAAGTCCATCAGCCACTGACCAAGACCCCTGTCCTAGAAACGGGTGACACCGCTCAGGGCCCATGATAAGGGAAATTACTGATCCACATAGAAAGCATTTAGATTAGAATTCAGATTCAGAATATTTAACCCAAACTGGGTTTTTTAACCTGGACAGGTCTCCTAAAAATTTATTTATTGTCCCTCTGGCCACAGTCCAAAAATTTCACCATTTAAGATTTAATTCCTTAAAGTCTTAAAAGTGCTCTATTTTTTAATCTAAAAGACTCTGAGTTTCTAGAAAAGCAGCTCCCTCAGACCATCTGTGTAGATCACCAGACACATAAATGTGAGACTCTAGGACTTTATTGTATTTAATCTTATGATCTTATCTATTATATTTAATCTGCAAATTAAATCTGCAGGCCGCACTCACAACAATCTCAAGATGAAGAAACTAAGGTTCAGAGAAGACCACATAGCTTTCGGGTACCCAGGAAGCAGATATGACTGATCCTAAGGCCATCCCCATTGTATTTCCACATTATCTGCTCAACTTTGGTTAACATAAATTTACTGATTTTAATTTAAAAGTTTGTTTTTGCCCAAATAACCTTTTATACTTACTGTTTTCTCTCTCCACCTAGTTGTTTTGATTCTGTACAGACGTCGACCCTGTTCACCAGTTAATTTCAAAGGCTTTTAAATGTCAGGAGTTGAGCTGAGATTTTGTGACTCTCCAGTCTCTGAACAGGTCATTAGTCTAAAGCACTCTTTAGGCCAACCCATCAGCCCCTCGTGACTCCATATGCCAGTTAAACAGATGCCCACCCTTGATAATATCTACTTAAAACCCACAGAGTAAATCTTATAAGTAGCTCTGCAGATTTGGCTATTGAAAGACTAATGGGTCCATATAAAATAATCTTCTTCCAACTTCTGGGTTTAGGAAAGCCCTAAAAACAAATTAACTTTAATATTTTTCCAAGGTTTGTTAACCTTGCTCGCTCAACAGCTGCTCTGCTTTGATAATGAAAGAGAAACGAAGCCATAATGGCCCTAAGGTTGCCAGAATTGGGGGGGGGGGGTGAACAAGCTTTCTGCACTCTTCAGAATATTCTGTCCCTGTGAAGTATGATTGTCAGATTCCAGCCGTCTCAGGACATCTACCTCTCAGCGGTGATGAATGCCACAGACAGACAGCAAATAGGACTGCAGTGAAATTTAATGTTCACTTTAGATGCTCCCGTTCTTATTAGAAAAGGTCACTCATTGTCCCACTCAGATGATTAATGCAGACTCTTGCATCTTTATGGGATATTTCTGCAATCTGTGCTAAGTGACCGTTTGTTCCTCATTTTAGACCCCACTAGTGCTTAATATTCAACATGAATTTAGACGGATGGAAAAATGCCACTTTACAGGTTTCTGTAGATTGCCTTTTTTTTTTCAAGCTGAAATATGGGGTCCAAAGAAAGCACGAAGTCCATTTTCATCAAATTTCCCATAGCAGTTTCCCTTAAATGTATGCTTAGCATAATCACTATAATAAACAAGCCCCTTTTCGGTGGTACTTGCAAAATGCAAACCAGGACTATTTTCTTTCAGAAGCTGATTAGTTAAATTCTGCCAGACCAGTGGTAGTGGCAACAATCCATTCTCATTTTTCTATATTAGAAAAAGCAAAATTTCTTAAAACAAATCCTGTTTATTTTACCCGCTACTGAGTTAGAACATGGACACACAATACTACTTGTGGTATTTTTTGAGGTCAGTTTTGTCATTTTCTGGGGTCAAAGAGAATGGGGATTTTAGGGTTTTTTTTTTTTTCGTCTACCTATTCAAAGAATTCTTAAGGACAAAATTTTCAGCATCAACCACACAAATTTAAACACCGGCATTTCAGTTTCTCTTGTTTTTGCTATCCTTGCCTTTTTTTTCAGTCTGATTTCTTATTTCCCAAACTGGGAAATCCTGGAAGTACTAAATGGTTAAAGCCCATTTGTATACAAATTTAACTCACATGACATTCACTTGGCTGTGCTAATTCATTACCAGGCTTATACTGTTGCCCTGGAAAATTTCTGTGGAACCCTGGACGTTGGATGGAGAGAGAGTATTTTCCAGATGGAGTTGACCTAGAAGAATTGCCCCACCACTCACATGGCTTTTTCTCTGTGGCATTTTCCTTCCTCGGCCTCCTAATGGGTTTGCTGTTGAACTGCTGCATGGCTTCTTGATGTCAGTTACATTTCATAACACTACCAAGTTCAATATTTGTAGGCCAAATTGTTTTTGTTCTGTCGCTAATGTTGGTCACAAAGAACCAATCAAATTGTCAACAGTCAATGTGAAAGAATCAATTATATAGATCTGGCAGAGTGCAGGTGGAAATGCAGATAGTAAAATAAGATTTTCTTTTCTTTCTACAAGCCAGTCCTGTTTGCCAAAGGGTTAAATCAGTTCACTTTCAGTGTCATTGCCGGAAGTTGTAACTGGTCATGCGGATGAGCCAAAATCTGGTGAGAAGATAAAAATAATGGGTAATAGTGAGCCCTTATTGTGATTTCGTCCTTTTGTTTAAAACACACAAATAAGACAGGTCCAGCTCAAGATGGCAGAGTAGGAAAATCCTGGGCTCACCTCCTCCCAAACCAAAAGTGCAACCACATACAGAACAACTGTCTCTAAGGACAAATGAAGAGTGGCAGAACAGAGTTTTTAATAAGTAAGACATACAGAAAGGGCCACACCAAGACAGTAGGAGGGACAGAGATGTGGTCAAATCAGAACCCACACCGCCAGTGTGGCAGCCCACAAAGGGGACGGATGTCATCACCACAGGCCCCCCCGTGAGGAGCAAGGGTACCAAGCCCACTTTGGGGTCCTCAGCCCAGGGCATCAGCACTGGGAAGATGAGCTCCCGTAACATCAGACTTTGAAAACCAGTGGGGCTTGCGTCCAGGAGAACCAGAGGGCTGTGGGAACTAAGACGCGGCTCTCGAAGGGCTCACTCCTGCTTACTCGCTCTGAGGCCCAGCACACAGGCAGTAGCTTGAAAAGCAACTGGGTCCTATGAGAAAGAGCTTCATTGACTAATTTTGAAGCACAGGCTGGAGGGGCAGGGATCTAGTGCAACTTTCTCTGGGGGCAGAAATGCTGGTGGGCGTCATTAAAAAAATGATGGCTGGGTGCTGGAGGGTGCCATTTCTGTCATTATCCATCAAACTAGCTGACACCATGCACCCTACCCTGGCATTCAACCTGAGAACCAGCCCTGCTCAACACGCCGACCATTGCTGGCCCCTTCAAAGAGGCTTCCACTCTGCTCCTCCTGGAAGGAGGCCTCAGCCAGCACTAGCATCCCCACCAAAGCAGCTGTCACTCTGGGGGCCAGTATCACACACCAGCACGCCCCTGCTAGGCTGGGACCAGCTCCGCACACCAGTGCACCCACAGCAATGGTAGCCCCATCACAGCAGGAGGGCACATAAGGGCTACTCCTGGAGCACCAGGCTCCTGTGACTCAGAGGACTGCACCACTGGGCCCCAAAGGACATCATTTCCTTAAGGCCACTCTTTCAAGACCAAGAAACATAATTTATACACCTAATAAAGAGAAGCAAACAGAGAGAGTTAGGCAAAATGAGGCGACAAAGGAGTATCTTCCAAATGAAAGAACAAGACAAAACTTCAGAAAAATAACAAAATGAAGTGAAGATAAGTAATTTACAAGACAAAGAGTTCAAAGAAATAGTCACAAAGATGTTCACAGAACTCTGGAGAAGAATGAATGAACTCAGTGAGAACCTCAACAAAGAGGAAGTACGAAAAAGAACCAATCAGAACTGAAGCATACAATAACTGAAATGAAAAATACACTAGAAGGAATCAATAGCAGATTAGAGGATGCAGAGGACAAATCAGTGATCTGGAGGACAGGATAGCGGAAATTACTCAAGTGGAACATCAAAAAGAAAAAAAATCTAACAAGGATAGTTTAAGAGACTTCTGGAATAACATCAAGAATACTATCATTAGAATTATAGGGGTCCCAGAAAGACAAAAGAGAGAAAGGGACAGAAAATCCATTGGAAGAAATAATGGCTGAAAACTTCTCTAACCTGGTGAAGGAAACAGACATCCACCTCAAGGAAACACAGAGAATCTCAAGCAAAATGAATCAAAACAGACCCATGCCAAGACATATTGTAATTAAAATGCTGAACGTTAAAGAGAGAATCTTAAAAGCAGCAAGAGAAAAACAACTAGTTACATACAAGGGAACTCCCATAAGACTATGAGCTGATTTTTCAGTAGAAACTTTACAGGCCAGAAGGCACTGGCATGATATATAGGTATTGAAAGGAAAAGACCTTAAAACCAAGAACACTCTCCCTGGCAAGGTTACCATTCAGAATTGAAGACCACATAAAAGTTTCCCAGATAAGCAAGAGCTAAAAGAGTTCTAAACTTGTCTTATGAGAAATATTACAGGGACTTCTTTAAATGGAAATGAAAAGGCCATAACTAGAAACAAGAAAATTATGAAAGAAAAAAAAAACTCACAGGTAAAGGTAAACTAAGAGTTGGTTCTTTGAAAAGATAAACACAATGGGTAAACCTTTAGCACGATTTATCAAGAAAAAAGAGAGGATGGGTCCAAATAAATAAAATCAGAAATGAAGAGAGTAGTTACAACCAACACCACAAAAATTCAGAGGTTCATAAGAGATTACTGTGAACAGTTATACGGCAACAAACGGATAATCTGAAGAAATGGATAAATTCCTAGAAACACACACTCTTCCAAGACTGAATCAGGAAGAAACTGAAAATCTGACCAGATTGATCACTCGTAATGAAATCAATTCAGTAATTGAAAAACTTCCAACAAACAAAGTCAGGACCAGACAGTTTCACAAGTGAAATCTACCACACATTTAAAAAAGAGTTAACACCTATTCTTCTCAAACTATTGCAAAAAATTGAAGAGAAAGGAATGCTTCCAAACTCATTTCATGAGGCCAACATTACCCTGATATCAAAATCAGATGAAAGACACTAAAAAAAAAAAAGAAAAGAAAATGACAGGCCAATATCCCTGATGAACACAGATGCAAAAATCCTCAACAAAATATTAGCAAACTGAATTCAGCAATACATTAAAAGGACCACATACCATAACCAAGTGGGATTTTTTCCAGGGATGCAAGAATGGTTGCAAATGAATCTGCAAATGAATCAATGAGATAGGCCACATTAACAAAACAAAGATTAAAAAACGTATGATCACCTTAATAGATGCATAAAAAGATTCTGACAAAATTCAACATTTATGATTAAAACTTTAATCAAAGTGAGTATAGAGGAAACACCCCTCAACATAATAAAGGCGATATTTAACAAACCCACAGCTAGCATAGAATGCAACGGTGAAAAGCTGAAAGCTTTTCCTCTAAGATCAGGAACAAGACCAGGATGCCCACTCTTGCCACTTTTATTCAACATAGTATTGGAACCTGTAGCCACAGCAATTAGGTAAGAGAAAGAAATAAAAGGCTTCCAGACTAAAAAGGAAGAAATAAAACTCACTATTTGCAGATGACATGATACTATATATAGAAGACCCTAAAGACTCCACAAAAAAATTATTTTAAAAAAATTAATAAATGCAGTAAAGTTTCAGAATACAAAATCAATATACAGAAATCTGTTGCATTTCTATCTCTATGTTAATAATGAACTATCAGAAAGAGAAGTTAAGAAAACAATCCCATTTACAAGTCCATCAAAAAGAATAAAATACCTAGGAATAAATTTAACCAAAAAGGTGAAATACCTCTACTTTGAAAACTATAAGCCATTGATGAAAGAAATTGAAGATGACACAAATAAATGGAAATATATACTGTGCACATGGAATGTTAAAATGTCCATACTAGCGCAAGCAATCTACAGAGTCAGTGCAATGCTTATCAAAATACCAAGAGCATTTCTCACAGAACTAGAAAAAAAAAAAAAAAAAGAATCCTAAAACCTGTATGGAATCACAAAAAGACTCAAATAGCTAAAGTGATCTTAAGAAAGAGGAACAAAGCTGGAGGTTTCATGCTCCCTGATTTCCAACTATATTACAAAGCTATAGTAATTAAAGCTGTATGGTACTGGCACAAAAACAGACACTAGATCAATGGAATAGAATAGAAAGCCCAGAAATAAACCCACACTTTCATGGTCAATTACCTATGAAAAAGGGAGGCAAACATATACACTGGGGAAAAGGCAGCTTGTTCAATAAATGGTGCTGATAAAACTTGACAGCTACATGCAAAATAATCAAACTGGACCATTTTCTCACACTGTCTATAAAAATAAACTCAAAATGGTAAAGACTTAAACACCAGACCTAAAACCATAAACTAGAAGAAAACATAGGCAGTATGCTCTCTGACATCAGTCTTAGCAATATTGTTTTCAATGTTTCCTCAGGCAAGGGCAACAAAAGCAAAAGTAAACAAACAGGACTACATCAAACTAAAGAGCTTTTGCACAGTGAGGGAAACTACCAGCAAACCAAGAAAGCAGCCTACTGAATGAGAGAAGATACTTGCGAACATATCTGATAAGGGGTTAACATCCAAAATATTCAAAGAACTAATTCAGTTCAACATCAAAAACAAACAAACAACCTAATTTAAAAATGGGCAGAGGACCCGAACAGACATTTTGCTGTGGAAGACATACAGATGGCCAAGAGACACAAGAAAAGTTGCACAGCTTTATAAATAAAATAATAGTCACTCTATACTTGTATAATATAGGAGTGAATTGTACGTTGTGTGGCTATCTTAAGTCTAAAAAATGTATAGAGCTTGATAAACCCCACTCAGATATACTTGGCTCAGTTCAAAGGACATTCACGTGCTGGTGGTACTGGCATCTGGGCTTTTTCTATTAAACTTCCAAAAAGATGGGCAGTAACACGCTGGTAACCACGAGTCCCGTGAGCAGGTGAGAGACCAGGTGCAAAACTGGGAAAGTACCCTCACCCCACTAATGATGGACAGGCCAGACCTTCACCTGGGATTTGTATCCATTTGCAACACTATGGTCCCAGAATCCCCGCCCCAGACCACCAGACCCAGCATTCATGGTCATCTGCTCATTTTTGTTGACCTTGTTGGTAGCTTGGTGAAGAGACAGATAGACCGGACCAAGTCAACAGAATAATATTGTATTCGTAAATAGTCTAGCAGAAAGCTGTACTTCTAATTCATGTGTCCTTGGGTAACTCTTATCCAAGTGGGCCCCACTTTGGTTCCACAGAAAAAATGAGGGTAGAGCTCAGAAATTTACCTTTTCAATAAATATCCCTGGCAATTCTTCAAACGTAGGTTTGAAAACCATCAAGTCATTTTTTCTGCTGACTTTATATTTTTAAAAATACCAAATCTATAGAAAATTGAAAAATATATAGTACAATAAATTCCCACATAAAGTATGTGGTTTAGAGTAGATTCACTAGTTGTCACATTTTCTGTCTCTTCTCTCTCTTTAATCAATCACTTTGAGAATAAGCTGCGATCATAATGACACTTCAAATATTTCAGCTTGTATCACCTGAAAACAAAGACATTTTACTTATAACCATATTGTCACATTTGGGACAGTTAACACTGACACAAAATATTATCAAATAACAGTCCTAATATTCCAGTTTCCCCAGTTGCCTCAATAATGTCCTTTATAGCTTTTTGGGTTTTTTGGGTCCAAGATCCAGTCAAGAATCCTTCCGTCTTTTTTGTTTCATGTCACGGACGTCTTTGAAGAGTATAGACTGCTTTGAAGAATGTCCTTCAATTTGAATTTGCTTAATTGTTTCCTGATGATTAGACTTAAACAGTTTTATCAAGATAACATGCCCGTTTGTTCATTATTGATAATGCTAGGTTTTATCACTTAGTGGAGTGTCCATCATATTTCTCTATTTTAAAGGTGCTTTTTCTCTTTGTAATTAACAAATAATCTGAGGGTGACACTTTGAAACTAACCACTTATTTTTTTGCATAAGAATTTTCAGTGAGGTTGTCTACTACAATTAATTCAACAATCACGGATCTCTGTTTTCTCTATAGTTATAATAGAAATCAATTAAGTTTTATTGTAATATTTTGCTCAATATTTTCCTTTGTATCTTGAACACAGTATTAGAACAAGTCTAATAAAGCCATCCTTTAATACTAGTTTTTCTACATGCCCAGAATTTAAGATATAAACACTTTTGTCTCCTAAATAATTTCAAGTTTCCAAAAATTAGTGTTTGGCAGGAAATGTTTTCTTATCCATAGTTCTTTAAATTGCCTTAATTTCTTAAGTGTGAAAAATGATGGGCCCCTAACATGTTTATCTTTGTATTCTTAGTCCATCTATAAATAAAAGGTTATTTCATTCTGCTTCATAAATCCTACGGATGTTGAACAATTTTATAGGATGACTGATTCATTTTTTTAGTAAATGAAAAGGCAATGCATTTCAAGCTATCTTTTAAGCATTGCCGAAATCCAGCTGTTGCGAAATATGGTCTCCTGTAGATTTGAAATACACTGAAGAAATAATGTGACAAGCAGTATCTAGCATTGACTTTGAATGAACCTTGTCCCATCCCTTTAAGTCAAATATTGTTTATGCAGATAATTTGACTATTTAATCTTACATGCTCAGATAAGATTTATCTATTCGCCTGTAATGGGTTTGTTTTGTCACAGCAAACTACAAATTTCTCACTTATTTCATTCAGCCCTACCTCATCGTATCTCTAAGAAACCTCAACTGTGAATAGAATTCTATTATTTAAAGAATACTAGGATTTATTTTCCTCCAAAAACTGTTAGCTTAGAAAGCAACTGACTCTTTCTGTAGGTCATTACCATTTGGTAGTTTTTCCCACCACCATGTTGATCCTCTTAATAAATGACTGGCGGACAACTGGGATACGAATTAGCTCAGTCATTTCCAGCCTTTGGCAACAGGAGGCCAGGGCTGCTGCCCTTGGCTCTGTCAGAGCCCTAGGAGAGTACTGACGGGAGGAACCATCACTCAGTGGTGATGAGCATCATCCACTGGTCCCACTTCCACGCCATAAACTACCACTCCTGCACCAAAGTCCCTTCGCATTTTGTCGCCCTGTTTAAGTGGTAGTTGCTGATGAAGTTCAATACGACAAACACTTGTTAATCACTGCCTATAAGCAAAGCAGCGTTAAGCACTGATGGAGGTAATAAATGCAGTCCCTCCCTTCAAGTAAATTGCAAACCGGTAAGAAAACAGGATAATTTTTTTTCAAGTAGCAACATTACATCTCAGTTTATGGCAAATGACAAAAAAAAAAGGGGGGGGGAAAGAAAGGCATAAAAGCTATGAAATTTTGAAAAGAGAAAGAGAAAATTGTCCATTAAACTGAGAACTAGGAACCACCCCTCCAGGTGTTCTGAGAATATGGGATTTTCTGAGGATACAAGATTATAGAAAGGCTTCTGGGATAAACTATGCTGAAAGCATCCACAGCTTTTAGGCCGCAGAAAACCTGTCACAGTTGGGAAGTTAGCCCTCACTATTTTAGGCAGATTATATTTTTGTAACTTTGCCAAATCAAAATGACAAGATTTGCACACGTTCATTCATTTTACCACTCAGTACATTTTATTAAATGGCTGCTGGAAACTGGAGCCCAGGCAGGGACCAGGCAGTGTAACAGTCAACAAGACAAGCAGGCTGGGTGGTGCAGACGTAGAAATGCAGCAATTTCGCTGCCACCGTCTGCATATGCAGGTGAGAGGCGAGGTCAAAGGAGGAACACCTCCTCCATTCTGGAGGTTTCAAAGACAGAGTTGCAGAAAGGGACACTTCTGGACTTAAAGCTCAAGCAGCAGTATTTCAGCGTGGAAAACAACAGAAACCAAAGCCCTACCTGTGCCAAGCACTGTACTCCTATGTCAGCAGACCCTCCACTTAACAGGTATCTGGCTCTAAGGAAAACCGTTTGCCCGCTAGTGAGGACAACAAGTAATCTTCACTTCCCATTATAATATTATTGATCCACAAGAATGCAGCATGCTGCTATCTAGAAGGCATTTTTTAACCCTCAGATTGTTCTAGAGATATTAAATACTTGTGCAAATTAAATCAGCCCTTGGTCAAGTAATGTGCACTGGTGGTGGCCAGCTGGTCAAGTAAGGATTTTATTTTAAATAAAAGAGAGAACAAAATTATTTGTGATCATTAGGATTTTCATGGAATTTGTTTAGGAAATGAAGTACAGTCTACTGGTAGGTGAAAAGATCACAGAGGTCTGCACACTTAGTAAACACAGCGGTGATGACCCGATTTCCAATCTGATTTAGGAACCGCAAAGACAGTCTCGGCTCTGCTCAAGGGGCCGCTGAAGCTCATTTTGGATGATCAGCGAAGTGAGGGAGGTTGAACATTCTCAGCGCAGCAGTTCAGTGAACTCAGCAGTGCCAGAGAGAGCCAAAGAGATTTGTTCGAGTTAAAGAAATGAGTATTTGGAGCTGCTTCTGCAGCCCTCAGGGGAATATTTTTCCGTTTTGCTGATATGAACTAAAAAATAAATGCATCACATTTGCCAAGGTCTCTACACAATATACAGTTGAAAGAGGCTCAGTAGATTTCATAAGGGCACATGTGATGCTTGGTGTCTGTGAACTCCTGTGTATCCATCTGAATTGTTCCCTTGCCCAACCCCATGTAAGAAATGGGGGACAGGATGGCATCTCTTCCTGCCTCTCTGGGACCCCTTCTACCAGCAGCTCTTCTGCTCTACTGACTTCTCTGCAGCATTTATCCATTCTCATGTCTCACATTATTTAAATATGAGGGATATTTGGCATGCTTCTCCTGACTTCTCTTGCGTTGCCCCTGACATATCCTCTGCAGTCACCATCTGAACTGCCTTACCGTGTGATGGTTCTCCAGCCCAGCTTCCACCCCCACATTCTGCTCCATCTGCTCAGACAACGGTCACCAATGGCCTCCTCAATGCTAAAGCGGATGGACCCCTCCTGACGCCTTGTTATTGACCTCTTGGCAGCATCTGACTGGTGATCACTCTTTTAGTCCAAATAACCTTCTTTGGCTCCTGAAATGTCCCCAACTCATTTTCTTTCCGAGATCACCAACTATTGCTTCTCTCGTTTGCTGGCTCCTTTCCCCACTCTGATAGCCCTTAAACAGTGTGGTCATTCACCTTCTTTCATCAGTCCCTACAAAGCTTCAAATATCTACTTTCACCTGGTGAGCCCCAAATACACGTTACCGGGATAGGATCATCTCCTGAGTGCTATACTTGTTAAGGCCACCTGCCTGTGCCCCAGCTCCACTGAATGTCACATAAGCTCTTCAAACTCAATACGGCCAAAACCAGCGCTGTCATTTTTCATTCTGGATTCTCTCTGCTACTTATGATTGATCAGACTCACCTTTAGGGAACGTGTTCTGTCCATCACTGAACTTTACGCATGCGTTTTGTTTAAAACCGATCTATTCTACTTACTAAATTCTAAGCTTTCTGGGGAAAAGAGCTCTGCCTTACTCATTTTTGTATCCTCGGCACCTCGCAATGCCATAATCATTTGGGAGCTCTAAACGAACGGATGGAATGAGATGAGGTCCATGACACAGTTGATTGTTTTGCACTAAAAGGATGCACATCAGAGAATGGTCCCAACACATGGTTGGAGGTGTTCCTGGCAGAACTGCTCAACGAGGGATCTCTTTTATTTCTCCTGGCAGCTCTCACAACACTGCCGTGTGCCCCAGTGTCTCCATCCCAGGCAGGTACAAGAAGGCAATCCCAGGAGAACATGAAAGGAAAGAAAAGTGCCCATCAGGGTACAGCCATGAGGAATGAGTGTGTTTATAAAGGAAACAGACTCATGCTCCAGGGAGAAGGACTAGGTCTTTCTTCTTTTTTTGATATTTAACATTCAGCAGCCCGAAAGCATTCTGTGGTAATGGATAACAGCCTTGAAATATGTGAGAAGATTTTAGCATTAAGCCTTACAAATCACAAAAAAATGTCAAAAGAAATACATTTGGTTGGAAAGATAAAATTGCTGTAGGGTAACAGCAGGACTTCCAGCCTTCACAAGTTGCACACGTACCAGTGTCCAACCGCCCTTGGGTGTTTCTAGCCCATGTTAAAATAAAGAATTCTGCCGAAGATTCTAGGAGGGGGAGGAGGGGCACCTCACCCGGTCTACCGGAGGCAAAGAGAGTCCTGCCTGAGAACGTGAAACTTGAGCCAAGTTTCAAAAAGTTAACTTTGAAATTGGATGTTGTAAGCAGGAGGAAGAAGCTGTAGTAAGGCACGGGGGAGTAAATACGACATCTCATTTGGGGAACTGAGACAAGTTTGGCAGGACTTAGATTTAATGTGGGTGTATGGGAGGTGGGAGAGAGGAAAGGAACAAAGCAGCAAGCACCCTGGACGTTGTGTTTTGTAGTTTGACATACATGGTAGACAGGAGCCACAGAGGGGTTTCGAATAGGAAAGCGACATGATCAGGTTTCTATTTTAGAAAGACAATTCTGGAGCCAACATACGCGATACACTGGAGAGGAATATGCCTCGAGGCAGGAAGACAAGAAGACCATTGCCATCACTGGGCAAGAAATCAGGTTTAGGGAAAGAAGGCAAAGGAATTGATTCAACAGTAATCCAGGAAGTCAAATCACGTAGGACCTTGTGCACTGTGGAACAAACTAGAAGGCTGCAGGATGATTCCAGGGTTCTGGCTTTAGTTTCATTCAGTCATTCAGAATACAGATTCCCTAGAATTACAGATGAGTAATTTAGAGGATGTGCCCTTAAATTACTCTCATTGTGACACAGGACATCTCATGCTGTGTGACTCAGGGAGTCAGGGTCTCATAAACATGCCATCCCTGGGACAGCTGGGGGAAGGGAGAGGAGAAATAAGCAACTTGCATTCAAATAAAGATATTTTATATGTGAATATTTTTTCCACTGATTTTCAGATATTCAAATCAGGTTTTAAAATGTTTTAGCCTGTGAAAATATGACTTAACTTGAGAATTTTTAATCCTTTCACAAATCTGAGCTGTCTGGCTAGAAGGGAACATATGAGTCGTTTTTCATCTACTGACCACAGTGTTTAGGTCAGTTATTGGCAAAAACAACAAAGTATCATGTAAAAAAATTAAACTAGCGAAAATACATAAGCTATCTTGAAATAGAAAACCTGGTGGCAGAGTATCCTCCATTTCTTTGGCACAAGGAAGCTAGATGTAGCATCTGCAGAGTCTGTTCATACAGCTTTTCCAGAGATGCCTTGTGAAACCAACAATCACACTCACATGAGAGCCTTAGGAGAAGCCAGATTTCACACCTCCACCCTTCAAAGTTCTGACATAGGAAAGATCTGAAGTCATAACATCTTTAAGGGACTTTGGAGAGATATGAGATGCCACTCATGGAATGTCCAATGCCTGCCAAGGGGCTCTGCCCGGGGCGTATTCATGAAAGAAAATGACCAACAGTCATGAAAGTCTTCAGCCCTTTCAACAAAGTATCTCAAGGCAACAATAGAGAGGAAAGACAATCCTCTGATTCTGTAAATAAACAAAGAACTCGCATCCCCAGAGACTCGCCCTTCTTCATAAATGCTTTTCAAATGGAGATCATATTGTCTCCAGGGAAAGGACAACAAAAGAAGAGGCCATGATACCACCCTGCCGCCATATGTCTGCTCCAGGAGAGGATAAAACTCTGAATGAGAGCCATGTGAACCAGGGACGAGAGCCCTCCCTTGGATTTACGACCAACCTGCTCTTCATTTTCACCCAGTTGAGGGCACTCATGTTCTTAATAAAATGCTTTGAAATCCTGACATGAGAAACACACAACATTATCATCGCAAAAATCCATAAAGTTCTCAGTGCTTCACCAGTGATCTCAGCGAAACCACAGAAGGAAAAACCCAATAGGCTCCCCACCTTATTTAAAAACAAGCACAGAAGAACATCTGGACTCAGAGAAAAATGGCCTCTCTTATAAATCGCTTTCCTGGTCGAAACACAGACCTTACCTGCAGTTACCTCAGTGCAACATCGCTCCCTCTGATCCAGCGCCCGAGCTCCTGACAAGGTCAAGCACACTCCATCTCAGCAGGCATCAGCTCGTGACTCCTTTTCAACAGTAACACTTTTGAAATGACTGATGCGGACACCCAGGGGTTCTTAATGGACCCGCTGCCATCACCACAATGGATGCTGTTTAAGGAGCTGTCTTTCATATTTGCTGTGCAAATCATTTCCCTACAAGTGTGGGTTTATTGATCTGAATAAACCACCCCTTGAGGTAAAGAAGGTAAGATCTTTGTTAGTCACCGGATATTTCAGTACCAATAAAGCCACACTTTGGAGAATGTGTTCTCTTTCAGGTCTGTTGCTTCTCATTTTGTTTGGTTTGCTTTGGTTTTAGCTTTGAGTCCGTTAACCCCTCTAAGTGTAGGGTTAACACCATTTAGAAAAAAAGGTCTCCACCCTTATTTCTTTGCAACCTCTTCTCAGCACCTGGTACGATGCTTGGTACAGAGAAGGCATGTTAAATGAAGATTTATTGTACTCCCAGATCCAACAATTCGCCACAGTACCCAGCATTAGGACACCACATACTAACATGCTAGGAAGAGAAATTAAGAAGAATGAATAGAAAGGATCTGTATCAAAGGTTCATTTCAAGCTGGTTGAAGTTAAATAGTGCAGTTTCACTGGGCCATAATGATTATGGGAAGATATGAAAGGGAACACTGTACTGTTATCTTTGCTTTTTATTCCTAACAGTGTCTTCACATATAATGGATACTTAATAAATAATTTCTGGATGGATTTCTTTTGTCACAGTCAGTCAAAATGCAAATTCCCAATTCAAGGAAATTCTTTTCCACTATGAAAAACTGTATGTGGGGAAACTTCTTTACATGCCTCCGTCTCACAAGGGACATCAGAGATTTCCAGCATGAAATAAAATGTCTTGTCATTTTACCCATTTCAAATCTTGGTGTTCACGCCTAGAATTGGCAGAAAAAGAAAGAAAGGAGAAGTCAATCCCCTCCCTGAATTATTTTAGTTTCTTTTTTAATGGCTGATATTCCTTTTTTTTTTCCATGCTGATTGTCCATCAGCAAAATATCCATTAATTAGGTACTTATACATGCTTTAAAAAATATATTATGTATTTATAGACTTCTGGTTGGCACTTTATGAGGTGGTTCAAGATAGTAGGGCAGGAAAAGATAGGGGTTTGAAAATTGGGCAGTAATAGCAACAGGCTATTAAGCAATTCTGCATAATTCTCACAGTATTTATTACATATTCTTTAGTATATGCTCAGTAATTAAAATACAATTTAACACAAATAAACCTTGAGCTACACCAGAAGAATTCAGTGTGTTTTACTGTTACTGGGCACATATTTCTCATAGGTGAATGTTGTCATTTTTTAAATATAAATTTTACTGAACAGCTTATATGAAGTATGTGGTGAATTTCCTGGTTCCAATAAAGTTAAATGGTTCTCTAACTACAAAGCAAAAGGAGTGTCAATATAGTGACAAATGGTTTCCTATAGTGAAGAGGGGCTGGGACCACTGCTGTTTATGAACTTGAGCTAACTAATCAGTTAGTTCACCGTAGGAGGCAACAATTCATAGGACAACTTGCTCTCTGTAGAGGGTTCTGATAAGTCCGCAGTAACTTACCTGTCATAAATGACAGTAAAACTGAATTGACTTATTTGCATTTAAGCTTACTATTCCTTTACCTGATGTACCAAATTTCAATTATGTTAACATTTTCGGTCTGGGAATAATCACTATACTTTATACTGAGCCTATAAACTTGAGGACTAAGTTATCAGTAATAAATACAAGTCTGTAGTTAGGTAATAGACAAGAAATAGAAGTAATCAATTTTGATTAGTTATTTTGTTGGAATCTCCTAACATCAAAAATTAGAATAATCATACATAGATGTAAACACCCAGCTTGTAAAAGCGATTTCTTAAATTGTTTTAAAGTCATGGGCAATTTCCAACTTCTTGATACATCGGCGGGAACACTTGCAAATGTATCCAGTTTGGCATTTGTGGGAGAAAATCCCTCAGATGCAAAATTTCACTGGCTGCTCAGATACGAAAGTCATTTTGGTTTCACTTAAAAATTAACACATCCTCTCACTGACATTTAAGACCAGTAATTGGCTGTGAAGTGCCCAGTGATGCTTTTAGAGGAACTGTGGTATATATATAATGAATATAAATGTGGTCTATATGTATATCATTTTATATATATAATAATAATAATATATATACAAACTTTTCATTTGCTACTCTATTACATCATCCTGTTGCTGGAATGTACTGTATATAATAATACTGGAATTATATTGTATGTAATAATACTCTATTGAAAATGACTGCCTTTTTTCTCTCTTACAGACTTTAGGAAATGGTAAAATTTAAATCAAACACCCCTTTGAAATCCTAATAAAACTAGCAGTTGGAGAGCAAAGGGAAAGGATAAAAGGCTCAAGGAAGTACTCTCACACAGATTTCTCTATCCTTTCATTTTTATAGCAGCTGTGGGATGCACCTAGACAAATTTTAATGATAAATTATAATATGGAAAGAATGAAGAAAAAGAAAGAGAAAAGCTAAGGAGGGGAAACACGGAATGCTTAAATACCTAAAGTACATACATCTCTACGTAAAATTTTGTCAGTTTTTATGAGTAAATTCAGATTGTGGAACAGTTAAGGAAAAACATCCAGATAAAAAAAGGAAATGAAAGAATCAAGCAATGGTTGGAGAACATATTACATTATCTTTTTTTCCCTTATTTTCAAATGTTAGCCTTCTCGTTCATCCCCCCAAACATTTAGAAAGGATACAGAAAATAAAACCAGCAACTGTAATCCGTCATCACGCCTTCTGACCTCTATCCCAGAAACACGCTCCAGTTGAAGAATGGTCACTTGTAGTTTTAATGTATTTGTATAAAATATATTCACTGAGCACCCACTATGTGTCAGTTTCTTAACCGCTTCAATTTCACATTACACATACCATGTTCCCTCCTGCCCAAACACACAACAGTGACATCTGGAATTCCTAATCATGAGACACAAGTGATGCTAGGGAATACTGGAACTCGTTCTATTAACTAGAGAGAGCTGACTACTTGTCAGAGTTGTAAGACGTTTTCACTTGGATTAAAAAAAAAAAAGAGTGATAATAGGTGATAACCATATTCGTAATTCTCTTGCAACATAAAAAATATGCATTGAAAATTTCTTTCAGTTTATATTAATATTTAGGTGTAAGAATCCAAGGAAAATTATATGTACAAGTGTATATATGAAAGGCTGCTTTTAAGGGCTTTTGCTCAATGTAATACATTGTGTTGAATACACACTTAGAGATAAAGACACAATCTGATTGCTCTTAATGCCACTTATCAATAAAGACTGTTTTTAAAACTTGTAGTTCAATGAGGGCTAAACTCAAGGACCATATTCATTGTAAAATGTATTTAGCGGAGCTGTAATCCTATTCCTCCACGCCGCTGCCCTATAAATAGCAGTTTTGATTGCACATAATGGTGGTTTCATTTGTCAGTGAGGAAGGAGGAGAGTTAATGAGAACCTCTCAGTTTTTTCTGACCAAGGTACAGTATGAAAGAGTAATCTGGAGAACCTAAAAATGATTGGGTCCATGCAATTTACAGTATTAGCTCCTGGATGTTAAAATTAAAAACAAAACAAAACAAAACACTACTTAATCTCTAGCATTTTACCTAGGACAAAACTATGTAGAAGTTTTCAAAGAACTTTTCTCTCTGAAAGAATGCCATTTCTCATGGTTCTGAAAGCACGGCCCAAGAAAACCTTCTAGGTTAATCACTTGTGTTACTTATGCCTCAGATATTAAAAACATGCCTAAACAATGAAGAAAGGTTATCATACTACCTTCAGCCAAAGAAGGCAATCACCCATTCAGAAAACAAAGAAGAAAATGTTCACTGTTGCTTGGAATATGAATTATTATACCATTTGGGGATAGCATGATGGCAATGTGCACCAACAGTGCTAAAACACTCATATTTATTTTTACCTTGGATTTGCATTTCTGTAAAACAATCTGAAATTCTTCAAAATCTTAATACCCCTAATATTAAAATATACCAATATTCATCAGAAAAAAAACTGAAATAATAAACTATGGCAAATATATAGAGAAAATATTACTAAGTCCTTCTAATCACCCTTTTGAAGTTTTCTTTAAAGTTTTATTGATAGATGACATTTATATAAAAATTCATAGCTAGATGAATTTTCACAGAATAAACACAACATGTGCATTCGTGCTCCAATCGAGAAACAGAATGTTACCTTCATCCCAATGTGTATAACGTTTAAAAACCTAGCTCTACAAGTGCAGCCCTCAGACCAACAGCATCAGTCTCCTGTGGGAAACTGTTAGGCTAACGTGCCAGTTCTAAGATTTCATCCCAATTAGAAGGCCCAGAGATAAAGAGGCCCAGCAAGCCATATCTTATCAAAGGCTGGAGGTGACTCTCAGGCATACCAAAGTTTCAGAACCACTGGCCCAGGGAAATGCATTTTGCTATAAAATAAAAGTAGTACTTACACATATTATTTTAATGATGTAAAAACAGGCATAGAAAAAAAAAGAATGGTGGTAAATATGACAAATGATGACAGCAGCTATTCCTAGAGTGTAAAATTGTAGGTGATTTTTATTTTCTTCTTTATATGTTTTTGCATTATCCAGATTTACTGAAATGATTGTAATACTTTGGGGATATTACTGAACACATTTATTTCGGTCTTTTAAAGTATGTTATCGTCAGCTAAACCAGAAAAGTGTCTAATGAGGACACTGTACAGTTGTCTGGCCTGAACTCACTGTCATTACAATTTCCTATTCTGCATACCAACATCTACATGTGGACTATATAAGAGACGAAAACCCCACCCAATTATTCTTTAAATGTTTGGAAGAATTAAAGTACATGTTCACCAACTGAATATATTGATAGCTGCACAGATGGAAATAAATATTGCCTTGCCTGAACATAGGAGGCAATCTTGAAATTGGAAGGCAAGTTAAATCCTCAAAGACTTCACATTTACTAAGCCCTTTTATTTTAAGGAGCGTGACCTTTCCAAAAGAAGCTTTTCAATTCCACTTCTCCCCCAAAGGTGAAAATAAGTAGTTCTTTCTCATAGCAAAGTGGATGTTCGATGAGGGTAGATTAAAAGAGCAATTCAAGTGCTGCAAAACACGGAACCTAACTCTGATGATGGTAAAGTAATTACAGTAAGCTGTTATCAGTGCCCAGCCCAGTATCCCTCAGTCCTGCTACTTCAGCGAGCAGGACTTTCATAAACCAGTACTGGGCATCTGTGTTTGAAGTCTTTTCCAGAAGGCTGCTCTGTTCTAGGGCTCACAGATTATAAGTGCCAAGGACTCAACATTTTGAAGAGCAGCCCTCAACCAATGACTGCTGATGTGGATGTATAAATACCTCAACTCCCCCCACCCACCTCGTGAGGTCATTCCAAAGCACACTTCTCAACGTTTCCCAGAGACTCCCTGTGGGACTATGCTTCTCTCACAATGACGGTAACACAGACGCTTCATGGGCTGCCGCCCTTCCCTGTATGACACCTCTACTTTCTGGCAGGTGTTCCTTGTACCTCCCAAATAACTGATGTGCATCCTTGTCTCAGTGTATTTCTTGTGCGATGCACACAAGTAAAGTGTTAACCTGCCGAATAATGCAGAAGACACGGTAGGTATTATTTACTATAAATCTATTAAAATGCATTTTTATAAGCCATGGGGATTACATTCATTGCTCTGATTATAATTATGAATGTAATTTAACCCTGCTAATTAGACGTTGCTTCCTGAGGATCTGAGCAGTCCTCAGTTTTCCTAAAGGTTTGAACCATTATTCATATAGTGAAAGAAACATAGATAATCAAAATTATTTAACAAGGGGTATGACATGATTGTTATTATAATAACTTTAACAATAACAGAGATTGTTATAGAGGTAGACCAAATCTCATTTGCCAGCTATTAACTGCTTGGTGGCAGGATTGGGAAGGCTTTCTGGGGTCTTAGGGAAGAGTCTGTAACAAGAGACGGGTATTATAAAGGCTCAGGCAAGTGGATATGTAAAACCAGTTTAGAAGGATTTCAATATTTTAATAATCAGTAAGGCCTTACTGGTGCTTACCAACTGAAAATTAACACATCCAAAGAAAGATCTTGAACACCATATACATGAATATCTTCTTTTTGTAATTAAACAATCTAGCATTATTTCCAATGGGATCAATACAGTTAGCATGTAAAATAACTTCCAAGAGGCACTCTGTTCTTGGGAATCACATTGTCAAGGAAAACAAGCATGAAGAATATGGATAATTTAAAAATAAAATATAGAAATGCTTTCAATCCAGCAAAATGACTATCAACAAAGAGAAAATCCTCCTGGTGCTGTGAATGTAAACTCCTGAATATACATGAATATAACATGCCTATTGAAATACAATCACCCCCTGATTGGAATGCCTCTTTATTTATACTACGCTATCAACACACAAGGAATTCACCCTGTGTCTAGTGCTGAATAAAAAAGGTGAACAGAAATACACAGTTGCTAAAAAAGGTTTGTAATCTCCAAGTACTACAAGGGAATTCAGAGGCCAGTAGTTGGTTAAGGCTGAAATATGATGTGAGTGGCCATTGTTATCAAAATGATTCCCTATAAATTTGAGCAATTAACTAAAGTGTGAAAGATGAGACTGCATGAAAAAAAAAATACTCTTTCTACCATAGTTGTACAGAAAAGAGGAAAGAAAAAAAAAAGAAGAAAGGAAAAGACAACTTTGCCTTGAAAGACACAGGATTTACAGTTTTTAACAATATTTTATAAGCCTCAAGAACAGCTTCTTATCTAGAGAGAGAGAAAAAATCAAATTGAAATGAACTCTTCCTGAACTTATACAAACAGATAATGAACAAAATGTTTTCTGTATTAGATTTTAACACAGGCTATTTAAAAAGAATATTTCTGCATCTGGAAAACATAACATCTCTGAACAAGAGATGGTTTTTTCCCAGTCCCCAACCATTCACAGTGAGAACTTACGTGTCACTAAAACAGAGCACTATCTAGCAATCACAACCGAGCACGATCAGCAGATTTTCCTTTATGCTTTGATGGTAAATCATGCATTTAAATAATTTTCCACAGTCGACCTTAGATGCACAACATCGGATAAATCATCTTTGCGCCACGACACTGACATCATTGATCCATACGTGCCTTGCTTTTATTGATTATTCAATTAGTGTTTTCTGAATAATGGAACAAACACCTGCTAATTCACCATCCCCAAAATAAAAGCTACTATGTAGAGCATAACTTACATCTAATTACATGGTTCCTCCAATGGCACATCCCTCTTGGCTCTACTATGCAAGATAGCTGTCATCCAAAATTCTGGGTTCATCACTTCTTAGCTTTCCTTTGAAAATAATTTGCTGCATTTTTCTGCACGGTGTGTTAGTTTGCTTCAGTTCTTTTAGAGTTATGAAAAGGACAGCATGCTACCTATAATTTGTGGGGACTCATTTTTTTTCCTATAATATTATAATGCTGTGATTTTTTTATGCTGTCACTTGTTGCCATAGTCCATTCACTTTGACTGTTGATAACATGGTGTGAATATGCAATTTATTAATTCGTCCTCCAGTCAGTGGGCATTTGAGTCCTTTCCAGTTTTTCACTATTGAAATGGCATTATAGATATTTTTGTATATGTGTCCTTTGTAAATGTGCAGGGTTTTCTCTTTATTGGAGATTTCCCCTGAAGTGGAATTTGCTGAGTCACCGTGGACTGAATGATCAACTTCAGGAGACAATGCCCAATTACTCTCTCACCAGCAATGTGTTAGAAATTCCATGGATCCATCTTCTCCTTGAAAAGTATTACTATGTGGAAACATTGGCTGACCTTGCTTTCCCAGTGTGAAATACAAAATATGTGAGATTAAAACAGCATTAGCGGTGAGAGAAAAATTTGCATTTATTATAAAGCCATTAGTATTAATTAAATTACAGACCACAAAATCATAATGTAATTATAACTAAAATGTTTAACTTTTTGGATTGATCTGTCTATTTCATTTCCATCTAACCAAATAACTTATGAGTATATATTGTATAAACTAATTATCATGCAAATAACAATATAGCTATTATTTTGAAAAGCACAAAATTTACAAAACTTCTCAATTTATCAAGAGAGAATAGATTTTATCCTGCTCTGTTCTTCTATAACACTTCATTCACCAGTAGACAAAGCATCTTCCTCAAGCTCCTTCTCTGATATCTCTCCTTCCACACACTTGAGAAGGTCATTGTGTCTCACACGTCTAATACTATCTTCTCTGACTCTCACACTAAATTATTTCCCTAAGAAATCCTATCCAGTTTCACTGGCTTAAAATACCATTTGCATTCTTGTGAATGATGCTTTTTGCCTCCAATCCCAGTCTCTCTTCTGAGTTCCAGATCCCAGCTTCCATTGACCTGTTGGACAAAATCAATACCTTATCATACACTTGAGGGGAGTAGACAATGTGAAGAAAGACTTAAAAAACAAATATACACACAAATCACAATTATTGTAGGAAAAAACAATCAGGTACTCGTCAACCTATAGATAAATGAGGTTCTCCTCAAGCTCTGCAGGGTGGCCACTCCCACCATGCCTGTTTGGAGGGGTGTAGGACAGGGCATCCAGACCCTCGCCACTGTCTGCTACCTTTCAGGTCACACGGCAGCCACTGTCTCTCTGCCCTCCTCGCCTTGCCATCACCATCATCACCGTCGGTACTCCCTTACTGTGTCTTGTCAGAGAGAACAACTCCCAGAAAACCACCAAGGTGGGAGGCAGGGAGTGAATGCCAGCATCCTGCATCCTGAACATTAAGAAAGAGTGCTAGGTGCTTTCTTTTGACGCTGCATACTGGTCACTGAAGCTTTTCCTACACTTGACTGATCCCAAATATCAGAGATGCACTGGTGAGGAGGAGGAGGATGCCATTTTTGACCTAGCAGAGCCCCAGAAGATAAATGCTATCTAGACCATAGGAATGATTAGCCCTGGTCACCTTCTCGGCTGTAGGTCAAAGAAGGGAAAGGGACAGGCATTCAAGCAGACAAGGAAAATACACACATTCTATCTGCTGACAAATCGGGTGATTCTGGAGAGATGGCTCCTTGTTAGAAAACAGGATGAAAGGAAAAAAATACTAACAGGGCTGGAGAGGGAAAACGTCACTGAACAAGGGAAAGCTAAATCACCTTGTCCTGAAATACTCAGGAACAGTATGGAAAGTATTTATTACAGGTAACAGAATAATATGTTAGATAATTTTTTGTTAGTCTCAGTTGAATTCAAGAATCAAAAAAAATGAAAGCGCAAACTGATTAAATACAAAACAGGGAAAATAACAGGATGTCATGAAAAGGGAGAAGGGTGAGATTATGAAAGACTGCAGATAAACTAATATTAAACATCAGATTAAAGTTGCATTGGAGAATTTAAAGTGTGTCATATGATTTATGAGCAGGCCTCCTAAGGGACCTACTAAAAGGAAAATTTCATGGTGCAGATGTAGAGAATGAAAAATAAATAAGAACATAAGCAATTCAATCAATAAGCTTGATACTTCTGAATTAAAAATATCAAACTATTTCATAAAGACTAAGCAGCTGGAAGTGAGAACAGAGGCAAACAGAAAATCTTGATGAGCAAAAGAGTTTTCAAATTTTGGTGCAGACATTTGTGACTGGTTAAAAGAACAGAAAGCAATCATTTATGGAACAGGAAAATAATAAAGAACTTTCCAATTTACAAAGGGAAAAATGAAATGGACAGAAACGTAATCAAAGCAACAAAAATCAAGAAAATAAAAAAAAAAGAGGGAGCGATGTAAAATAAGTAGTGAAGTAAGATGGAAGGTATCCCAGCAAGAATACACTACACTAAATGTGAGTGGACTGAATTCGCTAAGACAAATCACTGGGTAGGTCAAAACTAAACACAGTTAAATGCTGTTTATCTGATACTACTTAAAATGAAGTAATGAAGGAAGGTTGAGTGTAGAGGGCGGACCAAGATATAGCAAGCAAATACAAAGAGAGAAAACAGAGCAGGTAATATTAACACTACACACAGATGGAATTTCAGGTTAAAGGCACAGTATAGGACAAAGAGGAAGACTGTGTAATGATAAAGTCACAGATAAAAGAAATCTCACAGACCTATGCACATGTGTACCATACGTTATCACAACTAAATACATAAAGCAAGAACTATTAGAATGCAAGACAGGCTTTAGAAAGTGGCAGTGTAGTACAGCTTGAGATTTCCATAATCCCTCTCTCAGAACTAGACAAATGTGGTAAATAAGAATAGTAAGGACGTAGAAGAATTGACTAATAAAATCAGCACAGTTGATTAGTGTCCACATGGAGAGGACCTCACGTTTTTCTAACAAGAGAATGTGTAATTTTTCGCTGTTCATGAAGTCTTAACAAAATAGTCTGTAACATTTGGTCACAAAGAAAATCCTGACAGTTGTTTACAAGTTGGTATTTTACAGGTCTCTAGGTCTGATCATAATCCAATAAAATCAGAACTAAATAATTAAAGTTGATCTAGAATAATCCAGAAGTGTACCTCATTAATCATACATCATGTATTTATTTATCAAGTGTAATCATAGAAAATACATGGCATTTCAATTAAACACAAAAGAATTAATTATTTAATAAATGATACAACTGTCTATCCACCTAGAAGAAAATAAAACTGGAAATCATACAAATATAATTTCCAGATAAAACTTTTTAATGTAAAAAATAAAATAATAAAATTCACTGCAAGAAAATACATTCTCATTCAATTGAAAAACCCAGGGGAAAAAAAAACAATATGCAGAGCAAAAATATCAAAAGCAGAAAGTTAATCAATAAATGATACATTTTCAAAAAAACAATTGGTAAAGCAGATAGCCACAGGACTAATATTTAAATTTTTAGGGGTATTATTTCTTATGTCAACAAGAAAGCAAACCAATGGAATATTAAAAACAATTAACAAATAAATCTTAATGACTGAAAATATATGATAAGACACTCACAGTCACTAATAGGGAAAGCCAATGAAAGGAATCAGATATCTTTTTATAGTCTTCAGAGTGGCAAAACTTAAAAGACTAAGAACATATACTGTAGGCGAGAATGTGAGAAAATAGTACAGTCAGACTATGAGGTGTTGGCACTTTTTTGAAATCAATCTAGCAACATTTTGTAAAATCAAGCATTGGTATATCTTTTGAGCCAGCAGTCTCATTCTTGGTACTAAATCTCCAAGAAAGAAAATCCCAAGGGGAAATACAAGTACTTAAAGGAGAATGGCTGAATAATGCTGCTGGAGCCACAGGGAATAATACGCAGCTACTAAAAAGAATGAATGTGAGCTGCAGTAATTCTTCTTCCAGAAATTTTCAAGAGGTATGTTCAATGCAAAAAAAGCAAGATACAGAAGAGTGTATAATAAACAAACAGTAACAATGGAAACCCTGTAGGTGGAGGAAAATGTGCAAGCCACGCATTCTAGATGTTAATGTGAGTTATTGGGAAGAGGAAGGGGCTGGATTAAATACACTGGATGCTTTCTCACTCAGTGTGGATAACAAAAATTACAGGTCTGTGATCCGATTCAACGACATTTTTTAAACTATCAAAATGCAGGCAATAAACCTGCGTGCATTTAAAACATGCTGCTCAAAACCAGTCACATAACTTCATTTATAAAACAAGTGTGAGTATTTCATTCTCATGAGAAGAGATTTCTTAAAAGACAGAAGGATTTACTTTCAAAAGTCCTAGCACACCCTCTATTGGTCTGGAAAATTAAGTGGGTAGGGAGTTTTTTGTCCTAGAGTCTAGAAGTCCTGCAATCTTTTGTTGTTTATTCTTTTTTTCTCTCTCTGACTTCTTGTCCTTTACTCTCCCTAAGGATGAAATTAATGGTCAGCTGCACCTGTCCATCTGATCTAGTTGGTTAATTCAGGATTAAAATTCACTTATTCAGCAACACTGCAACCCCTGTAGCTCTACAAAGACAGCAATAATTCCAATTAAAAATGTACCTATTCTCTATGTACTACCTAATCCATATACAACCTTTGAAAAAAGATAATTAATGCTGCTTCTTGTCTCTGGGTTTTCAGTATCTCTGTTGATAATAGCTTTGCTTTTAATCATTTGTTCCTATTAAAAAGCAGACATAGGCAGAAAGAAGGGGGAGAAAACATTATTTGCGTCTCTATAGAGAAATTGCTTGGAAAGCTATCAAAGTTTCTTTAGACGATTTAAATTAGGGAGGGTAGCTTTTGCAGGAAATGAATGTGAGACAACAGATGAGGCTGGGAAATTCACCGTGGATATTTTTTTGTTTTACATTAGGGTGCCCGGTGCATTGTGGGTATGTGCTTGCATGTGGGCATGTAAACCCTTACGCGTTTAAAAGGGTTCGAAAATGCATATGCTTTAAATATAGAAATCTCCAAACTGATATTTTTTAGTAGCTTACAGCAATTCCAGGCTCCCTTGAGTGAACACGCCTCTCAATAGAATATATCCAGAGTAATCTTGATTTACAAGCATAGTCAAATAGTAAATATTACCCCAAGAAGTCTCACAAAGAAAACAGGCTCCTCGTGTTTCAGATCTACCTGTACCTAAAAAGTAGGTTGTACTAAACAGGGAGAGAGTCTTGGTTATTTCCTTAAAAGCAATTACTTTTATCCAAGCTGAAACCAACCAACTCATCAATTAGGTAGTATTTCTCTCTTCATATTTGGTAATAAATCTCTCTCTACTTTTACATTGTTAATGTTTTTGTGTTATTTAGTTTTATTTCTCTCTCTTGTAAAAAAAAATTATGATTAGAGTTTATTTTCTTATCCTACTAATCGTCTTTTTAATGGAATTCTAAGCTGTTTGTCCTGACAGTATTTGATGTCTAATCTTAATTCTGAAATCTTATTTTTTGTTTACTATTCTACTCTTCTTTCATATTTTCTTTAGTTACATGAACTGTGATTTTTGTTTTTAGAGATTTGCATTACTATCTAAGGATTTTGAAATATTCACACTCTTGGCTTTTTTAAATTTCTATGGGAGACTCAAAGTTCTTCAAAAGTATGCATTTTGGGGGTTCTCAAAGTCAAGCATGAAACAATCTTTTGATACTGCCAATATAAATCTAGGTATTTAGGACAAATCTACTTTCATTTATCATAGCCTGATATTCCTTTTATTATTATAATCTGGAACGTTTAGCATTCGCAAGGACTGCTTTTGGTATTCAACCTAATTTTATTTTTAACTGACTTAAATATCATTTCAAATAATTTATTTTATGACTCTGAATTTTTACTTTGGATTCTTTTTTCCTTTGGCTACAGTGTGCCTCCATTTTCCTGGAAAATTTCCTGAAAGAATACCTTGCTTTGCCTCCAAGCCTAAAGCTTCTGGGTACAGGTGTCCTGTGGCACATCTTTTCTGCTCCCAGCCCTGGAGCTGCAGAGTTCTATTTTCCTAGATATCTCAAACTGCAGGGAAGTGCAAAACCAATCTGATTTTTGTTCCCTTGTAGGAATTTTATCCAGATTAACTATAATTTTTTTTTTCCTCCTACTTGGAGGAAAAAAGAAAAAAAAAAGGATCGTAGTATTTTGAGGCATGGGTCTCCTTTTTCATCATTCTTCTCACCTAAAATGTGAGCATTTCTGAACGTGTGTGTTCAGGTTTCTTTTATTCAGAAATATTTTTATTTCATTACATCTGTTATTCTTTCTTACTTGTTCTGGTTTCAGGAGTTTCAAACATTCTTAAAGAATAGAAACTAAATACACATAGGCAAGTAGGGATATTCAGTTTAATTACAGACGTCAGTTTAGAGTAAGTTAACATACA
Source organism: Camelus ferus (assembly GCF_009834535.1). Taxonomy (NCBI): domain Eukaryota; kingdom Metazoa; phylum Chordata; class Mammalia; order Artiodactyla; family Camelidae; genus Camelus; species Camelus ferus. Next base: position 12,377,129 of record NC_045719.1, read on the forward strand.
AACTGTATTGTCAACCTGAAGATCTATTTAATCCAGAACTGGTAGCCTATCTGCCACAGTTTCAATATTTTGAACGTCTAGATTCTTTCTGGCTGGACTCTGAGTTTGACCCAACTTCCTCACTAACTGCCAACTAGCCCATGTGGACGGTCTCCGCTTTAGGGTTCAAGAATGCTCTTATCTGGTGCCTCGACTTTGACATGTCAACAAACAACCATTCTTTCTTTATTCTGGACCTTAACCCTAGACCCCAAATGTCATCATTATCTTGTCTTATCCTTCAATTTCATCTTATTATAAAATTTGCATAACCCCAAATTCACTTCTATAGAATCATACACAGAATGTCTATCTAATTTGGTGCAATATCATTGATTACAGTTATAAATTATGAAAGAAATATGAGTAAACATAGGAGATACATAAGACTGTCATGGCTCTCATGTCACTACTGTGACTGGACACAAGGTTCTAAGCTGCAGGTATGATGTTGATGTTTTTACAGGTGATATGTCAACACAGATAAATATCAAATCTTTCCAACTTTGCCCACCTCTCTTGCAATTGCGAGGTGATAAAAAGCTGAAGCAGTGTTGAGAATCACACTTCCTGCTTCAGACAACAGAAGAGTACTGCAGACTTTATAACTGGATGAAATCCCTCCCACTCAACATCTTACCCTCTATCTGCAGGCAGTTCCATCAAAGCTCCAGGAGCTGTGATGAGATATCAAGTCGCACCATGAACCTCTGCTATGAGTCCCTGTTTTAAACTTGCTATGCCTGAAAATAAAAGTCATCCTATTCTAGGGGTTCTTCATTTTCCCAAATACTCACTTTGACCTCCAATTAGCTAACTTTGTAAAGTCCTTGAGAATGGGCACTTTGCTATTTACCCACAACGCCCATATCAGGGTCTTCAACACAGCATTTGCTCAACAGAGAGTAAAGAATGAATGAATGAATGAATGAATGAATGAATGAATGAATGAAACAAACAAACAGTTGTTGATCCGGATTCCTACCCATCTTTTATCCATGTATCAAAAGTAAATTCCTCTGTTGAAGTGAATTTAAGTTGAAACTACGGTGCAGACTTCTTCGTACTTAAAAGCGTCTATAGCAGGGACATACTCTTTCTCTTTGTAACTGTGCTTGGTTCTTTGGAGAAATCTCTCTTGAGAAACACCTCCCTCGGGTGTATGAAAAGCCTTAATAGACTTGGCACCACTTCCCCGAGCCAAGTATAGTAGCCCTGACTACTCTGGTTGCTGTCATCGCCCTCAAGACAATTACTGTTCTATTTTAACCTCAGTCCTTTCAAGCACTTTGGAATCTGAGATAACTAGAGTTACTTGATGTATTGAAAACTGCCCAAATTCGACTTTCTCTTTTGTTCTTATTCCTTGGTTCACTGAGAACATTGTATCCCGCCTGTCTCTCTCTTTCCCCCATGAGATCTGAGATGACTTGTCAAGGAAGAACAACAGTGAGAAGAATAATTAATGATCCTTTGATGCCTGCCAGCTCTGAAGAGGCCCTTACCTGTGGGCTTTCGAGTGTTCTGTAATTACCTGACAGTTTCCACTGCTTGCCTATCTTGCCAAGTTTCCATATTTCCCTCTGATCACGGCAGACGGTGTAGATCTCTTCTGAGTCTCCACTGCACTACAGCTCGGTGTATTCAAGTAAATCTTCTCCATTCAAATGATCCCAGCACATGTACAACATGCTTCAGAAGCATCCAGTTTTGATGGTGTGCGGAAGGCTTCCTCCGAGAGGTTTGAGATAACCACAGACGTCCTGTGGGATCTGTTCTTCTGTCTTCCACTTCAACATACAAAGGGATTTAGAAACTGCTCCCTGAACCAGACATCACTTTTCCTCCCAAATAAACTCATAAGTCTTTCACACCATCTTGCTGTAAGCTGGGCCACCGAGGAGGAAATAACTGTGTTCTACAAAACTTGGCTATTACTTTTTGAAAGATAAATGATACATAAATACATAAAGAATAGGGCTGGGGCTAAGTATGAACTTATATAAAATATGTATGCCAGGGCCTTGCTGGTCTCACAGGAGTTCTTCACATGTCCTGTGTTCAGCTCTAGTTATGACTGAGGAGCAAGGCTCCACACCAGTAGAACAAGAGCGTAAGTGTGAGGACACGGAGGTGGACTGAGACAACAGCATCTTCTGTCCTCAAGTGATTATTATTTATTTGGGCAACTTAAAAGGCCACTGAAAAAAATCACTGTGACTTTTGCCCACCTCCTGATCTTCAAGGAAAGGAGAGGGTCTGGAGGCTGAATTAATCGATGGCTGATGGCTTAATCAATCATGTCTACATAAGAAGGCTTCCACAAAGACCCAAGAGGACAAGGTGTGGGGAGCTTCCCGGTTGGTGAACACAGAGAGACGCTGGGAGAGTGACGCATCCAGAGACTGCGGAAGCTCTGTGCCCCTCCCCGCACACCTCGTCCTCTACGTCTCTTCCTACATCTCTTCCGGTTGTTCCCGAGTTGTTTGCATCCTTTCCTAATAAAATAGTGATGTAGCAAGTTTTAAAAAAAATCACTATGACATTGTTTCATTTTACTTGAAAAAAATGATAAATGGATCAATTTCTTCCATGAAAGTAATTATTTTTCTCAATGTTTTTTAATCTAAAGAAAGATTTTTGCCAAGTAACTTTTTTTTTTCTGGCAATACTATTTTCATGAGCAAAGAGGTTTTTATCAGAAATTCTGTTTTGGGAAGTTTCAGAAGCTTCAGGGATAAACTTTCCAATACAAAGTGGACTAAACATTCCATGTCATAAAAACCACAGAACGGGGTGGGCAGATAAGGCATTAAAGAGTTTGTTTTGAGCTAAATCACCCCAGGAAGATATTTTTCAATTTCCAGAAATCTTTGGGGAAATTACTGTCCCAAAGACCCCCTTTAATTCAGGGCTATCATATCCCATTGTGTAAATTGCTGCACAACTTAAACAAATGTCCATCAATTAGACCACTAGGCGGTATCAACACGGTGGCCTCCAATCCATATTTATCATTTTAGAAACCTGAAAGAAATAGTTTATTCTAGGAGAATTGAATCTTTCCCTCCTAAATCTTATTCAGAACACCAGCCCCTTAAATAGATAAAAGCACAATTGCTCTGTTGGAAATGTAGGTGGGGAATCCCAGGGACCCACCCTTTCCAGCTCCCTGGGAGGGATTTTAGATCTCTATGAAAAATAGCTCAAAAGTGGTGTCTTAAAGCAAAAAGTTTGTATAAGGAAGAGACATATTTTCCAAGATTAGTTGAAGTCATGGAAGGTGGTTCGACAGAAGAGCATCAACCTGGACATCAATAAACCACTTCAAATCTGGCTGTGGCTGACCCGCAAAGTCCTGAGCGAGTCTCCCCTGTTCCAGGAAGCTGGACCAGACAAATGAGAGTGGGACGAGCCTCTTCCGAGCCATGGGTTCTTTGGGAATCTGAGAAAAACGTTGTAGATCATCTCGCTTTACCCTGTCAAAGCCACACAGACCCACAGTTAGGCTTTGAATATCTAAGATCTCCCGAGCTCCACGGGCACCTACCCTAGGGAAACATAAGGTCATTTGGATCTTGCTGTTGTTCTAACATTTTTCAGAGCATCTTTAAGTGATTTTTAAAGTTTAACAAGGAACGTTACCCGGCATTCTGTTTGCTTCCCTACTGGGTCAGCTGGATTTCCTCTGCTCCATGGGTACAGAATAAGATTACACGCCTAGCTCTAAACAGAATGTTTGCAAACTTTGCTCCCTTCAAAAAAAGAGGAGGGGGGATTCTAACGAGTATAGGTCAGTGCAATCATTTCCCCTCCTGGAAACATGCTTTACAAAGCAAGTCCTTCTGAAGTGAAGACACTAGATCACATCATGCATGAAACAACACTGCCCATCAGAGGAGACATTACCTGCAGGTCTGCCGTTGATGGAAGTCCAGCTGGGTCCCTTAAACTGGACAGAAGGCTGAAGATGGCCACCAGCCCTTTCAAATATTAGGCAGTTTCTGCAAATATTAGGCACTTACTATTCCTTGTTGAAAAAGGAATGACCAAGGCGTAATCTGCACCCCTTCTGTTCCTTCTCAATTCCAAACAATATTATCGTTTATAATTCAATTCTTGATAGTGATGGAAAACCAGTTACTTCTGACCCCAGCAGTGTCCAAATTTCTAAATGGCTGAAACTGATATTTTTCTTTTTCTGCATTCTTCTGCTCACTAACACTTTATTTTGCCTCTTCTAAGACATTGATAAAATTCTAACTTGCGTGTGAATCCTGTACATATACTTGGAAAATGTACATTCCTGGAGAGCAGGAACTGGACTCCAAATGACAAATAGTTTCTTCTCTTCTGTCAACTTCTATTTATCAATTGGGTGAGGCTGCCCGGAGCACACAGCTAGAAGAATTAGAACTATTCCAAGGATGGGATTTTGCAATCAAGTAATATCTGTCCAAATACAGAAGGTATTTTAAGGATCCTAAACTATACTTTCACTAGCCTATCTCTCAGCACCCCTGGCAGGGCCCCTGCTCACCCACAGCACATCACAGAAGACAGCAGCCACTGAGAAAATTGGTAGATGTTGTAAAGAAGGTAAAACAACATACATAAAATCACCACCAAGTCCCTATTTCTTTGATCTTTTGGGTTTAAGAAAATGCACAACATTTTGTCTATTATTTTTAAATCATAAAAATATAGGTTCCAATGTGCCTAGAAAATTTCTGGAAATACACAACAAAACATTTAATGATGACTGCCCGGGAATGAGAATGCAACCGGTTGGAGGAAGCCCTTCGCTCTGAGCACAATTTCTGGAGGAGGGGCCTCACCACCAGGCGCTTTGGTAAAGTATGACTTCTGAGTTAACGCTGACATCAAGTGTAATCCCAGACCAACCTCCTTAAGAGGAGGATTCTTCTGTCACTTTAGGATCCTGGCCATTTTCTGAAATAAAATAGGTGCTCAATGTAAGCTTGTCAGATGATTTAATGAATCAACCAACCAAGCAACCCACCAAAGGGCCTTAGACGTGCTACCTGAATTACAACTATAGGCCACTTCCGCCCAAACCCTTTTCTTGCTTCATGACAGCCAGTTTGACCAGAATTCACACTTTTTGTCTCTGTCATCTGTTAACTGTAGGATTTAGGGTGAATTTTTTGAGTTTCAATTTCCCCCTTTGTAAAATGGGGATGAGCCTTCTTTTGCAAAGTTGTTGTTGAGATTAAGTAGGATGATACCCAGCTTGGGACCAAGTGAATGGTAGGTACCACTGTGGTTAATTTCTTCTAGGTGCCACTAACTTTCAAGGCTAACTTTGTGGGTGATTTTCCTTCTCTTTATTTCAGTGATGTGGTAGGAACTTAACAACAACAAAAAAATCCTGCAAAAATGTTGTTATTCAGCTTCTACTGGGTGATCGGATGTCCCAGACTTGGACGGTACTCCCTGTGAGCACTTACAGACGTGGATGGCAATAATTTAAAAGACAACGCAGCTGAGCTGATTCATCAGTTAGTGCCCTCCGCTGAACCACGTGTCTCCATGACGTCCCTAAGGTGCTTGCCTATTTCCCAATGCCCTTCATGTGGCACTTAATAATACAATGTCAAATTTGTCCTTCAATAGGTAATCACATTGTTATCAGAGTTTGAGAGGGACAAAAATAATAATGTGAAATTTTGGGGGTGAATGCCACCTTCATAAATGTATTTAATTTCTTCTAATCCCTTTTTCTTTTGGCTGCAACACGAATCCTATGTGAATTTTAATCAGTTTCTATAAAAGCATTTCTTTTGAACTTTTTGAAAAATCACACATATCATATTTTCTAGAATGACAGCCACTTTCCATCTTTACATGTTTCCATGTTTTTTTCTAAGTTCCTTAAAAAGTTAAGAAAAATTTGATAAAAGTGGCAAATCCTTTTATCTAACCATAACCCTGTTGGTCTAAATACTGAATGCCTTCTTAAGTTGTTTTTAAAACCTAATAGTCTAAAGTCTAGACAGACATTTCAGTGATTAAGTAAGCTATTTCGTCAATTCAGTTAAATAAATTAGATATGACTAACTCATTTTGGTGTCTCCTAACTCAGCTTACAGCCTTGTCCAAACATAGTGGGTGCTAATAAATATTTATTGATTTGAGTTGTTTATTCATTGAAGTGAAATGTACTTAGGTTGAAAGCAGACCAAGTAATGTTGATAATGCATGTGAAATGCCTAATGGCGCCTATTACGTCTTTTTCCGATTCTTGCGCACCTTCCTCTGATGAGTGAGCTTCATTTGCTCCTGTTGTGTTATTGAGCTCGGATTTAGATGCAGATTGGCAAATTGCTTTCCCGATATCTACTCTCTGTTTTGTTTTAATAACTGTTTATTGGGTTTTAAGTCATCTCCCCACCGTCTTCGTTCTTCGCATCCCTCCGTTGTGAACGGCTGCACAAATGAGAAAAAAAGGGAAAGAGGAAACACCATGGATGCCAGTGAGAAAAGTCTTCTCAGCAGCAGGTGTGACTCATTAATAAGTGAGTGTCACTGTCAAAGAAGAATCGTTAATGTTTTCACTCCTGTGAGACAATAACTCTGTAAGAGTTTGATTTGATCAAATAATGATTAGATGAACTGTAGGAGGATTCAGATTAACAGTGAAATGATTACTTCTGGGAATCTGATTTAGTACTTTTTAATTTTTAAATATGAGAGCATGATACTGGAAGATCAATAATTCTGAGGAAAGAACAAGATATCACCCAGTATGTTTTTATACACAACTGTAATTATACAATTATGAAGCTAATTAAAATAGCTACACGTTAGATTAGCCCTCTTGATCCTTTATATTTTGAATTCCAGTAAGTCACCACGACCAAACCACCAAGGGGCATGTACTTCTATCAGGTGATCTATATTTTGTCACTGTAACCAAAACAAAACGTGAAATACTGGCTTTTTTCTATTTGGCTTAAATGTGAAATTGCTGTTCCCAACTAGGATGCCCCCCGGGCACTCTCCAGCCCTCCACCTCCACATGTGGGCTTGACCAGACACCCTGAGGAACTCTGACGTGTGACTCTGGCCATCCACGTTCTGACCTCAACATTGCCTTTGGTCTTCGGTATTTGAGAACATAATGTGGTGTCAGGCATCCTTTACCCCATGTGTTCCTAGCTGCTGGCACCCAGAGCAGCCCCTCCATCTTTACAGCCTCCACACGAAGCTTCAGGCCGTCCTGGCGGGTGAGGGGCTGCCCCCTTCCCCGGGCTTTTAAGGCCACTGTTCCACAACGCCGCCGGTAGGTCTTGCCAGTCCACGTCCCCTCCCTCCTTTGATGGTCAGACCATGCACTTACATTTCTCTCAAGGTTGTCCTAAGCTGTGCTGGAGAAAGAAGGAACATTGCTCGCACAAGTGAGATCGTTTTTCTGTATGTGATGTATGGACAGCTGTTCACACTCTAAGAATGCAGTGATTACAACCTAAGTTGTGGCTGGAAGATGAGTTGTTCTATGTTTCTACTATCAAATTCTGACAGATAAATATCACATGATCAGAAAACAAATTACTGTTCACATTTCCCCACAGCTGCTGGGTGAGCCTTGCCTCTGCGGTCATCTTCAGTGAAACCCAGCCACAGCGCGTGTTTGACAGAGTCACTGGAAGCCGGTAGTCATGGGTGGCACAATGGACGGTGCGGCATCGTGAGTAACAAAGCGGGTGGCGCTACACAGATGGCACTAGGGAACTGTAAAAGCAGGAAACTCTATACTGCTTCCCAGCACGGCACTGTGAGAAATTACAGCCATGGCCACCTTTCTGTCCCGGAGGGAGACGTGGAATTAGCCAGGAGAGGGTGCATTGGACAATAGAGAGGATAAAGAGATGGTGCCTGGATACTTCACATGCACTGGAATGGGTAACAAACAAATATTTAAGTACTTCTTTTCTACCCTTTATTTTGTATCTTCATCAGTAAATCCCTATGCCTCATAAATGCCTATAAAGTCTGCATTTTATAATGCATTTTTAAGTGAATCTGTTTATCTAGGAAAGGACCTGGCAAAAAAAAAAAAAAAAAAAAAAAGAAAGAAAGAAAGAAAAAAACCAGTTTGCCCAAGGCTTCACATGCCCTAGCAGTGGCCCAGAAGTTCTAAATTTGGGAACGTTTTTGATCTGTATCCTTATGCAATGCAAAAACTGCGAGCCAGGGCTTGTCGGGTCTCATCACTGTCAAGTACACTAGGAAGAAGTTATAATCTCATAAACCAAACAGTTGTATTTGGGGTCAGTGTCTTAGTGAGCCTGGGCTCCTGTAACAAAATGTCATACAGCGGGTGACTTCAACAACAGACATTTATTTCTCACAGGTCTAGGGGCTGGGGGTCTGAGAGCAGGTCGGGTTCTGCTGAGAACTCTCTTCCTGCCTTGCACGTGCATTTTTTTCTCGCTGTGTCCTCACATGGGGAGGGGAGGCAGGAAGTGAGACTGCCATCTCTCTGTTCTCGTCTTACAAGGGCGCTCTTCCCGTCACCAGGGCCCTAGTCTCACCATGTCATCTAAACCTGACTTATCAAAGGCCCCATTGCCAAAGACATCACGTCGGGAGTTAGGGCTCCAACATGTGAACTGTGGGGGGACACGGTTCAGTCCATAGCACCCAGTCTTCAGTTGCGAGAACTCTGTTCCTAACATTGAATCAAACCGCGTTTTTGCACGGCATCCCTCCGTTGAGGAAGATAAACTTTCCTCTATCCTCTTAAGTTTAGTTTGTGGGAACCTTCCAATTAAACTAACAAAAGATAGATTAAGCACTCCATTTTTATTAACATTTACGTGCACAGGAGTTCACAGAAAAGAAACGAAATTCAAAGTCACAGACTAGGGGCATATATATCCCTTTAACAAAGGAAAGAGGGTTTGCACTTCCAGGGATGACCAATTGTGGGGAAGTGACTTGGGGATATACGGGGGAACTGATGGAAAATAAAGGCTGTTCTAATAAGGTCTGTTGATGCAAACTCTTCTGGTGTCAGTTCCCCAACTTCTATGGTAAGAGTCACTTTTCTCTCCCTGGTAGGAGATGAGGGGTTCCTTCCCCAAAGGGAATTTTCCGTCCTATTTTTAAGGAGATGAGGAGAGAGTGGAGAACTCTTTCTGCACCTGTTGCCTTCAGCACAAAATAATCCATCTGCCAAAGCATCACATTTTGGGGGAAGTGATCACCTTCACCTGCGACAGCGGTCCTCACTATGCATCAGAACCACTTTTTTTTTTTTGATTAGGTGACCAGGTTCCTGCCTCAGTGATCAGCTTTCACGTGGTCTGGGGGGCCCAGATGGGGGGAGACCCCAGGAACACCGCTGACGCCCTGCCGTGGGGCCAGATTGGTGCTACTTCTCATTCCGGCTGCACAAGGTCGTCCAAGAACGTCTGAAAACATATTGATGCCAAGGCTCCCCCAGAGACTAATTAAATCAAAATTTCAAGTGATGGGGCCCTAAGATTGGTCATTTGGAACTTTATAAAATCTCAGATAACTCTGGTCTGCAATGAATGTGGGGACGACGACTCTAGAGCAATTTCAGCTGGTGCTTTTCTCTCTCCACATAGTGAAAAAGCATATTCTCTTTTTTTCCAAATCAACTGATTCCTCTGTCCAGAAAAAAAAAAACTTAATCATAAATCTCATTCTATGCCAAAAGTTGTGATCTTCGACCTAGAAAATGCTCAAGTTCTTCTAATGTTCAACCACAAACTTCCCCAGATTTTAATTCCGTTGGTTCATTATTTGCGTGGGCCCATCCCCAATCTCCTGAAAAGCAGAGCCTCTCTAATTTCGTATGTTTGTGTTTATCCGTAAATAGACCATGTAAGAGTCTGGGGGTGCTTTCCGAACTGTACCACAAGGAGACCCAGGACTATGCCAGGCAAGTTTCTGCCATCCCTGCCCTGCCCGCCTTCGCAGAGCAGGACCACATCCGCGCAACCAGCCCCCATGAGGTGGGAGGCAAAGCAGGCTGCCTGACTGATCAGCAAAAACGGGAGCTGGCAGGCTTGGGAGGAACACAACCAAATCTCAGGCTTGTGTTTATCCAATCGATAAATGCCACGGCTCCTGAATAACTGTTGTTTAAATTCATCTCTCCGTGGCAGGACAAAAGGAGTGTAATGAAAGCCACGCCGTTAGAGAGCTCATTAGAGTCAGGGAGGAGAAAGCAGGCTTTGAGATCATCGCTCTCAGGCCGGACAACACCCAGACCGTCTTTCGGTTCACAATAAGATCAGTGGGCAGGGCGGGGGCTAGGCAGAGCCATTTGCTTTGTCTGGAGAAAGATCACAGAGAGGAGGACAATCAATAGCTTCATGGCAGAAAAATCTCCCTGGTTTGCGCAAGCCTTTCGCTGAATCTTTTGTTGCTAATTCGGTTTTGGTAATATGAATCTCCTCCAGCGCCTTTCAGTGGGAGCATTCTAGGAGCGGCTACCCAAGCAGAAAGGCCACAGATCAGGCCTATTGTCTGCTGGCAAAGGCTCCATTGAACCCTAATGGACGCAGGAATCCAGCAAAACAAAGAATCCTTAGTGCTTTTCTCAAATGAATCCTACATCAGAGGCTAAGGGAGTCGTTTTGATTATCTGAAAAGGTAGTGATTAGAACAGCATATATCATGAACCCCCCTCCCCAGAAAAAAAAAAAAAAAGGAAAGAAGGAAGGAAGGAAAGAAGGGAGTAAGAATGAATGAACCCAAAAAACGAGAGAAAGAATGAAACTTCTCTACCTGCAAGATTTCCTCAAGGGTCTGTTGGCAAATATTTGAAAGCTTGTAACACAACATTGTAAACTGACTACACTTCAATTAAAAAAATTAATATTTTTTTTAAAAAGTGAAAGAAAGCTTAGAATTCCTATGCTGCGTGGTCTGCAGCATCCTTTACAGGAAGGCAGACATCTGCTATTCATTGTTTCTAGAGAGTCTGGCTGTGTTAGTCTTTCAACTGGTCTTCCCAGTGTTTGTGACAAGTGGGATGAGGAAGGGCGTGTTCAGCTTGGTTGTACAAGACGTTACCTTTTAATGTACTGTAACTTCTAGAAATCAAGTGATCTTTTCTCTAAAATTGTGTGCATTCATTTTCTTAGTCTGAATTTGTCATTTCTGTGCTGGCTCTCCGCCGAGTTCCTCCTCTAACCCGAAAGACTTTCATTACCTGATGGGGACACTTCAGTGACATTTCTGCTCTCACTATTGGGGTCAGGTTGCCGACTAAACACAGGGCGCTGTGACTGTTAGAAAATGGCAAAGTGAAAGGCCTTTAGCACTGAAATTAAGACAAGCGAATGGAAGCGTGAGTTATCTTAACCTGGAGAAACGGCATTTGACCATCACCAAGAGGGATTTACTCATCCTACTGCAATAAAGAAATACAAATAAAAAGTAATAATAAAACAGAAATCACCACCCATACCACTGACTGACCACTTTCCGTATGACAAGAGTTAAGTTCATTTAATACCCACAAATACCCTGAAGGAGAAATAAAGCTATTTTTACTATTTTACAAGTAACAAAACTGAGGTTAAGAGCACTTAGGGGACTTGCAAGAAGCCATGTAGCAACTAAGCAAATCCACGACTGGACCCCAAGGCTGGCTGCCGCCAAGACCCACCCTCCGTGGAGCCTCCTCCAGTTTCCCTCCAGCGCCCTTTCCAGATTTATCCTTTCCTCTTCTTTATCCCACGGAGATGGTCTCCCAAACCTGTCCTTTCTGAAACTGACGGAAAAAAGATCTGCCTTACTGCTCCCAGATTATGAAATGGGGGACTTTAGTTTGGAAAAAACAATTTTTTCAGTTGGGAGGTCTGGTTCCTTCTTATGTGATCCATTTAAAATAATGTCCTACAGAGCCCTTTAGAAAGAAAACTGCAAGGAGGCAGAAAAACAGGCTTACTGCAGACTAAGCTACCGGCCCCCTGCTCTCCTCCCCAAGGGTTCTGCAAGATCCGCTGCCACGTCCCTCTGCTTAAAGATTTGCCCACATCAGTGCAGCTCCAGGAGAAGGAGGATGCTCACGAGTGAGTCTCGTGCCGCTGTCTTCAGGATCAGCACGCATCCAACATACATAGACGTTCGGTCAGACGTAACATAAGCAGGGGCTTGCACATCGCTCCCCCTGTGGCAGGGGGATTCCATTTGGTTCTTCTTAGATTTTTAATCCCTACTAGGGTTGTCAGCATCAGCAAATAAAAATACAAGATGCACAGCTGAATCTGAATTTCAGATAAGCAATGAAAAATTTCCTAGTAAATGTAAGTTTATATTTCCCATAAAAGGTAACGTTTAGTGTAAATGTTTTTAACAGAAGTGTGTCCCAGGCAATATCTGGGGTATTCTTATACTAACAAGTTATTTATATTAAAAAATTATATATTGTTTTTCAGAAATTTAAATTTAACTGGATATCCTAATCTTATTTGGCAACCACAGGACTCACTATGCTGAATCTGCACATGATGATGAAACCTGGAATGGGCTGTTTGCGGGAAGAGACTTTGCCTTTAAATTAAAAAAAAAAAAAAGTCAGCGAAAGACAAATACTATATGACATCACTTGTATGTGGAATCTTAAAAATAAAAGCAAACTAGTGAATATAACAAAAAAGAAACAGACTCACAGATATAGAGAACTAGCGGTTACCAGTGGGGAGAGGGAGGAGGGGAGAGGCAACGTAGGGGTAGGGGATTAAGCGGTACAAACTACTATTTATAAAACAAATAAGCCACAAAGATATATTGTACAGCACAGGGAATACAGCCAATATTTTACAATAACTATAAATGGAGTATAAACTTGAGAAATTATAAATCACTGTGTTGTACCCTTGAGACTTACATAATAATTGTATTTCAACTCTACCTCGATTAAGAAAAAAGGAAAATCTCTTCCCCCTCAGCCAAAAAATTCCAAAAACTGACAGTATTCGACTACAGAAGAGATCTGACTGCTCTAAGAGAACAAAGCCATTTCTGGCCACAATGTATTATCATATATCGCTTCCTCACAGCTTTAAACAGCTATTAAGTGCAAACAATGAAGGCACTGACAGACCAAAAACAAAAAAAATTAAGACACACAGTAATGTAGGTGCATATTTATTTGCAGTCTATTCTGAGTACCGCTGTGAGAAAACTAAAGAACGTGTCAGCTGGTGTAACATTTTCCTCGTAATTTTATTGCGATTTCATTGTCTCTTGATTGCTAATTTATTGTCTTTGTTTTTTGGGGTTTTTTTGGTTATCAATCGCGGTGGAATATTTTCCAGACACATACTCATTCATACACTCAACAAACATTTATTGAGTACTAACTATGTGCTAGGCATTTACCTTGTGCGGTGAGGACTCAAAAATGAATACAAGCCAACCATTATCTTAAAGAAATCTCCTGTTCTGTTAAGAGCGTCAGTGCCTGAGGATTCAAGGAGGAAGGCATCACTTACGCCTGAAGTCAGAGGCACGGTGGGGTGGACACAAGTGGACCTCCCATCCGTCCATGTTGAAAAAAGAAAAAAGTTGTTGTCAGAAACCAGTTCTTATAATTCAACCACCTCAGTATTTACTAACTTTTGCTGCCTAATATTTCACAGGAATGGCAAATTGGAACATGGAAGTTTCAAATAGAAAATTATTTTTAAAAGTAAAGAAAAGGCCTCCGGTGACCGCTTGCTAGTCCTTCATTGTTCTGCTTGGGTGGTTTTACTTTTAGTGTCACGAGTAGTTAGCCTTGAGTGCACATTAATGAGCTTCAGCACGTCTCATCATTTTGCCAGGATCAACAAATACCGCTTTTACAAGTGTTAACTCCATACTGCTTTCTCAGGGCCTCATCTGGGAAAACTTACTTATTTTCTCAGGGCCTGTTTGTTGTTGCTGTTGTTTTATCAATAGAGTGTGAAAAATATATATTATGATTTCTACCTTCCTACCCAGAATAGTAATGAAGGCAGTGCCTACGAGAAGCCTTCCACCTCCTGGGGGATTCTGAATTCCTGAGCTGCGCAGCGTGGCTCAGCCCAGCTCCACACATTCCTCGGACTGGTGGTAGCTAGGAGGAGCTGCTGGCCAGATATTTCAACTCAAATGAAAGCACTTTTCACTCTTCCTGAAGCGCAAAGCTACTGTTGTTTACACTTTAGCTGTGGGTCTTGAAGCTTTGCATCCCCTTGCTTCTTGGGTTTACGCCGTGTGAACCGGGGCTGCAGAGAGAAATTACTGCTGGTCTCATTACCGCCTGTCTGGGTTTGGGCTCCGGATGACGTATCTGGGTCGCTGACATCTGCACCAGAATCTGTTTCTTTCTGCTGTCTCCGATTATTGCTACTTCTTTGTGTTGACACAGCTCCAATAAACTCAAAGATACGTCAGTGTCATTATTTCTCTCAACAACATCCTTCCTTAATAAAGATGATTTTTTCCATGAATGTCAAGAATGGCCAAATAATGTTCAAAAATATTTGTATCTATCCTTCATTGCAGACAATCCCATCAATGTTTTAATACAAAACAAATCCCCAGACACTGAGAGCAGAGCTAACAGGCCAACTGTCACAGAAGAGAACTCAGAGAGGTCAACAATCATTTATTTCAAAATATCATTTCCCTACCAAGGTCAAGCCATCTCAGGGGTCAGCGGACATGTACCTGGAAGCCTCTGGGGGACAACTGCAGTTAGTCTACTGTTATCTATGTGACATTTTTCCCCATTATCCATCAAGAATGAGTCACAGTCACATTAGATGATGACCTCAATTTCAGCAAACTTTTTTTTTTTTGCTTTGATGTTATTACAGTTAAATTATAAGTATTGTGCACGGAGGGACTGTTGGTATTTGCTTTCCAATTAACTGATGAAGTCCCTCGAAATTTCACTGTAACATGTGAGAGGCCTTGAAGGGAAAACCATCTCTGGATGAGGAGTTTCATACAATTGCTCAGTGACAGTTGGAATTGCCTTGTGTTCCAGAGCAATTCTCACCAACAAGTACTTGTCACGTTTAATTGACAGTTGAATGTTATAATTATGTATTAAGAATATTTATTCCAGCCAAGCATTAAGGTAAGCAAATAACTTAGCTTTTTTTTCCTAAGAATTAGGGAGCAGCATGCTAAATTTTCCTTATCTACTTACAGACTGTCTGCAACCACATATCTCTGAAGGCCTTTTGGGAATGGCATCTTAAGTTTCATGTGTGCGATCAGTGTCACAGCAGTGTGGCTTGCCACTTGGGCTCCATCAAAGCCGGGCCGACTCCTGGCCCTTTCTCTGCTTAAGAAATAGAGCCTGATCTTGATCCTAACAGCATCTGTTTAGGATTACCCACTATGTTTAAATGCTCCTCCTTTGACCTCCGATTTTTTGCATAATCCTATCCAGTTCTTATCTCCTAAGGGTGCCACTCTTGCTTAGAATGAGATAGAGTGTCTGCCTGACTAGAGATACAGGCCTGAGAATTGTGAATTCTTCCTTGTAAAATCTGGGTTCTTTTTTCCCCCAGCATTTATACTGAGTGTTAGAGAAAAAGACAAAGAAGGAAGGGATGACACATGACTTTCCCCCACTGCCTTCCTATCACCTCTTCTGTTTCTAAAATTGCCTCTTTTCTCTTGGGAAAGGGGGAAGTGCCTTCTTTGCATGGCAGAGTGTGGCTACGAAAAGGCCAGGTCTGAGTGAGAAGTTAAGAGCTTTCATAAGGTACGTGAAAGTCCCCACCGTGCAACACTGTTCAACACTGCTTTTTTCTGTATCAAGTTTTTTTTTTTTTTTAAGTCTCTTTATATTTGTGAGTGAGTGGACAGGACTGGGGTCTCATGGGCTCCCAACTCAAAACCCTTTCAGATATCAGGAGAGTGGTAGATTCCCACGTTTTGCTGTTGCTCCAAAGGCCACAGTAAATACAACGGACAAACATAGTGATGTGTAAGGACTGTGGAAAGTGAAAAATCATTATGGTGCAATTATTTTATTACCAAAGGGAAAAAAACACAACCTTCGAAAAGATGATGAGATGTTTAATGCCTAAAAGCAAAACCTGTGGATAAGTCCAAACTTTCAAAGAAGTCGATAAAGAGAGCACTTGAGAGATTTGGAGAAGACCTTCCAAACGCTCTCCCTCTCCCTCCCTTCTCTATCTGCATGTCCACACACAAATGCATCCACACCAGTCATCAGTGCTTACAAGCATCCTGGGATTTGCTCTGTTGAAGCTAATCAAAAGGAAAGTTCTACTGAGAGGGGTAACACTTTACCTGAACCACCATCTATCAGCTCAAATTAGTTTACAATATCCGGTTAGAAGAACTCTGAGTAAATTGGGCAGAAGTACCCTGGTGTTCTAAAATGACCCAATCAGCTCAGTACTCAGGAGAAAGCATGGTGGGACATCTGCACCTTAAGAAACTGGGCAGCAATTTAGATACTACTGGCGGGGTGGTGTCTGGAGACACAGAAAAACTCTGAGCCCAGAGCGAGTGGTTAAGGGGAACAGAGGCAGGGTCGAAGGGAGAGGGTCCAGGGAGGTAAATGAGTTACAAGGGACACTGGAGTACGAGTCCCTTTATTCACAGGTAAGCCTGGTGATGAGTGTCTCTGAGTACCTAGCAACAGGCCAGTGACAAAATGTGCAACCATTTCCCTCACATTTACGAGACCACCTAACTGAGCCAGCTGAGGCATAAATCTCTTTTTCTGTACAAATACACTGTTAAGAAAATATTACTGTATATCATCTAGTGATCTAACTGTTAGAACTGGGAATTAATCAGTGGGAAACAATCACCTCTGAAAGCCTTTGCTGCTGACTAAATAAATGTAAGACAAAATTAGTACAAATGGGTAACAAGACATGATTTCCATATTTTACTGACAAGCAATGTTAGGAATCATTATCCTAATGGCTTATGAACTTCTGTATTATCAAATGACGTTCTGGAATAATATTATGATCAGGAGGAGGGTTTCTCATCCCTGCGTGACACATAAGCAAGGAGGTTCTGTAACATCTATACAGGTTCACCCCCTGTAGCGAAGCACTGTTGTAACAGCGCAGAGAGGAATGTAAGCTTACTGATGGACGCTACGTATTCAGAAGGTCCTAGAAAGCCACAGTCATCACCATCAATTCTTTTCTCTTCCCAGTAAGTTTCTCCAAGGTGGGAAGTTTGTCTTTATGACTTAAAGAACTGTCTGCAGTGAATTCACTGAATGACAGCAGGGCAGGATCCTAGAATAGAGGAGAAGTGAACTGCATCCTTCCTCATCCAGGATGACCCTCCCGTTAACAACTGGCCATACTTCCTGCCTGGTGGGTAGTAAGGTCATCAGATGGTTTAGAGCCCACCCAGCCAACTGTCCCAGGGAAGAGTGTGTCTCAGGGGCGGAAGCGGAGCTGAGGAAGATGGGACTAAACGACGGTGGCGCTCTGCCCTCCCCTCACATCGTCAGGATGACTGCTGACTGTGCCTCTGAGGGGCACCTGGAGTTTGTGAGCAAGGCCTCGGGCTCCTCTGAGGTCCGAGTCAAGAGAGCTGGGAGAGAACGCTCTCAGTCTGGGCCAAGAGGAAGCTCAGGCTGCAGGTGGATCCAAATGGCCAGTCTGCTGGAGCGAGCCTGGCTGGAGGACACCTGTGGTCCCCGATGAGAAGGCAACACCCACAGCATTTTTAGGGAGGAGGTGCTGGTCTCCCCAGCTCCAAGGAGCTGAGGATAAGTGTGTCCCTGAGTTTGGAAGGGGGTGGCCAGCAGAGAACACTTGGCGGCAGTGAGGCTTCCTCCAATGTCTGCAGAGTGGTGATGATGCCCACACCTCCCACAGGCTAGCGTGTAGCCACGATCTGAGGACGGGGCAGCACCTGGACCCAAAGGCACAGCTGGAGGATATGCACAAGGATGTGACCCCAAACTACTGAGAGAACCTGAAGAGATTCCAGGAGAGCCCATACAGCATCTCTGAATCGTAACAAATATGGTTTATGAATTTAAAAATTCAGTAGGTAGATGGGAAAAAATGAGTCCTTAACATAAACAGAATAATTTAATTGATAAGCTCAAGTTTATAAATAAATATAGACTTGCAATATGCACCAAATAGAGACCATATGTTTTATACATCAAAGAAATGTCTACCAAAAAATGATCAGATACTGGTCTCCAAAGGAAACTTTCACCAGTTTCTCATAACCGAGATTTGTTTTTCCCCCTGCGACATATTATCTGATTCAAAAAAAAGTTTGGAACTGGAGAATTTTAAAAAGACTCAAAACACAGTAACTCCTGAATATTAGTAAACAGTCGTGCAATTTATACTTGGAAGAAAGAAGACTCTACGAATGAGAAAAGGACTTGAGTTCGGCATTATTAAATTGGACCTTTCTCTTGACCCTGCCCCGGAAAGCAATAGCTCAGAGGGTAGGTGCCACATTTACCTCTCCCCGAAAGGCTCAAAAGGTGAAGCTACCTTCCAGGTGAAGCAGTTTTTAGGTGGGTTATCCTAGAAAACAAAAACAGAACAGCGCAAGCCATTCAAGCCTGCGCAGCTCTCCCCTTGACAGCACCGGAAATTTATTTATATATGTTTCTTCCTTGCCTTTGTTATTTTTAATGTGTTCTGCCTTGGAATTTAGTGCTAGCCCTTTTTTTATATTTATAAGTAAATTCTGGTGTGCCTTAATATTATTCTGGAGAGTCAAGGTGTTTGAAGCCAGACTACAGACAAAGCACTGAAGGGAGAGGATGGCCCTAAACACTGGAGATCTGCTGGCTGTGTGAGGGTGAGAGCAATCTCCTTGCTGGTGAGTCATGGAAAGTGATTCAACAGCCACGCCTCTGCCTGGAAATTTTATCCCGGGCCTAAAATCTTGGAATGTTTTGGATCATGCCTAAGAGCCTGTGTATGTCTCAAGCTAGGCAAGAACCTGACTGGAAAGTCCTTTTGCTTTTGTTCACTTTGAGTTCTTGAGGTTGTCACTTCCATCCTTCAGTTAGCTCCAGGCATCACTGGAAACACTTTCTGTGGCTACCTGCTTGCTTTGAAAGAAGCATCAAAATACATGCGCCTTAAAGAGATTATGCTCCATCGTCTCTGCTGAGTCTTCAGATGTAACCTCTTGCCTCCCATCACACAGATTACCTGGGAAGCACTGTCCTCCCTTTGCGGACCACCCCAATGGCCAACACTGCAAGCTGGCAACAGCCAGAGCAGCTGGACAGAAGGAGTTTCCATCTTCGGTTTGTTAAAAACAAGTCTGGATTAATAGGCAAAACCATTCCAAAAGCAAATTTTTCTTTGTTCTTACGAAGCACCGCCTTAGGGAATAAGGCACCTTCCCCTGAGAAATACAGGATGATAAAAAAAACTTGCTGACATTGTGTAGATAGCTCCCAAATGTTCAGGTCATCATAACCCGAAGAATTAAAATCAAGCCCAGGGCGCACTGCCATTAAGGTCTCAAGTCTGTGTGCACATACAAGGACAGAAAAATATTTCACTGACATTCTCTTTATGACTTCTTACCTCGGTAAATCCTAATTTGCACCTTTGTGGTTGGCTTTGATAGAGCCCAAACTGCCCGAAAAACAGGAGCGACTTTCCAGCGTGAAAAATGTCAAGGATTGTTTGTACTAGTTACAACGTTAGTTAAAGTCATATTGGTTGAGCTGCTCCAAAATACATAAAGGTTCAAACCCAACCGGAACGTTTTTCTTGCTAATGCTGTGTCCAGACTGGGCATTCCTAATCAGAAGGTACCTCTCTTCCAAGTGATGATCCACAGGGATCCCGTTTCAACCTGTGGCTTCCAAGGTTGCTTGGGTGATGATCCCCTTTTCCAGCCAATCAGAAGGAAGCAAAAGCAGAGAGCATATCATGAGGGAAGTAGCCACGAGCCTGGCTGGGAGGTAGCACATGGGACTCACGCTTCTGTTTCGTTTCCTGGAAGTCAGTCACATGACCACACGTGGGAGGCTGAGAAATACGGCTAAGCTACGAGCTCAGGAAAAAGAAGAAACGGATTTGATAGACATCTGGAAGGCTCTCCTGCTCTGGTCTTCTAAATTCATTTTGCTTTTTTTTTTTTTTAAAGAACTAGGTATATTCTTAAAAATCAATGCAATCCACCTCTAAGTTGATATGTATTCAATAGGCAATACCACCACTTAAATTACCACTAAAGTTATTCTATGTTAAATTACCTATTCTGAATATTTTTCAAGTATCTTTCCCAGTTATCCTTCTCATATGGCTTTGTCTTTTCCCTTTCTGCCTAAAGATTTGGTTTTAACCCTTGACTACAGCACACAGTTCATCTCCAAATGTGCACTAACTGTGGTGTTTATTCAGCTGAGCCAGGCGGGAAGCAGGAAAGGCTCACTGCAATTCCTCCCTTAGCTGGGGGCTTTCTGTCTCCAGTGTCCCATATCCTTCACCTGGCAAACCAAACCCCTTGCATGGACTCAGGAGAAGGTGATGGGTCAGAGAGCTGTCCCTCTATCCTCACTGTCCACATGCTGACGCCAAAACCTTGTGTAAGCATCGGCACAAACAGGGGAAGATGCGGTTAAGTGCCAGTCTAGCTGCTACCAGGCACCACTTGATGTTCGTGGAGACTGACACGAAGGAACGCTTCTGAGAAATCCCCCTTTGGCAGTGCAGCAGAAATTTCACATCCACCCTAAAATCACTTGCTGAGCGATTTGCACTCTGCCACAAAAGTTTCCATCAGCAGAAAGGACAGCAGGGGTTTGGGTATGAAAACACCACCGTAGATTGCATTTGCCAAGGCCCACTGAACGAGATGCTCTAACATCTTCCTGGCAATATCTGCGAGGATCTTAATGAGGCACCTTGTTGGAAAAAGAAAAAAGTCAACCCAGAAGGCAAAAGCTGAGATGCCAGAGTGATGGATGCACATGAGAATGTTGAGATAGTGCGGAGGCAGAAATGCACAGTCTGTCACGCCTCCAGATGCTACGAGGGTGACTACAGCACCACGTGTGGCCGTGACAATCTTGGCCACGACCTGCAGTTGAAGCAAGAGGCCAACGTGAACTGCTCACATGCCTCCCTGCCCCAGCTGAGCAAGACTCGAGACATCAGCCACTGAATCCCACTGCACAGGGATGGTATCAGTTAAAGAGCTTGCACACTTGCTGTCTCTCTGTGTTGTACTCGGTGTCCCCTTTTTCCGATTACTTGTGTTACCGATGCACTCTAAGTCTTCCCTTATGACTTGGCTCAGTTCACCCAGCCTTGACCTCCTGGTCCCACCCACCTCTTCATTTCTTCCTGAGTCCCACGGCTAGACCACTGTCATATTGTACAAATTTTTCAGTCCAATCTTCTGTTTCTGTTTCTTACAAAAAACCCACACAACCACCATTCTGCGGCCTGAATAAAACTATAATGACTAATTTTTGTTACTTCATAATTTAAATATTTCCTTGTCTTTTTCTCTCATCAACCTCAAACATACCAGTCTTCTTTACTTTTCCCTAAGGCTTAACCTCAGGTAGGAGGTAGCTAAATAATCTGACAAATACATTGCAAAAAAAATGTGTTCAGTTAGGTTATACATAAATGTGCTTATTCACTAAGGAATGAGTCTGCATAAAATACAGATGTTCTGAATACGATGCTTTAACAAAACAGGCGGCCCTAGTGGTGGAACACCTGACACCCCTACTTGTATAGGGGAGATGTTGGGGGAAAGAGGTTTCTGGTGCCCTTTAAATAACACAGTAAAGTGACCCTCTTCTTCCTACAGCTACAGCCATCATTTTCTCATGATTTTTCTCAAAAAACATTAAGAGTTTTGTGGGACACTAACTACTGTTGCATCTACAGTTTGTTTCAAATAAACTGACATAATGATATTTAACAGTATTTTTTATTCAATGCATTAACACAAGTACAAAAGACTAGAGAGATATTATTTAATGTACCCTCAGGATGATTAAGAAATGCATAAACACTTCTGTGTATCATGTTCTCGACCCATTTGGCTTACTCCACGGATAAGAGTCAATTTAAATAGTAGCAGATGAACTAAGATCAATGGAATAAAAAAAAATCTGAACGCAGAGATGAAAATAGCAAAAATCGTTATCTGTGTAAATAAAAGATCGGAGAGCAAGAGTCAAAAGCTCTTCAGGAATTGACAGAAGAGTCAACAGAAGTCAAGAAAAACTCAAGGCAAGAGTGGACAGGAAGAACAGTTCTAAGTACACAGAGGCTTGATAAAATGCCAACTGACAGCAGTGAGATTTACTGATCACAGGGATACAGGTCAATTTGCAGTAAACTCCAATAATCAAAACGCCTTCACAATGGCATACAATGAAAACTGAAGTGCGTAACGATGACTATAAGTCACTGAAAGGTCCTGAATGCCTCTGAATCACTAAACATTTGATTGTGCTCAGTATAATTTTAGGGATAAATGCATTTATTTCTGAGTAAAGAGACAAAAAAATTTCTATTTGCAAGGAGCTATTTTACTAAAGATCATGAAATTTTTGAGCTAGAAAGTATCCTGTTGCAGCACCAAAGTTGTAGTGTTAATTCAGTAAAACACACCAAACCAGAAAGCAGAAGGATGTCAGGGATACTGGGGTTGAGGGGCTATGCAGTGGGGTTAAGGGGCAGTGCAGTGGGGTTAAGGGGCAGGAGCATAGGGGAGGCGGGCCTTGCATGAGATCCAGAATAACAAACATGATCTGTCAACTTCTAACAGGGTAAATCCATACAGCTGAACCCATGTGATCTGTGTGGACAAAAATCCATGGACAAACCACCAAAGCATGGAAATGAGCAGGAAAGGTGATCAGTAGTCTGAGGTAATATCCTGATACATTTCTTACAACCTACAAGGGGTCTTAGTGGTCTGGTTATCAAAAGGAGCAACTTGCCTCTGCTGTCTTTCTCACCCTGTTTTACCAATGGGCAAAACTAAAGCTTAAACTAAATGAATTGTCCAGGCCATACCGCTGAACTGGGACTCATACTCAAGTTTTACAATTTTTGGACAGTATTCTCTTAAATCTAAAAAGCAACCTCCAGGCAGACATGCCTGAGGGCTCAAACCATCCAGTGTTTCCTGCAGTTCGTGTCTTCCTGGATGTACAAGTAATCTGACGGCCAAAGGAGGACACTCAATTCAATCTCTGCTTTTTTTTTTTTTTTTTTAATTCACTCTGTAACACGAGATGCCTCAGACTAGATGGTTTATTATCCTTGGACCAGTCTTCCTTCTGAAAGGAAAGGGGGAAATGTCCCCATCATGGGACCATAAATTACCTCAACCCACTAATGCTACACTCCCACATTCATGCAGCCAGTGGTCTATTGGCCCTAAATCAACTTGAAAAACAAACAAGCTTAGCGGAGTTTGTCATCCTAAATTCAAATAAAGCTCTACTTGGATCATCTGTGAGCAAAAAAACCCAAACCAAACCAAACCAAAACAAACCCCCTCCCCTGCCTGTTACTTAGTGCCTGTAATGGAGTACAAGATATGATGCTACTTCAGTCTCAAGGAGTTTACAGTGTACAGATTATTTCTCAGTCAGATGAATCTAAGTAATAGAATTGTTCTAAATCACTTCTGTAAATAATTAACTTTCAAAAAAAAAATCACACCATGTAACAGTAGGAAAGTGATCTGTTGTACTGCAGGGCACGTGGTCATGGTACAGTCTTCCTGTCTCTGAGTATTTTTTTTTCCCATTTTCAGATAAACCTTGACTTTTTTCAGTGCAAAATAGCATCAGTTGATCTGCCTGATATATTTGTACAAAGTAAAATTTTATAAGATAAACAACACTTATCATGCCTCTAAAACTGTACCTTTTGCCTTATATTATATAACATACACAATGTGCTAAAACAAACTGTTTTTGAACTCTCAGCTTTTTGTAACTTATGGGCAAACAAGCCTGTGGTTTAAAATGGTAAGTGCAAAATATAATTGAGCTTGACTCTCCTGGAATGTGACTCTGCACACCTGGTCTCAAGGTCACGCTCTTCTCCTGGGCAACAGACGCTGGCTGTTCAGCTATGTTTCCCCTCCTCAGCTAACCACCACCACCTGGGGTTTCTGCTGGTGTTCAGTATTATTTTCTTATTCTCAGGTTCATAATTATAAATGCGGTGACTGAAAACAACTAGCTCTTCATTCGAATTTTTGTCCTGAGTGACTGCTAAGAATTCACTACCCCTCTTTTTTCTCTGTTCCTCCTCCATACTGTTTATTAGAAAGTGATGTGAAGGAGGAGGGGTCTAGCTCAGTGGTCCAGCAGGTGCTTAGCATGCATGAGGTTTTGGGTTCAATCCCCAGCACCTCCCGTAAAAAAAAAAAAAAAAACAGATACATAAATAAGCCTAACCACCTCTCTTCCTAAATAAATAAATAAAAAGAAACTACCACTTTAAAAAAAATTTTTTTTTTTAAAAAGGGAGAAAGTGATATGAGTGTGCTCCCTCAACTTCCTCTAACCAAAAAGTCACTGGGGAGATTTATTTTTAAAAGTATGTGTTTAGCCTTCTGAATAAAGAATACATCCACAAGAATAAACCAACAAGTGCAAAACGGCCTAGAGTGAAGAGTCCTTTTCCCGCTCTAGCTGAAGAGGCAATTATCTATTCATACCGCCCCTTTACAGCGATGTTACCGTACAGATCGCACTGCTTCACAGCTTGCCTTTTTTTCTGGCTTAGCAATATATTTTGAAGAGCTTCCATATTACTGCGTAGAGAGTGTCTTCATTGCTTTTTTTTAAAGTACATACTGACTGGTAGTTTCTCAGACATAGATTCTCAAACACAGGTGTTTTGAAAAGGAGAATGGAAATAACGTGATTGCATGCCTGTTCACAACGAAACAGAGGTAGAATAAGCCCCAGTCCTCCAGCTCTGCACACAGACCACTCAGTGCTCAAGGGTTAGGGAAATCATACACACATACACACTTGAGATCAGGGACTGATGTTTTTGTAGCTAATTTAGGTATGCAAAATATCAACAACTGATTCTTCACTAATCCATCCAGGATGGGGAGAGCTGACTTCATCGCTGAGACAGCTAGAAAAATTAGAGTCCTGCCATTCGACTGTTGCTTCTAAAGTGTGAACAGAGTCAGTAACATAATTGCCCTATGAAGTCATGAACTCATAAACACCTTAAGAAGTGACACTTGTTGAGAGCATTATAGTGTACCCGGCACTGTACTGACGTCTTTACAAGCACTATCTCACTGAAAATCTCAAAATGATATTATAAAACTATTATCATTCTGCTGTTACAGCCAAGAAAAATGAGGCAAATGAGCAGAAGTAATTGATCACAACCTACAACAGTAAGTGATACAACCAGCTTCCTAAACAGGACATCTCACCAGAACCCTCCTGCCCAGCCCCAGGTGGTAGTGCCATGATGTCTTTCTTCAATGGACTAACCAAGCACCTTCACTAACTCTCAGCCCAGAGTCTCATCTGGTACAGTTCCCAAGCCAGGTGGGCCAAATCTCGCCTTCTGTTCCACTGTTTACTGGTCATGTCACCCCGGGTAAGGCTCTGACCCCTCCTGTGAGCCACTGGGGATAATGAAATTTAGAACTGTTGAGTCAAACATTGTATCCATTTTCAGTGGTGTTCTCCTTGGTGTTACACAAAATTGCACTGTTGTTAAGGATTAAATCAGAGAATACACATAAATTAGGTAAAAAATCCTTGGCAGGATTAAATGCCCAATAACTGAGAGTTGAAATAATAACAGAAGTGGTATCAGAGTTGATTTCCTAAAGAAATTAGCTAGACCAGAATTTAAGAATATAAACAAGACTGAATGTCTCTGAAGGCCCTAATATGACGGCCTTGAATTTTTGAGACCTTGCGTAAACTCAGAAACGTCAGAAGCTAGTATGATCTCCTAAGAGTTACTTTTGCTTGCAAGACGTCAAATGAAAGCACTTGTCTGTTGACTTATGGTTAGCATGATATGCTCTGGAAAAAACACAACAAAGCACCTAAAATATCTCTACCCCAAATTTAACTTAACCCATCTTACTGTGGGGGGAGCAGAAGCTGGAGTTTTTTCCTCAGGTACTGACTGAAAGTTCAACCTCATTCCTTCTCTCTCACCTGGGACAGTTAACAGTGACTAGGGAGAAAGGCTTTTGAACATAGGGCTTGAGGCTTTCAAAAAAGACTGGAGACATTTTTAACAGCTTTGTTGAGATAAATATCATACAATTCACCCATTTAAAAGGTACAATTCAATGTTTTTTAGTGTATTCACAAATACATTGTGCAACCATTACCAGCCCAATTTTAGAACATTTTCATCACCCTAGAAAGAAACTTGGGACCCACGAGCAGCCACCCCCCAAACTCCCCATCTGCCACCCAGCCTCTGGCAGTCACTAATCACTCTTCTGACCTTCTAGACTGTCCTCCTTTGAACATTTCCTATAGATGGAATAATATAATTTTGTGGTCCTTTGTGAATGGCTTCTTTCACTTAGCATACGTTTTCAAGGTTTATTCATGTTGTAGCATATACTGGTTCTTCACTTATTACCAAATAATATCCCACTGTATGGAAACATGACTTTTTGTTTACCCAGTTGACCAACAGGTTGCTTCTACTTGTTGCTTATTATGAATAATGCTGCTATGAACATTTGCGTACACATTTTTGAATGGATGTATGTTTTCATTTCCCTCGGGCGTATGCCTCGGAGTGGAATTGCTGGGTCACGTGGTAACTCCACGTTAAACCTTTTGAGAAATCTCCAAACTGTTTTCCAAGACACCACTTTACATTCCTACAACTTGAGCCACTTTTAAAGCCTAGCATTCTGTGTTCACTCTTGAAAAAAAAAAAAAAAAAAAAAAAAAAAGAGTGGCTTCACTTCACTTTGACTTGTCATTTTACATCTGTTAGAGATCGGCCGACGAGCCAGGTTAACTGATGAGGTTAACGAAGGAAAATATTATCACACATTAAATCCCTAAAATGCTTTATTTAAACATCTTCTGTCTCCCTTTTGTTGAACAATCCAGTCACACTTGTCATCTACTCTTTTCGTTATAATGCATTTTTTCCCTCTCTGAATCTTCCCCAACAGTGTTCGTGGCGTGAGACAATTCCTGCTACCTGTGCATTAGTTCCCCCAACGCTAGTGGTTTCAGTCTTTGTATCAGTTTGTTTAACTGCTTTCCTGCTGCTTTTACAAATGCAACCTCTAGATTCACAGTAACAATTTGACAAGAAAATGAATAGATGGTGCCAAACAATAACGTGCAAAAAGAAAAAACCATAAATTTTTTGGGAAATCATCTTTTACTATGTTACTCATTACCCAAGAACATGAAAAGTAAAGGAAAGCAAAACTTAGCCGTAAGGATAGTTGTACACGTGCCCTTTGTCTGTAATTTGAAAAAACCCACAAAATTGTATCTCCTAACAGGAAGGTAGGTATTGTATTAATGTAGCAATAAGGTAAAGTTACTTATTTTTAACGTAGATTGCAATTTAAATATAGAGTTGAATATAACTTCCTTCTTATGTATCATGTTAGAAAACTATACACTTGTTGCAATACTTTTTAATTTTATTTCTGGCACTCCTTTGGTGATGTCTGCAGAACCCACATAATGCATTCAAAGTAATTCCACAAAATATTAATTGGGTGTCAACCATCTGTAAGGCCCTGTGCTCAACATTCTTTTGAAAGGAATTCTAGAAGCTATTATTCTTTTGAATATGCTCATTGGAAGCAAATACTCCTCCATGGATGGTGGATTTTATTTGGGGAAATGGTCAAAGTTATTCAAAGTCAATTCTGATGGATGAGGTGGGTGAGATCCAACAAGCCAGGTGACATTCTTAACGGTCAAAATTATGTGTGACTATAAATTTACGAGGCTGGTTTTCTTGTGTGGTTCATTAACCAGATTTGAAGACAATTACGTAAGAGGAGTTCTAGCAAAATTCAGAGTCATGGAGACAAATGGTGAGGGATGTAGTGGCAAAGTGACTATTTTAATGGATGGTAATCTTTGGATGTATTAGCCCCGGCCTGTTTAAAAAACTCACTCATTGCTTATGGTCACACATTAGATCATGCCAAAAAATACTGGACCCAGGAAGAACTCAGCCACGTCCACAGCCAGGATAATGTTTTCTAGTGATTGTGCTTCCCTCCCTGATGAAGGCAGAAGACGAGTGTTAGCACAGGCGACAGAGTTTCCCACAGCCAGAGAGGGGCTGGGGCTTGAATGACGCCCGTTCTCACAAAGGAATCGACCCAAAGGAAAACATTCCAACTGACAGATGCCTCTTCCGTGCTTGGCGTGCAGAACCTTCTGCAGGTAGCACTACTTGCAGAAGTAGTCCCAGAGAGGGAACTTGGCTCTTACTATGTGTTACAAGATTAAAGCTAGTTTAATCGAGCTTTAAAGAAATACATCACAGTTAGGTGCTATGTTTTGATTACTTACTGCATTCTATGTGTTCCCCCAACTTCTCTGGACTCTCTTCAATCTGAGAGCTTCTCTTTCGTATGCAAGTCCAAGAATGGTCGATAAGCTGTCTTGGTTACTAGGGCTGCAGGCACAAATCGCCACAAACTGGGTGGCTTAAAACAACAGGAGTCTATTTGGTCATGGTTCTGGACACCTGGTGCCAGCGGGGTTTGTTCCTTCTGGATGCTGAAGAGAAATCTGTTCTGAGCCTCCTTCCCCGTTGCCCACAGCTGCTGGAAACCCTTGGCATTCTTTGGCTTGTACATGCCACACTCCAGTCTCTGCCTCTGTCATTACGGGACTTTCTCCCCTTTGCATCTGTGTCCAAATTTCCCTCTTCTTAGAAGGACGCCGGCATTGGAGTGGGGCCAGCACAGTAGGACTGGGGACCTGAAATACAAATTGAATCATTCTTACCCACTATGAAATCAAGGTAGAAAATCTGATGATTAATTTCTCTGTCTACTTCAAATTTCTAGCAGAAGGACTTTTACACAATAGGTGTTTAATCATGATTTATTGCATAATGAATGACAAGTAGCAGGAAGATCTAAAAATGCTTTGAGCTCAAATCATGGGAAAAGTTGTTGTTACAAGTTATCGTTTCATCTCTGAGTATTGGGGAGAGAGGTGCTGGAGAAGGGTCACAACTGCTCACAGAATTGACATCAACTCTATAGAACAGGGAACTACACGGGGATGCTTCACTTATTTCCCAGACTCTAATGCTATTAAAGGTCTTTAGATGCTTTGTTTCATCCTTCTGTGATGGCTGCGCTGGGGTGATGACATTTCATCTTGAATGTCTAGAGGCTTGTTAGCAGAGACCCTGTCACCGCCAGGGATCACAGCATTTTTGTGCTCAGTCCTTAGGGCACTGATCTCGGCTGTACAGCTGGACTCGGCAGCAGACGCCACATGCACTAACATGACAAGCAGCTGGATCTCCAGCCAACAGGCAGAGTTATTTTCCTGAAATGAATGGCAGTTTGCAAAGCAGAGCAGGGGGTGGCTTTTTCTTTCCTATGTCACTCAAATCAGCTCAACTTCAGCAATCACATAGATCCAAAGAGAACAGAAGAGGGAAAGGTAGTTTATTTTGGCAGTGTAGAGCTAAGGTGTGTTTAGAGCAGGTGGAAAGAAGCAGCCCGATCTGCCTAATCTGTTTCTGCAAAATTGACTCGAGCTGGGATTGAGTATAAAGCAAACACAGAGAGGGGGACAGGAAAGGCAAAACACCTAAGTACACAAGTCAACTCTGGGCATTCAGAGCACTTTTATACAGGCTCTCTGGGAGCAAAATTATCAATGTAGCATGGCTCTCACTTTCTTAGCCATCTACCTTTGTTGCAAGACAATCTCTCTGTCCCCGGAAGCTGTAAATCGGGAAGTGAGCAACAGAATGACTACAGGCTTTAACCCGATGTTTGCTCTGAGACTGGAAACCATCCGGGAAACGGTGACTTCGTTTCCAGCTGAAGTCGATGTCTGCCTGGCTCTCAATTAGAGCAGTGCTGTTGGCAGTTACAGGAACATCTCCTTTATTTCCAAAGAAAGTAAAATGTCAGCTAGTCAGGAAGGAGTTATTTTTCCATTTTTTTGTTAGTCAGTGGCTTGTGGCATTTCAAGGCACCGTGGGGGAGAGAAATGTATAGCCTGCTTTGATTTTATGTCTAAGTCAATCTTTGGGAACATTGTTTTTCAAAAAGTATTTCAACCTGCATATTCCTCACACCTAGTGAGAGCTGAATGAGCAAACATGTTGAGAGGACTGTTTCTCAAATAAAATAATCTACGTGTTAATTTGTACAAAGCCATTCAAATTTGATGAACTGGGTCACGAAGGCAAGCAAAGAGCACAAGAAATGCTTGTTTTACAGGCACAGATACAGAGAAATGACCTGTGGTCCCGCATCTTTTGAGGTCTCTGATATTTGGAATGCCACACAATATACAGAAGCAAAATCACCGTAATTCTAACCAAGACGGGCCAGGCTCAGCGGACCACAGAATATTGGATTTGGGTAATTCTGCTTAATTATTGAAGAGTAGAAAGCAGCAGCAAATAGCAGAGAGTGGCCATTAATAAAAATTCAGATCTGGTAGCACAGGACTAGGTCTAGCCAGAGGTATAATGCTGTCAGAGGTTGGAGAAGAGATCTCAAGCCATAGTTACATTTGGGCTTTTAAACAGAGTCCACTTTAAGGTAAACTTATCAAAATAATAGAAGG